>NC_064810.1:143336846-143559391 GCF_023721935.1 Panthera uncia
GAAGAAGAAGAAGAAGAAGAAGAAGAAGAAGAAGAAGAAGAAGAAGATCAAAGAATTCTCTGGTTGAAACACTTAGCAAAACACTGCACACTCTTTCTCCTTGTTACCAAATAATGCATAAATGCTTAGTAATATAGTAAAGGCTCTCAGTGGTTCTTCAATACAGGAAGCTGTATAACTGTTTAATCTTTCATTTTTGAAACTCTTTTGTACCATTTTTAAGGCATTCCTCCATAAAAGCAAGGTGAGAGGAAAATAATACAAAATGGATCATTCCCCAAAGAGTGCACGTGCTTTGTCTAAGGAGTTAATTAACTCAATTCAATGTGTGGAAGGTTAGAAATTGCAGATGACACTTAGTCAATACTTACTCCACACCAGACACATCAAACACCATCTAAGCTCAGGGCGATTCTATAAACTACTTACTTTTCTTGTGTCCATTTGATTTGATTTATATATGTGTATACACACACACACACACACACACACACATATATATATATACACACACATATATATAACGTTTATTTATGTTGAGAGAGAGAGAGTGAGCAGGGGTGGGGCAGGGAGAGAGGGAGAGAGAGAGAATCCCAAGCAGGTTCTGAGCTGACTGTGCAAAGCCCGATGTGTAGCTGGAACTCACGAACCGTGTGATCATGACCTGAGCCCAAACCAAGAGTCAGGCTAGTTTAACTGCCTGAGCTACCCAGGTGCCCTTCTTGTGTCCATTTTAAAAAGAGATATTCTAGACTTAGGGAACTTGGATGCCTTGTCCAAAGTGACACGGTAATAAATGCTATCATTTGAACCCAGGTCGGAATTTCTCCAATACTGATGTACATCCCGTTGGCAAACTTCTATCCTGCACCTAAATAAAGGCACCTAAACTCTTTAATGGAAGGGATATAATCTTGCCCTTCACATTCTCCAGTCATGAAGCATCTCCTAAGACACACTGAGACAAAATCACGTAATTACTCAAGTAATTTAAGGAAGAGAAGAGGTCATTTGTAAGAGATTCGTAAAAGATTTGTACTGTGGTCAGATTGTTTCACTATGTGGTAAACTCTTGATTGGGTTTGGGGGATGGGAGTGGCTGCTTGTCAATTCACATTCAGCAATGCATGAAGTACAATTTTATGCATTTAATAGGTGCTCAACAAAAAATTCAAAACAGAAAAGTGTGACAAGGGCCAGGAGTTAAGGAGAAATATATAAAATCATCAGAAGAACTTAAAACACTTTACTCTCTGCATAGACAGACTGAATCCTCAAAAGCAGATAGATTTCCCAGTGTCTTACAAAGGATCGTTCAGAGCTTTGGGAAGAACCCACTTCTCTATATTCTGCTCCCTAAAGACAATGAATAAAAGAAGATCAGAAAATAGTCCTTTACCATTGACTTTCAGTTGTTCTAGAGACTCCAAAGTGCACGGTCAGTACCCACTGCCAGTGGGGGGACAGGCAGTGGAGAAAGTCTGGGGAAAAGCTGGCCCTTTAGTGCCTTCTCCAGCTGAGTGACCACCGCAGGCCTCCCATTGGATGATTGTTCAGATGCTTTAGTGTTCCAGACAGAGGGGACTTTCTATAGTTCTAAAATAAAGTTGTTGTTATAGGGGATTTCTTGCCCTTAGTCTGAAATTTTTCAGTCTTCCTTTTTCTAGCATACTTTAGGGAAGTTTTTTCTCTTCCCTGGCACCTAGAGTGAAGAGGTTTTCATGAGAGCCAAGGGTCTGCTAGAAAGGGGCATCTTTCATTTTGAAGAGTGGAGACCTTGTCATAAGTAGAGCTAAGCTGCAAGTTCAGTCCCACCACTTGATAGCTATGTGACCTTGAGCATCACTTGTCTCTTGTATCCAAGCCTCAGTGTCATTCTTGTAAAATGACAATAGTAATGGTAACTACCTTAAAATGTTGTTAAAGACATTATGGAGATAGCATATAATAAAGGTGGGCCCAGTTCAGGCTTTCAATAAATTATAGTTTATTTCTTCTTTTCTCTATTAATGAGAAAACTTTTGTCACATTCCTTAACATCTCAGAGTGATATCTATCAGGAATATAGGAGATGGTTCTCAGGATTTATTGGCCTTTAACCCATACAAGTAAGAGAATAAACCACAGAGTTAGCATTGACTGGGGACAGTAATATTTATAGAAAATCTATATATTAACACTACCTAAGAGTCAAGGTTGGTAAGGATTCTCCTGAGATTTCTATTTTCTTGAAAGATTAGAAATAATTGGGGCATCTGGTGGCTGAGTTGGTTAAGCGTCCAACTTCAGATCAGGTCATGAGGTCCTGGTTCGTGAGTTTGAGCCCCGCATCAGGCTCTGTGCTGTCAGTGCAAAGCCTGCTTGAGATTCTTTCTCTCCCTCTCTCTCTGCCCCTTTGCACCCCCCCCCCAAAATAAACCTTAAAATAAAAGAAAGAATTACCAATGAGTTAAGTAAGAATGTGTTCTGTCTCTCTTTAGCTTCCTCCTCCTCTGTCTTAGTCTGCTCGGGCTGCTATAACAAAATAACATATACTGTATAACTTAAACGATAGGAATTTTTTTTTTCTCATAGTTCTAGAAGCTGGGAAGTCCAAGATCAACATGTAACAGACTTAGTTCTTGGTGAAGGCTTTCTGTCTGGCTGGCAGTTGGGCCACCTTCTTATTGTGTAATGACATGGCAGACAGAGGAAGAGAGAACTCTCGTCTCGTTTTTCTTATGACACTAATCCTATCATGATGGCTCTACCCTTGTGACCTCATCTAAACCTAACTGCTTCCCCAAGGCCCTGCCTAAATATACTATCATGCTTCAACATATGACTTTTTGGGAGGGGGGCAGTGGGCACAAACATCCAGTCCATAACGCCCTTCCTTCTCCCTCACCTTCCACACACGCTTGCTCTTTCTCAGTGCTTCACATCCATTTAGGAATATATCCACTGATATAGAAAAGTGAAAAATAAGCATGATCATATGGGCCTGTAGGTATTTTTTGCTACATATGAGTAGTAGCCTTAATAAAACAAAAGTCCAGACCCATTACCTAGTTGCTGGTGCAGAGAAGGCACGCAGGTCAAATATTCCAAAATCAAGAATCTTTATTTTGCCTATAATGGCATATGGCTGGCAACTCCACACAGCAAGGCAGCCCAGTTATCTAAGAGTGTATTTTGCAACATATTCGTCCTGGACATTTCTCAAAAATATTGTATTATTTAAAGTTTGGTATTTGGGGGGTAGGTATTTCACTTGCTGAACTCACAGCTTTTACGCTACAGAGAAGATTGGTCAGGAAACTTTCCACAAAAGGCCAGATAGTAAATATATATATATATTTTTTATTTTGAGGGGGGCATACGGTCTTTATCACAACTACTCAACCCCACCATCATAGCACTTAAAGCAGCCATAGAACATCCAGAAACGCATGAGCACAGCTGTATTCCAATAAAACTCTATGGACACAAGCTTGAATTTCATATCATTTTACATGTCTAAAAATATTATTTCTCTTTTGATTTTTGTTAACCGTTTAAAATGTGAAAACCATTTTAGCTCGTGAGCCTTACAAAAACAGGCAGCGGGCCAGATCTGGCCCACGGGCTGAAGTCAGCTACCCCTGCTCTATAGAACATGCCAGGCTATTTTCAGCCTCAGTAATCATTCGGTGGATGTTGCCCCAGGATCATTCACATTTAGTCATTCATTTCCCCTGCTGATGAGATGATATTATTTACTGTCAGGCAACGTGGGAATGATCTTAGAACTTAGATCTTAGATCTTCCAAATGATCTTAGAGAAGTCACTTAATCCCATCCCCCTGCCCTTCCCTGTTGTCCCAGCAGCTCATAAGGCACGTATGGAAGCTTCTGATGGAAAGTGAGTGGGAGGTGTCCATAGAGTCTGGCCCCCAACCACCTTTCTAACCTCAACCACTTTCACTATCCCCACCCCCAACCCATTCCCTCCACTTTCAGCACTTTGGGGGGCCTTGCTGTTACTCAGATGTGCCAAACACATGTCTGTCTAGAGACCTTGCTTCTTGCTTTCCCCTCTGCCTGGAAGTCTCTTTCCCCAGAGTTAGATAAATGAATAATGCACACTGTTTGGCTCTTTACTTAACTATGGCTTCCTCTGTGTTCTTGTCCCCCTCCTGATCTAGAATAGCACCTGACAACCACTACTCTATCTCCTTGACCTATTTATTTTCTACATCGACACCTATTGATATCCAAATTATCGTGTTCATTTAAATGTTTGATTCTGTGGTATCCATCTCCCCTATAGCTATGAGGATAAACTGTCCATCTGATCCACCGCTGGAACAGTGCCTGGAATATGGTAATTGCTTTGCAATCATCTGTTGGATGAGCATTCAATAATTAGTATGTGTCTCTAGAAATGAGAAATCTTTGGAACCAATTTCCTGAACTCCATTCTGGGATGATTCTCTGTAATAGCACATATTAAATATATCATGCCATGAAAGACAAGCTCAGATAAATTAAGTAACTTCCCCAGGGGCATAAAGCTAATCTGTGGCAGAGCCAATGGGTATCTGAACCCTTGTATCACACTTGACAGTCCTTGTACTTTTTGTCCCACTCTTTGCTGATGTCAGATGTCCTGTAGGTAGGGTGACCAAATTTTCCACCACCAAAAGTCATGGTGTATTTACAAATTAGAATACTACACAGAAATAAAAAGGAGCAAGCTACTATTATGTACACTGAAATGGACGAGACTCACAGGTGTTAAAATTATTTTAATGTTTATTTTTGAGAGAGGGAGGGAGAGAAGAAAGAGAGAGAGAGCAGGGGAGGAATAGAGAGAGGGGGAGACACAGAATCCAAAGCAGGCTGGGCTCCACGCTGTCAGCACAGAGCCCAACGCGGGGCTCAAACTCACAGACCTGATCATGACCTGAGCCAAGGTCCAATACTCACAAACCGTGAGATCATGACCTACCCGAGGTCCAATGCCTAGCCAACTGAGCCACCCAAGTGTCCTTCAGTGGTGTTATACTGAATGAAAGAGGTCAGATCCAAAAGACTCCACACTGTGTGGTCCCATTTCTATGGAGTTCTACAACAGGCAAAGCAAAAAGATGACATAGCCAGAAGTAGGACTATTCCTAGGACTGGTAAGAGGCACAAAGGAACCTCTTTGGGTTCTGGAAATACTCTGTCTGTGCAGGGGTGTACCTAGGTGAAACTCTCAAGAGGTACACTTAAGGTTTGTATACGTTACTGTATGCAAATTATACTTTAATAAACAATCAAAACTGAACAAAAATTGAAACATGAAAAAGTCAAGATTTTTATAGAAAGAAGGGGAGAGTGCAGTTGAAATTAGCATGGCCTGGCAAGTCAGGAGATGTGGCGCCTGGAGTTACAGAAAACCTAGCAGACTATCTACATGGGAATTCACAATTGTCTCCGCGACTGCCAGCTGATGGGAAGCTGAAACTAACTTCTGCCATCTGTCTGAAACCACCTAAATAAAAAAGCTGAGCCATATAAAAATTTAGAGAAGTGTCTTGTTTTCTCCCGCCTTATTGCCTCAGTCCCACTCCCCCAATTTAATGAAGCACTTTTGTCGCGGTCTAGCTTTTCTCCTGATCACCCTACTTTCTCTCCAGCAGTGAGGACAGATGAGAAACTCCTGTCCAACTTGAAACATGCTTGGCAGGGAAATGAGCTTGTTTTACCGCTGTTTGTCACTGGAATTATTTTACATTAAAAAGACTACAGTGAAGATAGTAAGTCTTTTCCTCTTTTTTTTTTTTTTTTAATAATAAGCCATTCATGCATAGAAATATCCAAGAGACTCAAAGGGCTGTGGCAGTCTTTGTCAACGAAACACGCACTCCGTGAGGGAACTGGAGGTCCAGATACCTAAGGAATAGAGTATGTGTGACTGTGGCAAGTGGAGGCAGGGGAAGACAGTCACCCTCAAAATGACCTCAGAGTCCTAAGAGATGAATTATGGGTAGGTGATCTCCTTGCAAAGCTCTGATAAATGACATTTCTGCTAATACCAAACCAGAGGACAAGATCAGTTTCCCCAGTGAATGGGGAGTCATACATCTGGGCACTTTGGCATGCCTAGTAAATGAAGTCATCAGAGAGCCTAAAGAGAGTTATGTCTAAGGCTGAGCCTTGTTTATGGAAAAATGAGTTTCGGGGCTTGGCTCAGCTTAAGCACAGAGCCTTTGGGCTGCGGGTTCATTGGTTATTCTTTACAAAGTAGTTCTTGTCCTCAGGAGCAAGTGTCCTGATTCCGGGCCTCAGTGTGGAGCTCAAAGGTTCGGCCTATCAGCTTTCTTCATTTCCTGTGGGCCCGGCCACCACCCCGTCTCAAAGGGCAGCTTTTAAAACGACACCCTCAGCTCACTTGGACGTTGGTACCTCATCCGAATAAGGAAGCCAAGAAACACATGAGGTGTATATGGGCTGGAAGCAGAAAAAGGTGGCAAGAAATGATGTGGCTATTTTACGGCATAACTAGCTCATTCATACCCCCTCCACAGGCATAGACATCCCGTAAAAGTACTGACTTGCCTCTCTCCTCTCTTAGAAATAGACTATGTTCTTAGGACTCTGAGACCACAGGACAGGTTGCTCTCCGAACTTATTCCTGTGTGATTTCCTATTCCCATGTAATTCTCTGTGAGAAGAAACTAATTACTTATTGCCATTCTCTGCCTTCGTCAAGAGCATTATATAAAACTGGGACAAGATGATAGAAGAATTGATAAAGGCCTTTAATTATGTTTCTTTGCCCCGAGTCTCTGTGGAGAGCTCAGCCTTTCCAGAATAAACTTCACATCATGCTGGAGGCCTTGAACGCCTATTGGTATTTGAGAAAATAAAAGAAGGGGCTAACATTTTATCAGGAATAATGAGGGCCGCTGTGGCAGGCAGGATCTGGAACTGTCCATCAAACATACCTTATAATTTGTGGTCTCTTTTCCCCTTATCTTGGAAAACATTTCCACTTTCTGCAAGGTAGGCATGGCAAAAGAAACTCTAAAGAAACTTCCATGGCTTTGGTCCCTTTGTTTGGTCTCTTTAGGTTTGTCAATAACAGGAAACATTTTTAGGGGTGGGGATGAGAAAGAAGGGTGGAGGAGTTTACATCGTAACCACAATGAGGCTATCAGTGAGAAGCACTTCTGCTCTGGGGCCACATCATGGTGTGGTTTCTCCGTTAGCCTCACTTACTAACGTGCTAGATCACCAAAAGGAGGGGACATGTCTGAGAAAGGGAAAGTTTCTCCCTTCCCCTGCTTTAGAGCACATGAGGGTACCCAGGTGAATCAAAATCTCTCCCGTCCGGTGAGGTCCACAGGGCTTGCAGAACCAGGGGAACCGGCGAGGGAGATGGAGAGGACAGGGGTCATCATGTTCATTCATATCCTCCCTCAGAGTGCAGTCTCTGCCTCCCTCCATTCAATCACCTAGTCACGTCACAGACATTTTGTTACCATGGCAGGGACCCCTCTTTTCCATACATGAACGACTCTGAGGTCCCAGAGGTTCTTGAAGGAGACAAATGTGGCTAACTATAATTAGGAAGACATTAGTATCCTTTAGACACTAGTGAGGTATGTGGGGCACAGGTAACATGGTGCTCCGCTCTTCTCTCAAAGGTGTGTCTTTTTGACTGCAGGTTATGTAAGCCCAAGGGATCGCCTTTCCCCAGCTAGTCTTGGAATACCAGTCTTCTAATACCAGTGCTCCCCAGCAGAACTGCAGATACGACCTATTTGAGAGGATAGTGAAGAACTTTCTTAAGAAAGATGCTGGGACCTTTGACTTCTGTCTCAGGCTGGCTTTACCCATCTTTTCCTTCCTTTCTCAGAGAAACCTGGGATTTTTCAGTAGCCTTCCATAAGCCCTGAAGAAGTTCAGCTTGACCAGATGTTTTGGCCTAGGGGACCATCGTCCAGGTACACATATATGGATCTAATGACCAGTGTTTAGAATAGGAGCCCTTTGGTATTCACGGTAGAAAAAAATCTCAATCATGTGGGACTGTCCTGCACATTACACTGGAAGATTGTAAACTCTGTTTTAGTCTGCCTGAGCTGCCATAGCAAAATACTGTAGATGGTGTGCGTTAAACAGTACACATTTATTTCTCGTAGTTCTGGAGGCTGGAAAATGCAAGATCGAGGTGCCAATGTCTAGTGAGAGCCTTACTCCTAGTTTGTCAGAAGCCATGTTCTTGCTGTGTCCTCCTGTGGCAATCAGAGTAAGCTTTGGTGTCTCTTCCTCTTCTTATAAGGACACTAATCCCATCAAGGGGGAGTCTACCCTTGATAGTATCTAAACCTAATTCCCTGCCAAAGATTCCATCTCCAAATACTATCACATTTGGGATTAGGTTTTCAACATATGAATTTGAGGCAGACACAACATTCAGTCCATAGCAGCATTCCACATCCGGGCCCACTAAAAGGTAACAGGGACCCCAATCATTGCAACAAATTGAAACATGAACACACATCTCCTCACATTCTCAGTGGGGAACCACTAAATGAAAACAAATAAAAACCGTAAGACAATGGGAGACGTTATCAAGATAGAATGACTTTGTTCAATATAAGAGAAAACACATTCTGGAAAGCTATAACATTGTAGCCATGACACCTGCTAGCACATCCTTCCATTGGAAGCCAGCAACTTTTAGTTTGCCATTTCTCACCAGGCACCATGACAAACACTAGCAGTTAAACCCATAAGTAAGATGTGGTTCCTGTCCCCAGGGAGCTCACAGTGCAATGGTAAAAAGAGATACAAGTAAATAAATTCAATGAAATAATATATTTTCAACAATGAGTTTATTTAAGAAGGGCAAAGGAAGCAGAACAGGAGTGGGGAGTGAGGACAGACATCCCAAACAATAAGGACACCATCTGAGAGGCTGCACGTGTAGAATAAAGAGTCCAGTATATTGAGTAGTTCTGCCTGGGTTTAAAGCCCAGCTCAGCCCCTGATCGGCTGTGTGACCTCAGTAAGTTCTGAATCTCTCCAGGCTCAATTTCCTCATCTGTCAAATGGGAACACTGAAGGTGTCTATCTCACACGGTGATTCTGCGGAGCAAACAAGTGAAAGCATACATAAGAGCAGCAGGTATGCAGTAAGTGTTTCATAAATGTGTATCATGATCATGCTTTGGGGCTTGAAGGATGAAAAAGAGCTCTTTGGGCACATGGGCATCAGGGAATAAGTGGAAGAATATTCCACTCATGGAGGGTCTTCCCCATACACTGGCTGTTTCAAAGCTGTTAGAAGATCCAGTTTCCAACTCTGGTTGCCCCATTTGTAAGAGGTATGTTCTCAAGCAAAATCTTCATCTTCTATGCACTTCAGTTTCCTTGTTTATGAAATGGTGATAATACCATCCAAATGGTGATAAGAGAAATAGTGGTGCTTTGCAAACTCAAAAGCCCCCACAAATGTAAGAGGGTGGAGACTGCCCAAAATGCAGGAAGCCACTTAGAGGAAACAAGATTAAGAGGGCAGGGACACTGCTTGCTTTTGATCCAAGCAAATTACTTCTCTGAGCCTCTATTTTCTTGTCTGAAAAATTAGATCAATAAGGTTCATTTCGTAAGTATCTTGTGAGGATTCAAAGAAGTTATTTATGCAAAGAAGTGTCTCAGGGCCACCCATAGTAGATGCAGTAAATGCTCATTTCCTTCTTGCTTTTCCTCCCAACTTTGAGACATTAGCTGAAATTTACATTTGGGAAGACCTGGTGCCTGAATGGCATTATGTCCTGTGTTCCCAGGTTGCCAACAGAGGCCACCCTCGCCTGGATCAGATGGGACGGCAGAGGGAGACTTTCCAGGGCACACACACATACTTTGCCCCTGACAACGTCTATTCAAAGTCTACAGGAGACAGCACAATTGTGACCCTGGGTTCCCTCTCAGATGGCTGTCCCACAGAGAACTGTCATGAACGTTCCCATAACTGGCAGCTACAACTGATTCCAAATAAGTCTGCCTTACCCAAAAGTGCAAACAGCTCACAAGAGAAATAGAAATGAGATCCAACTTCAGTGCACATGGGACAGGAAGCCCAAGCACGTGCTGTGCCCAGACATGTGGGCTCAGAAAACATGCCCTCTCCCCCTGCATGAGTATGCCATGTACTCAGAGGAAGGCAATGCAGACAGTACTCAGGATTGGGGATAGTGATGCCCAGCCTACCTTCTGGCTTGACCTGAGGCTTCTCATTTCTCCAGGGTGCCAGAACAGGGCACGTGGGGCATACTTTTCTGCTGTGAGAAACTAAAAAAAATAAGATCGTAGTGAAAGGAGCCCCAAAAGACCCTGGCATTTGCTTTATGCTCTTGAGTGACCTGAGACTTGCGCTTTCTCGGCTGTAGAGGAGGTTGTGATGAGATGTTCTGAGGTGCCCTTTAGCCCTCCTTTTCTAGAGGGCTGTGATGTTCTATCTTCTGTCCCTAACACTCATGAGGAATTGGGACAACTCGCACAGGCAATATTCTGACTACTAGTTATTATCAGTAGCATGAATAGCTCATTAACACTTTTGACAAAATCAGATTGCACTTAAATCTACCCCCAGAGGGCAGTGTGTCCAATTTAATCCACGCACTGAGATTTGGAAAGTCTTGGGGTTGTATCTGAGACCTCCATTAAAAACATGGCAAGTGAGAGCCCTGAAAAGACAGGCCTGGATGGGGACCCCGGCTCTGCTCTTTCCAAGCCATGTGGACTCCAGCAAGTTATGCGACCTCTCTGAATCTGTATTCTTGTCTGTAACGTGGGAATAATGATAATGCATACCTCATAAAACTGAGAGAAGAATCTATAAGGCGTATAACAAATAGTAAGCATTCAGGAACAATTAGTGGTTAATATCATTATCATCATCATTGCTATGACCATCTTATCCACCAGCGAGGCAATGCCCCAGTCTTTGAATAGTCTTGGTGTAGATATTTCTTTGGAGGTCTAGTGATCACTCAGGTTTTAGACCTAGGCCCTCTTACCTTCTTGTTCTTACACATTCTCCCTGGATATTCTCACCTAAACCCATGTACCAGCTATGGTCTTTATCCCAGGGACTCCCACATTTAGATGTAAAGCCCAGAATTCTCTCTTAGGCTCTAGAACCATAAATGCAACTGTCCTCTAGGATGTTCTACAGATCCTTCAAAGTCATATTGTTCCAAAACCGGATTCATTTCCTCCACCAATCTTCTCTTATTTGTTGTTTCCTATTCTGATGAATGGCCCTACCATCAAACCCCAAACCACAAAATCAGCTTGATTACTTGCTCTCCCTCACTTCTTTCCCTCTGCTTCAACACCAAATCATCCAGTCCTGTTTATCTGACCTTCTAAGGAAATTTTATCTCTATACTATCTCTTGTCCAGCTCGGACCACTACTCTCTCTCTCTCTCTGTGTCTCTCTCTCTCTCTCTTTTTCCCTCCCCCACCCCCTTCTTTCCTAAGCTGTGCTAAGAACTTTCTAACTTATTTTCTTTTTCTACTCTTCATGAAAAAGCCACAGTGATCTCTCTAAAAATAGTATATGCATTCTTCATGTTAAGAATTTATTGATGCCCACCCATTGCTCATATGGTAAAACCCAAGTTCCTTAACTTGGCTTTCAAAATGATCCGTGCACCTGCCAGTGTGACCTCTGCTTCTGTGCTCTAAACATTCTCAACTTCCTCTGGCCTTGTGAAATCCCCAGCTTTCTTTGCTTCCCGATCTTTGCTTAGAGTTCCCTCCTGCTCATGCAAAAATATACCCCCCACCTTTTTTTTTCTTCTTTTTTCTTTTCTTTTTTTTTTTTTTTTTTTTTTTGACTAGGCAGCTCCAGCTTGTCCTTAGCTTCAGGGTCAGGTTTCTGGGAAGGTGTCCCCACCTCACCCCCAAATCTGTAAAGCTGCCACTCTTCCAAGTTCCCACAGCACACTGGGTCACCGATTACAGCACAGAGCCCTTGGATGGAGCTTCCCTGATTACTTCTTTGTCTCCTGTTCTGGATCATCATCTCCATAGGGACAGAGCTCAACTTACCTTGTCCACCTTTGGGTTCTCAAGGTCTAGAACAATGTCTGATGCTAGGTAAATATTTTGAGGTTGAATAAAGAAATTAAGTGTCTCTGGTTGTCTCTAAAGATTTGGGGATCTATCTCTCTCTTCCAGACCCCGAGGGTCCCCAGTGTTGCATGGCTGCCAGAGTCAAGGGTTCCCCTCCATGCCCAGGTAGAAAAGAAAAGACAATAACTGTGCCAGGGCAGGAGGCCCCTCACACTTGGAACAGCCTAGTCTAACAATGCATCCTCCCCCGCCTCTCAGAGAATGAAGAATATAACAGGATTCAAGGCCTAGACTTGGGCGTGTGTAACTCTCTCTGGAAAGAGTCAAAGAAGGATTATTGATCTCGCAGAGTTGGGGGAGGGAGTAATTCTTCGAGAATTCAGGAATTGTGGAAGAGGTTCTTGGGTCCTCTTCTTCTCCCTGCCTATCGCCCCCTCTCTGCCCTCACCACCCATAGCCACATACAGAGTCACGACCATCTTACAAACATACTAGAGAGGGTCTGTCATCTCTCTAGGATGACGTCAAAACAGCACTTGTCCTCCTCCTCTCAGCCTGGTGGTCCCTACTGTATAGTCTTTACATCTTTCCTTTGCCGGTGCTGTCATCTAGCTCCTGACAATTCTTTAGACCCTAGAAAGCAGACCCTGAGATGGGGATTTTTATGCAGGTGACTTATGAAAGAGAGCTTCCAAGAGAAACCTGCCAGAAAGTGAGAACAGTGAGACAGGGGAGGAGAAGAATCTAGGCACAGAAGTGGTTTCAGGTTGTGTCTAGCCTCATTCTGGTCTCACAGGGAACCCCTGAGGGTAAACTATACCATTAAGTCTGTCCTACCTTGAGATGAGAGAGTGAGTCTTTTGAGTCCTGCACTGGCCAGTCATTGGCTCTGGTGTGCCCCGAGTGATGACAGAGGGAGTCAGGGCATAAGTCCCAGGCCCTGCCGGGCTAGGCAGCTCCAATGGCCCAAGGACAATTCTCTGAAGAGGCGTTCAATTGTGAGCTGCTGGCAGCAACACCCATGGGGGCTGGTAAAAGGAAAACAGAGATCAGAGTGATGCTGTAGACCCTTTGTTTCACTGGCAACTGTTCCCGACTTTCAGCTGGAAGTCCTGAGCCACTGTGCTTTCTGGGAGACTTTGGAGAGCTTCCAACACCTCTAGCAGTCTGTTCTTCATACTCCACTTCAGACTCCTGTATCGTCCAACCTCACACATCTGTGTGCAAGTGTTAAAATAGTGATTCACAGCCCAACCACATCCCTGTCAGAGGCAAGATGGAAGAAACTGAATGCCTGCCACTATCCAGTCCCAGCCGGAGCCACGAAGCAGAGACATTGCCAGATGTTCGTGTTGTACAGAGTCATGTCTTCCACCAGTAAAATAGCCAGTCTTGATGCAAGAGAGAAAAATGGGTCGTGCCCTCCATGCTGATCTCTATTATGGGAAGAGCCTGTTGTTCATCTTAAAGAACTGAGAACCACGAGCGCCGGCTTAGACCAAGTGACAAGGTCCTCATGACTCAATAAATAAATGAGATGAACTTGGTGCAAACTTTCCTGTGAAGTATCAAAGTGGCAATATGGAAAGTGGGTGGTGCCGTTACCAGGCAAGCTTGGATTCAAATCCCAGCGTCACAGCTCACCAACAGTGAGAGCTTGGGCAAGTTCCTCACTTTTTCTGAGACACATCTATACCACAGAGACAGCATGTACCCTGCAAA
Organism: Panthera uncia; assembly: GCF_023721935.1. Classification (NCBI taxonomy): domain Eukaryota; kingdom Metazoa; phylum Chordata; class Mammalia; order Carnivora; family Felidae; genus Panthera; species Panthera uncia. The sequence goes on from NC_064810.1 coordinate 143,350,672, forward strand.
GTTGTTATGAAAATCAAATAGAACCTGGCACATAATAAGGGCTCAATAAATGAAAGCCATTATTCTGAAGTTATCACCCCTATAGAAAGAAAAACTGGAAAGGAGTGGGAATTGATATTTTTGGAGAAAGAGAAAAAGAGAAAATGTGCATGTGTGTGTGTGTGTGTGTGTGTGCACGTACATGTGAATGCATGCACATGCACTAGGTATTGTTGTTCTGAATGCCTGAATACCTTATTATTTCATGAGAGATAACAATTTTGTGATTGGGATGTTATGGGTATTTCTACTTTACAGAGGAGACTGAGGAACATATCATTTTTTTTCTCTGTTTAGAGATCAGGTTGTGGCTTTTTTTAAGGTTTATTTATTTATTTTTAAGAGACAGAGAGAGAGAGCACAAGTGAGACAGAGGCAGAGAGAGAGAGAGGGAGAGAGAGAGAATCCCAAGCCAGATCCAAGCTGTCAACACAGACCCCGATGCAGAGCTCAAACTCATGAACCGTAAGATCATGACATGAACCAAAATCAAAAGCCAGACACTTAATTGGCTGAGTCATCCAGGCCTCACTGAGATCGGGTCATGACTTTCAATGAGACACTTCACCCCCCAAGATAAAGAGAAGGCCACTAATGCAAATTCTAGAATGAGGCAGTGTCTGAGGTCCTTGCTGGTCGTCATATTTCCCAACCATCTAGAGCTTTCCAGGAAAGGCAACATCAGCATGGAATATTGGTGGGTAATATCAGCTTCCCATATCAGCCCTGCCTTCTATGGATTCAGGGCTCAGGACCGTAAATAACCCCCAGGATGCCTGGATATCCAGTTGTCTGCCTTTTGGTTATGATTCATCATAAAACTGACTGATGTTTAGATCAATAGAGCAATACTGTTCTAGAAATGACCCAGAATCCTCTTCATTTTTCTGGTAGGGAGATCCTATTTAAATAATGACTGTCATTTGGAAACTGACACTTATACCACAAGTCACACCAGAACTCTCTGCTTGTGAGTATTGGGTACATATTTGTCAATGGTCTTGAAAGTCAACTGTAAAGGGACACCTATTCTTAAGTAAAATGGCACCAAAGAAGTCTACTCTCTTGTCACCCCACTTCCTTAAGCTGTTGTGGCTCTGATTCCGTAACTATGAACTCCTCTCTGATTCTGAGGATGTAAGTTAGAATAGGAGACAGCGTTTGTCAATTATATGGTCATCTAAGACAGACTCTGATTTGTTTGCTCTTTTCAGAGACGCTGCCATCATCACCCTAGTTCATAACTAGCTTTAGCAAATAAGAGCTTTTAAAAAAGAAAGTTTGAGTGCTTTCTGTGGTGGAGAATTGTTCTGAACATTTCGCATGGACTTATTTAATATTCACAAAAACCCCATGAAGTAGAAAATTACCATTACGCCCATTGTACCGATGTGAAAGTTGTGGAGTTGTGGCATAGAAAGCTAAAATAACTTACCCACAGTCAATAAAACAAACAGTGGTGCTGATGTTTGATCAAGAGGCTATCCGATTCTGGTACAAATTCTTAAATTCTCAACCTTCTTACCTTTACAGAATGCCCATTATGGATTAATTCTACCAACTTTCTTTCAATGGCAAGTACATTCTCTAGCTTTGTTTGTTTCAGAAATATCCTTTCCAGGAGTTAAATAAATTGAGTTCCAGTCAAGTGTAGACTGGTATGGTATGACTTGGTAGCTGAGCTCAGTAGGGTATGACAAGTCATATTTATTTGAATACCTACTGTATTAGTGTGTTGGGGCCGTCAAACAAAATGACACAGACCTGGTGGCTTGAACAACAACTTATTTTTTCATAGTTCCTGAGGCTGGAACTCCGAAATAAAGGTGTCAGCAGATTTTGCATTCTTCTGAGGTTTCTCTCCTGGGCTTGCAGGTGGCCAGCTTCTCACCGTGTCCTCACCTGGCCCCCCTTGTGTCTGTTTGTGTGTGCTATGTCCTCTTCTTATAAGGGCACCAGTCAGATTGGATAGGGCCCACCCAAAAGGCCTCATTTTAACTTAATTACCTCCTGAAAGTCTTCATCTCTAAATACAGTCACATGCTGAGATGCTGGGGGTTAGGGTTTCAACATATGAATAGTAGGGGGACACAAATTCAGCCCATAATACCTGCTAAGTATCTGGCACTGTGAAGTCATTTTAGAAGACAACTCACAAAGGTGAATGAATCAGGGTTTACTTCCTCTGTGCAATGGACCTCCCAGTTCCTACATGACAAAGTTACAGAGTATAAGATGAGATATAGTGTATAAGGAATACAAAGTAAAGTGCTAGGGGAATTCAGGAAAATGAGAGGTGATTTTCCAGATCTGGGGGAGGTCAAAACATGCTTCATGGTAAATCTAGCATTTGAGAAAGTTCCCACCCAAGATTTGATTTGGGGTTACGAGGTAAAGGTAGATGATTTTTGTCTATGACAGTCTAAACCCAAAGAAACAACAAGATGACACATCATTTACTTGTACTTTTTTATTGTGACCTTCCCCCACCCCCTTTCTGAGTCGAGGACAGAATGATTGGAGCTCGGTGTTTTTAAACACTGACATGTAGTAGATGGTCTTACTCAAAACTCTTGTTTTTTTCCTTCTGCAAGCATTTCAAGTTATGTCTCTCATCAAGTAACTGACAGATGAAAATTAAGTCTGACCTGGAACCAACAAGGAGCTTGCGCCATGAGTGGATCCAACAGGTTAATAAATAGGTCTTTCAGTCATATCACATGTTGTGCTTTTCAAAGTATTTTGCCCATTTTGATCTTCGTGGCAACAATACTGTGAGAGGCATGCTTAATGATAATAATCGCCCTACTAGAGTTATTCCTCAGTCTTCTCTGTCCTGCTCAGTGCCTTCAGGAGGCTGATTCCTAAGAAATTCACCACCCAGACTCCCTTGTATGGGCATCCTGCTGGATTGTATAGCATATATCTTCAAGATCATTCCATTTCGATAGAGATGCTGTATTTTTTAATAGCTTCTTAATTTTGCATTCTTTGTAACTTTTACTAAGGCAAAGGTTCACGACCTTCAAATAGAGAATGGCGTATTGAAAACACCACACCTTTTTGGGGGCCATTTTAGGAGTGTGGATCTATGTGCTGACTTACCTTTATTCTTTGCATTCCTGATTTGTTAACCAATCTTCTAGATCTCATTAAGTGATACCAATCTTGTGCTCTAACACATAATGGAACAGTGAATAATGCAGGTATTGTTGGTTATGGCACCCACATCATTTCTCACATATAGAATCCTACCAGGATTTCTGGAAGCAGAATCCATGGGTTCAAACTGTATACCATTTATAATGCCAAAAAATTGCTAAATTTTTTCCATTAAGGATGTAACCATTCACACTCATATATTGCAATGCACGAGCATGCCTGATCCCATAGGTGTGTGTAATCAAACCGCATTAGTGAGGAAGATGAAAAATGCCACCTCATAATTTTGTTTCAGACTTCTCTTATTACAAATAAAAATGAGCGTTTTCCCATAATGTGAGTGCCACTTGTGTTCCATTTTTTCTGACTATCGATTTGTTCCTTCTCATTCATTTATTGAAATTTGGTGTTATGAGTGGCAAATACACACACACATAAACATATATATTCGTTTTTCAACTTGTACTTTGACTTCATTATGGTGTTTTTTGACATGTAATTTTTTTACATATAGTTTAAAAGAATTCAGTCTTTATACACATTTATAGGAGGCAGTATATTACTGTGTTAAACATTTCTTTCCTTTCCATTGTCTTTTGTTCTCCTTCTCCTTCACTGCTGCTGCCAGCAGTTACTGAAGAAAAGCTATATGGTGCACTTTCTAACTTCAAGTATAGTCTTTGCTATTCCAGAGCACAGAATAAATCCTGGTGGAAATTTTGTGGAAATGTGGAATGGAACAGTAGCAAGAAAGATCCAAGCCATAATTTATAAGAGTAGCACCTAAGAGTTTTGATATAAATTCATTAACAAGACAACAGGGTAAAAAAATCCCTTGGAAACAAGTCACAGGTGAACCTACTACGACCCTTGATGTGAAAATCTACAACATTTCTTTCAATTTTTCTTTATATTTATCTCTCTCTCCTTCTCTCTCACCATGACAATTGCACTTAAATCATCATATGCTTGAGTCAGGTCAAGTTTTTTTTTTAAGCTTATTTATTTTTGAGAGAGAGAGAGAGAGAGAGGGAGAGAGAAAGCATGCCTGCATGTGAGCAGGGGAGGGACAGAGAGAGAGGGAGAGAAAGAATCCCAAGCAGGCTGCACGCTATCAGCACGGAGCCCTACACAGGGCTCGATCTCATGAACTGTGAGATCATGACCTGAGCCAAAATCAAGAGTCAGACGTTTAACCAACTGAGCCACCCAGGCATCCCAGATAGTTTATATATGTAAAAATATATATATTTTATATACATTTGGAATAATGCTTTTAAAATGACCAGACTTGGGGCACCTGGGTGGCTCAGTCAGTGAAGCATCTGAGTCTTGATTTCATCTCAGGTCATGATCTCACAATCCTGAGATAGAGCCCTACATATATTGGGCTCCACTCTGGGTGTGGAATCTCTCCCACCCTCTCCCTCTGCCCCTCCCCACGTGTGTGTGTGCGCGCGCGCTCTCTCTCTCTCAGAAACAAAAACAACCAAAAAACAAAAAACAAAAAACAAAAAACAAAAAAAAAAGAAAGAAAAAGAAAAAAACACACCTGAGCGACCAGGTAAATTAGGAAGGCTACCATAAACATGTCAGTCTAGATTTGCTAGTTACTTCTGTTTATTTCAAATGCAATTTCTATTTATTTACTTATTTATACAAAAACATAGCTTCAGGGGCGCCTGGGTGGCTCAGTCGGTTAAAGCATCCGACTTCAGCTCAGGTCATGATCTCACGGTCCATGAGTTCGAGCCCCGCATCGTCTCTGGGCTGATGGCTCAGAGCCTGGAGCCTGCTTCCGATTCTGTGTCTCCCTCTCTCTCTGCCCCTCCCCCGTTCATGCTCTGTCTCTCTCTGTCTCAAAAATAAATAAACTTAAAAAAAAAAAAAGCCCATATGACTTTGGGCAAGTCATTTAAAAATAAATAAATAAATAAATAAAAATAAAAACATAGCTTCAGTTCATTAAAAAATCAAGACTGAAAACAATACACATTTAGTGATGACAGAGGTCAAAAAAGGAGGGCACTTCTTGGCGTGTATGTTGTTATTACTATGAAACACTTTTACGAAGGGGAAGGCCTACTTTTTATTATGTAGAACAGGAGTTGGCAAAGGTTTTGTGTAAAAGGCCATATAATGAATATTTTCAGATTAACAGACCAGATAGTCTCTGTACCCACTGCTCAGCCCTGTCATTGTAGCACAAAGGGAGCCACCAAAGATATGTAAATAAATGAGCATGGTTGTGTTCCAATAAAAAATTATTTCCCAAAACAGGCTGCAGAATGGATATGGCCCATGTTTTGCTGATACCTCTTGTAGAAGGTAAATACTTATTTAAATGTTTGCTTGCTGTGTATGCCTTGGCTAGCTATTTTCTGTTCACCTCTCCAGTCCCACTTGGCTATCCTTTCTTCATCCTGTTTTCTGTAGTGGAAATTGACTGTTATGGATTCATTGCTGGACAACCTTTTCCCCTGGCTCTGTTTGAGTTTGGTCAACTCAACTCAGGAGGCATTGTCAGAAATCTAGAAGGCAAGAGGAGAATGAGCACAAGTTGTTTCTTCTCCTGGCTTTCGCCATGCTGGTTAGCTCATGTTGGTTCTGTGCTTCTACCCAAAGGTCACAGCTCCAGTTCTGTTGGCCTCTTACAACTACATCTAGGGGCACCTGGGTGGTTTGGTCAGTTAAGCATCTGACTCTTGGTTTCTGCTCAGGTTATGACCTCACAGCTTGTAAGTTCTGTTGCGGGATCTGGCTCTCCACTGACAGCTCAGAGGCTGCTTGGGATTCTCTCTCTGCCCCTCCCCCATCCGCATATGCTCTCTCTCTCCAAATAAATAAACTTAGAAGAAAAAACTAAAAACAAACAAACAACAACAACAACAACAACAACAAAAAAAACAACTGCATCTAGGATCTCAGGATTCGGTTTACTACTCCCAGCCATTGGCCCTTTACTCTATGGGTTCCTAACGGCTTCCTACCGTTGCTAGTCTCAGAATATTCCTTGTTGGTTTCCCTTAAACCAAAGTAATTGCTCTACCCTCTTCAGTAAATGATGACTTTGGTAAATTGCCCTGAATTTTTTCATTTGAATGTGTCATGTGTTTCCTGTCAGGAACTTTGATTTAGTATATTTTTCTTCTAATAATTTTGAAACTTTGTAATATCAAGATGCTGTTGTATACATTACACAGAGGTCAGTGAAGGTAAAAACAAAAGCAAAACACTATTTTATTTCATCTAATACCAAAACAAGGCATCTAACCCTGGTCACCCAGGTTCTCCTTCCTTCACTTTTTTCATAGTAACAGTCTTCAAAAGCAACATCAACAACATCAACATCATCAACATCATCAACAGCAAGATCTGAAAACCCTTAGTTGTCCAAAACATGGACAACATTATGCTGCCTCCTGCCTAGCTCCATCCTCCCATATGTAATTTAAAAACAAAAGCAATACTAAAACATTAAATAAATATAAGAAAACCCAATGCTTTGGGATTTTTTTTCTAAAATGGCTACTTTTGCTCTTACAAATTTTACAAATCATTTCAAAATAAAATTATTTTCTTCTCCTGATCCGTTGATTTCTTAAGTATATGCTTGATCCGACCATTGGGAAATCCAGCATTACCCTGTAGCCTGATTGCCCAAGGCCATATTCTTTATCATAGAATTAAGAACTCATGATGATCTAATTTCTGCCTACCTCTCCACCACCACCTCCTACTACTCCAACCTCCATGATTTGTGCCTCAGGCACCTATGTCCTTGCAGACTCTACAGTGGGAACTAAGGTCTTTGTTCCTGGGGAATGCTGGAGTTGTGCAGCGTGGTAACCCTGTTTTGACTATATTTACCTTTATTGAAGTTATTCCTAGTCCTATCCCCTAGACACACACACACACACACACACACACACACACACTATGCAAGTTCAAGTCTGTGACTTCTTTCATGCTTCCACATTACATGGAATGCTCCCCCTACCCCATCTCTCAGACCTATTCACCAAGTTAATTCCTACTACTCTTTGAACCTCAACTCAGACACCCTCTTCTCTAGGCAGCCTCTCCCGAGTGCTCTACTCCTTTACTCATCACCCCTGCGGGTCTTCAGCAACATATTCCATATTGGTCTACAATCACCTTTTGCTATTTCTCTTCACCACTAGACTGTAGGAGTGGTAAGGGAAAAGATTAGTTCTTCTTCATCTTCAGTCTCTTTAGTTTGATGGAATCAATTATTTCAAGTTCTTTGCAACATTGCCTCCTGAAAGTTATAATACAGGAGGCTAAAGTCATTCCTCAAAAATATATGAAATTGTCCAAAAGCCCTCAGCATTCTTCCATCCTTCCTCCTCAACACAGCTGTCTCACTGCCAAGCCCTGGGTACTTACACACCAGATTTTCCCAAGATGTTGTCCATCAGGAAACATCTTCCTGGATTTTGCCATGCCTAGGTGAGTAACTGGCTCAAGACTTTCTTTGATGCATTAAAATTCCATCTTTGTTGCAAAGCCTTCTGGCAGGTGGTTTGATGATATAGCATTTCCACGAGGGTGTGCTAAATTATTTAATTCTTTTAATAGTTATAATTAATTTTATTTTTATAATCTCCACAACTAGCAAATCAAATCAGTAATTTCATAGTAATCACTGCTTAAGAAAAGCTAAAATGAGGAGGGCAATGAGTTCACTTAAAAATGTTAAGTAAGAATATAGATGACACACAAAGATGGAAAATAGCTAGAAGAGGAATCTTCAGTTGTGATGCTCAGTTTTAAGTGTCTGTTTGGTTCGGCTGAGTTGTACTCAGGTGTTCAATCAAACACTAATCCAGGTGTTGCTGTGAAGGTATTTTTGTAGATCTGATTAACATCTACAATAAGTTGACTTTAAGTAAAGGAGATTACCCTCTATAATCTGGTTGGGACTGATTGAATCAGTTAAAAGAATCTAAGGGCAGACCTGAGGTTTCCCTGGAAGAGGAAAAATCCTGCTTGTAGACTCAGGTTTCAACTCCTGTCCAAGACTTCCAGCCTGTCCTTCGTGACAGCATGGCCTGTTCCAAGGAATTCTAACATGTAGAGCCAGCCCCAACAACTGCTAATTGAATAAGCTGATTGATAGATACATAATAGATAATATAGATAGATGATAGATCAATGGATGGTCGATAGGTCGATAGATAGATATGAATAGATAGATGATAGACAGATGACAGATAGATATCCTACTGGCTATGTTTCTCCAGTGGAACACTACTGTTATATCAAATAACTAAGGTTTTGCTTGAGTTTTTCACTGCCTGGGATAACTGCTGATTAACTCTGAGCTTCTGGAAGCAATATTTAAAATCAGCACCCACCTTTACTGTTTAGAATTGTTGTTGTAAACAATGACCTTGATAAAATGCCTTTGCTCCCTTCCTGTTTCCACCTTTTCTATTTGCATTGGCTTGTGGATTTGCTGTCCCTGCCAAATGCATCAACTGGGAAAGAAACTGTAATATATCTCAGCTGACATACATAACCTGACTCAGTAAAACCATGCTGGTACCTGACACTCTATGTCCTGTCAAAATAGAGGTGCTGCTTAGAATCCTGGGATCCTAGAGTCATTAGGCTCCACAGAGCTCTTGCCTCTGAATAATCTGGAGGGTTTTATTAAAAATGGGATTTCCGGGCACCTGGGTGGCTCAGTCGGTTGAGCGTCCGACTTCAATTCAGGTCACGATCTCATGGTCCGTGAGTTTGAGCCCCATGTCAGGCTCTGGGCTGATGGCTCAGAGCCTGGAGCCTACTTCCGATTCTGTGTCTCCCTCTCTCTCTGCCCCTCCCCCGTTCATGCTCTGTCTCTCTCTGTCTCAAAAATAAACAAACGTTAAAAAAAAAATTTAAAAAACAAAATGGGATTTCCCAGACCCCCAGCTCAGTTCCACTAAATCAGAATGTCACAGAGGGTATCAGGACCTTAATGTTTCCAAACTCACACCATGATACTTATATGCACTAATGTTTGAAAACTAATGTTTAAGGAGTTCCCTAGAGGACCTACAGAATAATTATAGCTTTAAATACATTTTCTTTTTCATTTTGGGATTCTGCAACAGATCATTTTTGAGAAATCTCTTTTTCAGCTGCAAAAACCTCAGTTTAGAACCCACTGAACCAGTCTCTGGTAGGTTGAATTACTAACTTCAGTTCTCTCCTTGTACCACACTCTTACCATTGCCTTTTCATAGATGCAGTGTATTTCTACACTTCTTGACTTTGGCGTTGGTCATGTGACTTGCCTTAGCCAATGGCAGGGGAGGCAGAAACGACCTATAAACCCTCAGTGTAAAGCATTTATCATGGTGACAGCTAAGTGATACATAATTTAAACCCAATTTTATAGGTGAGGACACTGAGGATCCAAGAAACAAAGTGACTGTCCTAAGGAGACTTCATCCAAAGGAATGAAGTCCTATCTCAAAATGGTAGAACTCTCATGGCAGGCCAGAAGATGGGCACCCCAAAGAAGAGGTTTTCAACATTCTTCCTCCCAATCACACAAAGTAAATGAGCATCTTCAGGGGCCTTTGGAGGAGCAGCATTGGTCTTCTCCAGAAAACATCATATCATGCCCAGCCAAGGAAAAAGCCGAAGTTCAGTGGGACCACCTCATGCTTTACAAGGTGGGAATAACATGGTATCTTCATACTTTCCTTGCTGACTTCAGCTCAGCTACTCTTAAACTATCATGTGCTGCCTATTGCAATGAAAAAAAATTCTACTAAATGCCATTGTCCTGAGCAGGACAAAATGTTTTAATGCCAGCGATCAAGATGTATACATCTAAATGCCTTTATTTAGTACCCCCAAGATGGCCTCTTGCCCATTGGACAATTACCTATGGTATTAACTTGACAGGGGAGATGAGAGTGGAACTTGTTATTATATTTGAGTCCAAGCAAGACTCAGACTTGCAAATACACTCTAAGACTCAAGAGTGTCCACACTGGATGATTGACAATTTGCCCTAAAAGATAATGCAAAAGGAACCTACATGCGTATAATAACCTAAAAGATGTCTTTTCCATGCCTGTGCATGTCATGGAGCCTAGTGCTTTGGATTACCACAGTATTTCTTGGAAACTCTTGTTTTGCCAAATATCTTGAATTCAGTCCCAAGCATTCTCTCGATTCAGAGCCATGTGGTGGGCTCAGTGCTAAAGGGAGATTAACATTGCAGTGTCCTTGCACAAGACTGAGACTACGCAATGTTAAAAAAAAAAAAAGATAAACATGATTCTAGGCACATTCCGTGCCTCATCTCTATGGCCCAGTTCCTGTTATCCATCAAGTAGGTTTTAAAATAGTCCACGTTTTTCAGTCCTATAAAGTCAACAGTTCTGGAAAGTTGGCAGGTACACTTGTTTAAACAAAGCTCCCAAGTTTTCTGCTGGCAGGTGTTTCCAGAGTTCTTGGAGCACAATTCTTTGGATAGGATATTTGCCAATGTACATAGCAACAGGGGGAAAAAAGTGTTTTCCTTTGCCACAGTGGAGACACCAAAATGCCTTAGATGCAAAGCTGGATTTTCAGTTCAGGGGGCTTATTTTGGCTCTAGGTCAAGGAATAAACAATAATAAAATCATACATCTCTCTGTCCAGAACTCTGATGAGCTGAAGAATCGAGTAGGGCTGCTTATCAAACTGGCGGCATCGGCTCCCCTCGTGTCTCTGTGCAGTTTGACCCAAGGAGCTGGTTGTTCCTTCTCGGTCAATTCCCCTAGACCCCCGAGTGTCCCGTTCTCAAGCTTTCCAGCTAATTCTTCTTGAAACTGAGACTGGGGATGGTGGGTTTGAAACTTAATATGATGAAGGCAGATCAGACTTTATTCTTCCCCCATTAGACCCAAGGCATTGATTTTAGTTACCCTTAAATCCAGCTTTCCAAAAGCGAAACCTGGGATTGCTTTACAAGCACATGACTAGTTTCATAATCTGCTCCTTGGCAGTTGGACTAATTCAGATTTGCTGCCATTAGACTCATTCCCTTAGCCCTTCAATTAAACTCAGCATTGGTGCTAGAACTCTACAAGAAAGAAGTAATCCCTTGTCTCTCACCTTGAATTGAATGAAAATAAACAGAAGAGTTTGTTTTTTGTTTTTTGTTTTTTGTTTTTTGTTTTTTAAAGAAAGACCAAAGTCTGAAGAGGAGAAATTTAAGCATGGAAGGGAAAGGTTTGGGGACAAGTTTTTAAATGTCAAAAGAAGTCCAAATGTTTCTGGCTGAGAAGGTACTTAATGGTCATTGAATTGCAACCCAGTGAAAATTAAGAGTTTCAAATTCTGCCTACAAAAATTTAGAATAGTAGGCATTATTTAAAGTCATTTCTTCTTTAATTACCTACTAGTGGTGTGTATTAGAGTTAAGTTCTTCCATTCTTGCATTAATTGGCCTTATTTTGGGGTACCCATTATGCCTCTTATCTGTGTTGTTCCTCTGCACCATCTTCTTTATATTTTCTTGTCATTTAGTATCTTTGGAAGCATCTTTACAAATTTGAAAGTGAAGATACACTTTACAGATATTCTGGGGTTAGAATGGGCCCTTTTAGTAAAGTGTCATGGACATAGCAGAGGCTCTTATCTCCTAAAATCCATCAATTTCAAAAATCAAAACTGCCCATTCATCGTCAGGAAAAACACCAATTCTTTTCTTCATATTGACTATGGCCACAAAAATAAACCACATTGGTCAGACTTGGACTTGTTCACCCCAAGAAGATATTTGAAGGAATAACTGTGGTTAAAAATACAGGCTTTGTTTGGACAGAACTGAGTTCAAGTCCCCTCTTTGCCTCTTACTTGTAGGGTGTTTTAAAATGAGGCTCTGACAAATGTCCATCGATGGATGAATGGATAAAGAAGATGTGGTATATATACATATATATAATGGAGTATTACTCGGCATTCAGAAAGAATGAAATCTTGCCATTTGCAACTATGTGGATGGAACTAGAGGGTATTATGCTAAGCTAAATTAGTCAGAGAAAGACAAATATCATACGACTTCACTCATATGAGGACTTTAAGACACAGAAGAGATGAATATAAGGGAAGGGAAGCAAAATAATATAAAAACAGGGAGGAGGACAAAACATAAGAGACTTAAATATGGAGAACAAACTTAGGTCAATTGGAGGGGTTGTGGGGGGGATGGGCTAAATGGGTAAGGGGCATTAAGGAATCTACTCTTGAAATCATTGTTGCACCATATGCTAACTAATTTGGATGTAAATTTAAAAAAATAAAATTAATAAAGTAAAATAAAATAAAATGAGCCTCTGAATTCAATGATGATTGAATGCTGGCACTGCCTTTTTCTAGATGCAAGACTTAGATCAACCTATTAAACTCTCTGGGCTTTGCTTTTCAAGGATAGAATGGGCAATGTGAATAGATATAGTCAGGACAATGAAATAGCATATGTCAAGTGCAGAGCCCATAAAAACAACTCCAGATGAGAACAGCCAAAATTTAAGAAAAGTGTATTCGACTGCAGCCTTGACGTCACTTGAAAAAAAAATTTTTTAATGTTTATTTACTTTTGAGAGAGAGAGAGAGAGGGAGACACAGAATCTGAAGCAGGCTCCAGGCTCTGAGCTGTCTGCATAGAGCCCAACACAGGGCTCGAACCCGTGAACCGTGAGATCATAACCTGAGCCAAAGTTGGACACTTAGCCAACGGAGCCACCCAGGTGCCTCATTTTGACATCACATTTTGTTTTAACTTTCATTGTGTTCTATCTCATGAGTAATAACTATTTGTTGTAGAAAAAATTGGAAAACAAAGATAAATTTTAAAAAATTAGAGTTTTTGTCACCTATAGAACCATCTGTCAGAAATAATTACCATGGAGAGTTTGCTTAAATCCTTTCAGACTTAATCATGAAATATTCGGTGATATTACATTTCTCCCCACAAACTGTGTTTCCACCTTGAAAGTGAGTAAAGAAGGTTATGGGAAAATTGATTTCCAGAAGATAAATCAGGAGAAAGGATCCTGAGAAGATTTGGGAGGAAATGAACTTTTTTTGTTTGTTTGTTTTCACAAACAAAGACACGTTGTGAATTCCGGGCAGGATATCGTTTCTGCCAGATAATTTTTGGAAGAGGCAAGAATGCTAAGCCAGAGTTTCTCTTGGAAAGATAACAGACCCTGGACGATCTCTGTTGGGTAAGTTTCAGTAAGTATGACAAATCAAATACTGCTTTTGCTATTAAGTTCCAATGACTGAGTGGGAAAGGACTGATAAAGCAATAACTTTTTTTTTTTTTTTTACAAGTTGCCTTCCTTTTCCCTTGATTAGTGAAAATTTTTTGGCTACCTTCTGTGGTCTTTGCTATCAGCATAGCTGAACAATTATTTTTTAAAATTTCACCAAAACCTATTTGTTAACAATGTTTGCGTGTAGTATGTTGCCTTATTGTATTTGGAATATTAATAGCATAGCTATCATTCTGGAGGTGCTCTGTGCATAAATCTTCCAAATTGCACTTTTAAATTAACAAAACACTGAAGCTTAGAGAGACTAAGTAAAATGCTCAAGTCACAGAGTTAGTGAACAGCGGAACTGGCAAACTCAGGTCTACCCCAGTCCAAAAGCCATATTCTACTCACCAGAATGTGTTAGAGCTCACTGTGTGTGTCCACACACAAGCCCATGCACACTCCATACCACTCGCCAAACAATAAAAACATCTGCTGATAAAGAAAAGTGTGCATAGGGGCGCCTGGGTGGCTCAGTCGGTTAAGCGTCCGACTTCAGCTCAGGTCACGATCTCGCAGTCTGAGAGTTCGAGCCCAGTGTCGGGCTCTGGGTTGATGGCTCAGAGCCTGGAGCCTGCTTCCGGTTCTGTGTCTCCCTCTCTCTCTGCCCCTCCCCCGTTCATGTTCTGTCTCTCTCTGTCTCAAAAATAAATGAACGTTAAAAAAAATTAAAAAAAAAAGAAAGGTGTGCATAATTATGGAAATATTTGAATCTAGGAGATGCTTTTCCCGGGGTTCATTTCGAATGGAACACTATGGGCCTGGACTTACAATTCCATCTGGAACTTCACTAGTATCTGTGTGGCACAGTCAATAGTAAGTTCATAAAATCCATTGATAGTCAAGTACCTTTACATACCCAGGAGTATTATGTTTGCACAACCCAGGAGAAAAAAAGGAAAAAAATACCAGTTTATTTTTAACAGGCTTTGAGATGATTTCTATAGGACGTACAGCCTTGATATTTTTGTGGAGAAGACCACAGCTAACCTCCAGCAACCGGAGTGTGAGCATGGGGCCTCGTTAGAGAGGGAGGGGGAACGAGGTTGAAGCAATGACACAAAATTGTTCTCAGTGACCGAAAGCCAAACATTTCCTTTTTTTCCCATTCTTCATACAGTCTTCAACCCCTTTAAAAATGTAATGAATGTCAATAAAGATCGTCTAGAACCACAAGAAGTTTATTTCTTCTTGTCCTTGTGTCCTCTCTCCATTGAACTTCTATTACCTTGGGATTGAGGACAAAGCTTTATTAGTAAGTAGAGATAAAAGCAGGAGGGAGAACTAATGTTTATCAAGCCCCCCCCCCCCCCAAGGGCCAGGCACCTGCCTAGGTGTTTTATATATTAAATCCCTTCCCAACACGACTGAAAAATAAATATTATTATCTCCATCTTCTAGGTAAGAAACTGAGGATCAGACAAGTGAAATAACTTGACTCATTCACCCCATCTATTAAGTACCAGAGTTAGGATACCAGCCCAATTCTAAGGCCTTTCTATGGCATTGAGAATAGAAGAAATAGGTTCTGAATTTATATTCCCCAATTTCACAGCCATGGTGAGGTTTATTTTTTTCTTTGTCCAGTTTGCTAATATCTGAGTTGTGAATATGTATTACATTCTTTGGGTAAGAACAATCATTTGGAATTTTGAATTCCAGATAAACCCCCAAATCATCTTCCAGTTCATTCCTTGGAGTAAAGGGAGATTCACACAGTAATAGTCAAGTCACATATCTCTGATTTTGCGAGACATAGAGCCCTGCTGACATTCCTTCCGTGGAGTTTTCCAGATGTCTAGGGTGTTTGTGATACGCACCCTTGAGTTATCTTCTTAAGACGGAAGGTGTCCGCCATGTTCTTCCCTTCTGCTCCATCTCACTGGGATGGTGCCTTTGGTTCTTTGTAGATCAAGAGAGATTACCTATCTCCAGTGCCCGCCAATTGCTGCTGATGCTGACGAGCCAATGCCACCAGCGCCACATGCTGTCTCTGCACATGCTGCCAGTACTAATGTTGCTGACATATTGACATTCCAAAGCCCAGAGAACCAATTAGTAGGAAAAAAAAAAAAAAAAAAAAAAAGGAAAACAGACTTTGTTTACCTGTTCATACTGCGTGTCCATGGGGCCTGAGCTATAGAGCCATCAGAGTGGCAGGCCACAGGTATACTCGAGACCCCCACCCGCCTTAGCAGGAACCCACCACTCTCAAACCAGGTTGCCTGAGACTGCTTTGCCTTTCCTTAGGATGTGCTCTTTCTTAGGAGGATCTTTCTCATTCCTCCTTGTAAAAACTAGCTCCAGACACATGCAACCCAAAAGATTGGGGCCCACCTGGGATGCCCACTATACGTATCTGTATGTGAAAAATGTGGTCCAGGGAGTTTAGGGGTTTGTTCAATGTTCTCCAGCTTCTTAGTAGCAGAGATGCAATCAGAGTTTGGGTATCCCGACTCTTAATTCGGAGAAGTGTTCTTTTATTTATTCATGTATCCATTCAATAAATATGTACTGAGGGCTGGTTTTCTACCAGGCACTCTAAGAGGTAATGTAAATGACACATGCTTGACCGTTAGAGCTCATGCTTTAATGGTGTAGTAAGTCCATTCCTAATGGCGTGGTAAGTCTACTGTAGGGTGAAACTCAAGGTCCAGTGAAATTCATAGGAGGGGCTCCTAACCTAGGAGGGGCTCCTAACCTAGGAAGGACTCCTGAGATGAGATGAGATTTAAGCTGAGCCTGAAGGACAAGGAAAAGTTACCAGGCTAAGGAAACGGCTGAAATGTAGGCAGTGGGCTGGTGGGGGACGGGGAGGTTGGGGAAGGTAGACCCTTGAGTCAACAATTTTCCCTTTAGAAGTTAAATGCATATCCATTTTCTTTTTCTTGGTAATAGCATAGAACTTTAAAAATGCAAGTCTATAACACAGAGGTTTCACTGTGAATTTATTAGAACAAGGGAAAAAGGATGAGAGTTTAGTTAATGAAAAGCATAGGGTTAGAAGCGTGATTATGACTTCAGGTAAGTCAGGGAAAACCAATGTAAAATAACTCTCAGGGATGAATCCAGTTTTTGCAGGACCTGAAATTTATACAACATGTGGCACACTTTTCACGAAAAAATAATTCACCAAAAATTTTCTTACTCTTAATTTTCTAAAAGACATCTGATCGCGTGAACACATTGTAACTTGGGAAGAGTCTTTTAAGAAAGGGTCCTGAAGTTTCAGCCTCATTAGCATTATGATAAACCCCTTCTAATGACAGGATTTCAGAAAGAGTACCAACAACAATAATAAAACCACTCAAACCAGGGGCTGAAGGCACTTGAACTCCATAGTTTGTTAATTTCAAAAGTTTCCCTACTGGGGCGCCTGGGTGGCGCAGTCGGTTAAGCGTCCGACTTCAGCCAGGTCACGATCTCGCGGTCTGTGAGTTCGAGCCCCGCGTCAGGCTCTGGGCTGATGGCTCGGAGCCTGGAGCCTGTTTCCGATTCTGTGTCTCCCTCTCTCTCTGCCCCTCCCCCGTTCATGCTCTGTCTCTCTCTGTCCCAAAAATAAATAAAAAACGTTGAAAAAAAAAAAAAGTTTCCCTACTGAGTGGTCTAGGAGAGTCTGGAGAAGGGAAGGGAGGAAAGGAAACTTGTAAAGGTGGATCTTGTGTGTGTGTGTGTGTGTGTGTGTGTGTACTTGTAACTTTAGTCTACTAACTGGGATTTTTCATGGTCAGTTTTTTCAGACTGTGTTCTGGGAAGATTTCAACACCTTCTTGGCAAACAAAGTCCCCATAAAGCTGAAGTGAATAGCCAAAGAGGACGTGGTCTTTCAGCACTTCCATCTAAAAAACACTGCAGAGGAACTTCCTCTATTAAGGTAAATGAACAAATAAATCTTCCTGTGCAGACACGACTTCTGTATGTTTCTCACCAGCGGTTCATTAGGAGCACAGTTCTTCAAGGATGGACCGGGGCGGGGGCTGGGGAGGCACCTGGGTGGCTCAGTCGATTGAGCTTCTGACTTCGGCTCAGGTCACGATCTCGCAGTCTGTGAGTTCGAGCCCAGCGTCAGGCTCTGTGCTGACAGCTCAGAGCCTGGAGCCTGCTTCGGGTTCTGCGTCTCCCTCTCTCTCTGCCCCTCCCCCATTCATGCTCTGTCTCTCTCTCTCTCTCTCTCTCTCTGTCAAAAATAAATAAACATTTTTAAAAAATTTTTTAAAAAGTATGGACTGGGAGGGGGGCTGGTGGGAGAGAAGAGGCAAACAAGATGGAGAGAATGGCGTGCTCTTCAACTGGCTCTCCAGAAAAAAAGGAAAAGCCCTGATGTTTATGCCAATTTTTGTGGCTTACATACTCTTACGATGGCTGGGTTTCAATCAATTGCTCTGGCAACACTAACACGGAGAAGGGAAGTCACGGGCACAATCAATTCTCACACTCCAGAAGAGAGTCCTGGACGTCACATTTCTGTAGTATGGTTGACGCTTCCTTGTGGACCTGCCAGAACAGACCTTTTGTTTCAAATGCCTCTCAGACGTGAAAAGCAGGGCCTTTACTTTGCCTTGGGCACCTGCGCTGATACGCGGAGCATGGATTTCAGGTCCCACATGCTCTTGAGTTAATTTCGCTGGATTAAAGGAGATTCAGACTTTGTGAGTAGGCTGGCCAGGACTTTGTGAATTCCAGATGGGATTCTGGCATCTTCCTCATCAAGTTCTGCTATTAGCAGCTGTGACCTTCAGAACTAGAGGCTTCCCAGGGAGAGGCTAGAGCCCAGGGAAAAGCACAGAAATAACAAGAACTGTGCCACCTTTTACCAAAGGCTGCTTGAGATATAGTTTAGTTTTGACAGATTGTAGTGAAAGAAACGTATCCAACATAAAATAATTTGATTGATTGGTGGGTAGATATTATTTATTTTAGTATTTGGAGTAGATATAACTTGCAACATAAATAAAATGATTTATACCTTCAGTCTCTTCCTTTTGCCCTTCCTTTTTTCCCTCCTTCTCTCCCTCTCTTCCCTCCTTCCTTCCTTCCTATTGAATGATTACAACCTTCCTTCCTTCCTCTCTCCCTCCGTTCCTTCCTTCCTTCCTTCCTTCCTTCCTATTGAATGATTACAACCTTCCTTCCTTCCTCCCTTCTTTCCTTCCTTCCTTCCTATTGAATGATTACAACCTTCCTTCCTTCCTCCCTTCTTTCCTTCCTTCCTTCCTTCCTTCCTTCCTGTTAAATGATTACAAGGTTCTCCACCAGATGCTGGAGTAAAACAATATTGAATAAGACAAATAGAAATGGTGTCTCCATTAAAGAAGCTCACAGTCAAGAAGGAGGCAATCACGTGAACACCTACCTGAAGTTCTATGCTTCAGGGTCTGAGAAAGAAGGCTGCTAAGCTGACCACAAAGCACGGAAGGGGTACAAATTCTGGCTGGAGTAAGGGGATAAAGAAGGGAAATCAAACGGAATCTATAGAGTCATAACCCAGAAACTTAAAAGATGAGAAGCCTGATGACCAGGAGTTAGAACAGTGGGCAATGTGAGAAGGGACAGGTGGAAATCTGTCAATTGATCACGGCAATGCAAGGACTTCAGCCTGCCTGAAGATTTGGAGACAAGGACTGGAAAGGATACTCTGTATAAAAATGCTAGCAGAAATCTTATGGTTAATCTTGAAAATCACACATTCTATCCTGCCAACATTGGGGAGGCATTTGTGGGTTTTCAACTGGGGAATGATATGATCATTTCTGGGATTTAAAAAAAATTATCCATTTTTGAGAGAGAGATTGTGAGTGGGGAACGAGCAGAGAGGGGGAAGAGCCCAAAGTGGGCTTCATATTGACAGCAGAGAGCCGGAAGTGGGGCTCAAACTCACAAAGTGTGAGATCATGACCTGAGCTGAAATCAGATGCTCAACTGAGCCACCCAGGCACCCCTGTTTTGTTTTGTTTTGTTTGTTTTATTTTGTTTTAAAGGATCACTGTAAGGTTGCTGCATGAAGGATAAAAAGCTGGGAGGCAGTTAGAAGAAAGAGTAATGGGCTTTGATGATGCTATTGACCTTGGGGTCATGCTAGTAAGAATGGACAAAGCAGGAGAAGGAACTCGGGAATTTTAAGTCAAACTTTCTTATTATTTTGATGTAGGGTAAAAGAATGGTTTAGGGTGCCTTCTAGGTATCTAAGAAACTTCAAGACAAAGTACAACAACAAAGGATTACTTTATAAAACACTTTGAAATATCCAGGATTTAAGGTATGATAAAAAATGACATTATGAATTCTTGTAATGTTATTAATTTAGAAAACAGGTACATTACATCACTCTGATTTGGGCCCTTACCTGAACTCTGTGAGACAGTCAGGGAAGGTGCTATAAAGCTAGTGTTACAAAATACAGTAAATGGGGGTCCCTGGGTGGCTCAGTCGGTTAAGCATCCAACTTTTGACTTCGCTCAGGTCATGATCTCACGGTTCCTGAGTTCAAGCCCTTCATAGGGTTCTGCACCAACAGCGTGGAGCCTGCTTGGAATTCTGCTTCCCTCTCTCTCTGCCCAAACCCCCCAATCCCGCCTTGCTCTTTATGTCTCTCTCAAAATAAGTAAATATAAACTTTAAAACAATTTTTTTTAATGTAGTAAATGGAATTTGGCACAACTGAGACATACATGCAAGATCACACTGCTGTAGCACAGGTCGGGCAAAGAGTCAAGTATGAGTCACAGTCCTAGTACAAGAATGGCAGGGCGGACTTAACACCTGTAGAGGTGAATTCACTTTTCGTCTAGATATTTCTGCCACTGGTACGTGCAAGTTAACTCCAGGGTCTGGTTTTGTTGAGCAGTTTCTCCCACAGTTCTCCAGGTCACGTCAATGGAAACTTGAAGACCTTATTTGAGTTGCCTAAAATTATGTCCAAGCCATTAAACCCTTGACATTCTTGGGGCTCAAAGAATCCGTTACCTTAAAGGGTTCTGAAGTATTGGTCATCCCATTTGTCATTGTAAGACCCGACACTGAAGAGGAAGAGGCAAGTATATTGTCATCCTTTCCTTTCTGTGGAAAACGGAAAGGAAAACACACAAAAAAACCTGCCATTTCCCTCAGGTCAAGTGACAGACACTGACCCTTGACATTCAATTCAGAAAACTCCAAAACAAACAGAATAGTGTAAGCTTAAAGAAAAAAAAGTCAAATTAGGGACATCAAACTTTCTCCTACCTAGAACAAAATGGCTTTTCCTACTGCTCTAAACAGGACTCTGGAAGAGGAAATAAAGTTACTTAAACTCGATTAGAAAGTAGAGCGAAGAATGTAATCTGCTTTACAGCTTCTCAGAAGATGACAGGCAGTTGGAAAATCTGTGTAAATGTTAGCCTGGCTTTTGTAAATTCTACCAATCCACACCTCCCTACTATGCTTACTATGCCCTTTGCTCATTGTTTATGATTGAGGAGAATGTCTGCATGTGCGTTATTTAAGCCGATGAACAGAGATGTATTGTGATTCTTCTCTCTTCTCAGAGAAAAAAGCACAATTAATCTTTAATTAATCTTTAATTAATTAGTCGATGTTGCCATTCGATACATCTTCAAATCCAAGCTGAAGTTAAAGAGCGATGGAGTTCAGAAAAATTAAAAGCATCTCACACAACTGACCCTCACTCTTTTCTTTTCAAAATGCCTTACTCTCTTCCCTTCCGGGACGGCCTATTCTGGTTTTCCTCCTCTCTCCCAGTGTGCGCCTTGTAGCAACCCTTCATTGGGTCCTTCTCTTCCTGAGGTCAGCCTCAAGTCTCATTTCAACCTTTCTCTCCTTTCTTACTCATTCCCTACATGATTTTATACAAACCCGTGCATTAAATAGCCTCTCTAGCCTGATGAATACCAAAATCACATCCCTGGTTTTGATTTTTCCTACAAAATCTGCACTGGTATAACCAACCAGCCAACTTGGCATTTCCACTTGGATATTAACCAGCCTCTTAAACTCAACCTGTCCACACAGACTCTTGATTGCCCACTCACTCCCGTCTTCAAACTCACCTCCATCCCCCTACCTCTGCAAGCAGCATTACACATCACCATATCACCATTCTTTCAGCTGTTTAGGGCAAAACCCTAGGCATCATCCTTGATTTAACTGTTTCTCTAACATCTCCCATCCAACCCATTAATTGAATGGATGCTTCCAATTGCTTTCTGCTGTACCTCCACATTTCCTTCCTTTTTTAAAAAATTTAAACTCTAGTTAACATACAGTTCAATACTGGTTTCAGGAGTAGAATTCAGTGATTCATCACTTAGATACAACACCCAGTGCTCATCATAACAAGTGCCCTCCTTAGTACCCATCACCCATGTAGCCTGTCCCCCACCCACCTCTCTCCATCAACCCTCAGTGTGTTCTCTATCGTTAAGAGTCTCGTATGGTTTGTGTCCCTTTCTTCTGTTTCCCCCTTCCCATATGTTCACCTGTTTTGTTTCTTAAATTCCACACATGAGTGAAACCATATAGTATTTGTCTTTCTCTGACTGACTTATTTCGCTTAGCATAATATACTCTAGCTGCATCCATGCCATTGCAAATGGCAAGGTTTCATTCTTTTTGATGGCTGGGTAATATTCTATTGTGTGTATATGTATGTGTGTGTGTGTGTGTGTATATATATATATATATATTTATATACTTTTAAAATTTTTAAATGTTTTTTATTATTTATTTTTGAGAGAGAGAGAGAGAGCAGGGGAGGGGCAGAGAGAGAGGGAGTCACAGAATCTGAAGCAGGCTCCAGGCTCTGAGCTGTCAGCAAAGAGCCCAACACAGGGCACAAACTCTGAGATCATGAGGTGACGAACCATGAGATCATGACCTGAGCTGAAGTTGGATGTTTAAGCGACTGAGCCACCCACGAGTCCCTATGCACATCTTTATCCATTTATTAGTTGATAGACATTTGGCCTCTTTCCATAATTTGGCTACTGTTGATAATGCTGCTATAAGCATCAGGGTGCATGTACCCCCTCAAATCTGTATTTTTTTTTATCCTTTGGGTAAATACCTAACAGTGAAATTGTTGGGTCATAGGGTAGTTCTATTTTTAACTTTTTGAGGAAACTCCACACTGTTTTCCAGAGTGGCTAAACCACTTTGCATTCCCACCAATAGCGCAAGAGAGCTCCCCTTTCTCCACATCATCGCCAACACCTGTTGTTTCTTGTGTTAATTTTAGCCATTTTGGCAAATGTGAGGTGGTATCTCATTGTGGTTTTGGTTTGCATTTCCCTGATGAGTGATGTTGAGCATCTTTTCATATGTCTGTTAGCCATCTGGACGTCTTCTTTGGAAAAATGTCTATTCACGTCTTCTTCCCGTTTCTTAACTGGATTGTTTGTTTTTGGGTGTTAAGCTTGGTGAGTTCTTTAGAGATTTTGCATACTAACCTCTTCTCTGAGATATCATTTGCAAATATCTTCTCCCATTCCATAGGCTGCCTTTTAGTTGTGTTGACTGTTTCCTTTGCCACGCACAAGGCTTTTATCTTGATGAGGTCGCCAATAGTTCATTTTTGCTTTTCTTTCTCTTTCCTCTGGTGACGTGTCTTGTAAGAAGCTGCTGCAGCCGAGGTCAGAGAGGTTGCTGCCTGTGTTCTCCTCTAGGATTTTGATGGTTTCCTGTCTCACATTTAGGCATTTTATCATCCATTTTGAATTTAGTTTTGTGTATGGTGTAAGAAAGTGGTCCGGGTTCATTTTTCTGCATGTTGCTGTCCAGTTTTCCCAGCACCATTTGTTGAAGAGACTGTCTTTTTTCCACTGGATATTCTTTCCTGCTTTGTACCTTCACAGTTCATTCTGAGGCCAGCTGTTTCTTATCATCTTTATCATTCCTCACGTGTATGATTGCAATCGCCTTCCATCTGGGGTGTCTGCTTTCTCTCTTGTGTCCCTAAGTCTATCATACCTTCGCCAAACAAAATCATATTTTTAAAATGTAAATGAAAGCATGTGATCCTCTTGGAATAAAATCCAAACCCCATATCTTCAAACATCTGCATGAGCTTCTCCCTGCTTCCTCTGACCTCCTCTCTGAATGCTCTGTGCTTTGCATGCTTTGCTCTGAACGCATTTTCTTGCAGTTCCCTGCATATCCAAGTGCTTCTTACTTCAGGGCCTTTGCACATGCTGTTTCTCTCCCTGGAATTTTCTTCCTGCAATTCTTTACATAGCTCAGTGTGAATCATCGCTCAGGTTTGAGTTTTGTGGAATGTTATTTCCTCAGAGGAATTTTCTCACTGTCCAACCTTATTGCTCTACATAATCTCCTATATTTTTATTGCAAACACCATCACTAAAAAAAGTTATAAGTATCAATTTCTATTGGTTGACTATTTTTGTTTGTTTGCTTCTCCCCCACCCCATGCCATTAAACATAATAAATTTGGAGAAAATACTTCTGTCGAACATTGGTCGGATGGCATCCACGTCGACTGCTGCTGCTGTCAATGTTAGCAAGCCACGTGTGGAACAACTTTCTCTAGGATATTTTAACAGAAAGCAGGTATTCCCTGACATGCCTGGGTAGATCCCTTTATCCTCTCATTCAGGAAAGAGCTCCCGAGCGTCTACCATATGCCAAACCCTGCGACACATAGATAGGTGGTTTGAAAGAGTCAGATTCCTGCTCTCGTGCCGCTAACAGGGAAGTCAGATACTGAAGAAACAAATAGAAAGAAGCAAAACAATGTGAAAATCATAGAATACTATAGGAAACCATCACACCCACATTTATTGGTGGGAAAATGCGTTATAGACGGGAAACAGAAAAAAGTATGGCTAACTCCAAGCCCACCACTGGTTCATAGCTTAGTTGGCTATTTATCTTTTTTTTTCTCTTTTACTAAGGTGACATACTTCCTGGCTTGGCCAGAACAGTACTGACTCATGCCTTCACTTTAATTATTAATATCCCCTCTTTGGGCTCTCCATTGAGTCCCAGTTTGAATAATGCAGCATCCTAACTCTCTCGCACTGCCCATACTGGAGCAGAGTGCATAAAATTAGAAACAGGCTGCCACACTCATAGATTTTACCAGAAGACTCGTCTTACCCCTTGTACAAAAGGTGCCATATTTGAGGGATTTGATTCTAACAATAGTTATTTAGACTAGAAAAGAATCCCACAGAATCCAGCGCTGATGAAATGAGAAGATACCACTCAATAGGATTTTAATTGTATGAGGATTAATTTGATCTTTCCAGGATTTGTGAGCTTGTGATTCACAGAGAAGCAGAAGCAGCCATAGTCAAAGCAGAGGCAGTCAGGAGAGTGGCAGAGGCAATAAAACACAGGCCACAAATGACATCATTCCCAAGGAACAAAATGGCCAGGTTAGCGGGGCAGCTGTTTCATCACGAACATCAAAGAATATTTTATTAATCTTTGAAGCTTACTGCTCCATTATTAACATTTTCCTCGATTTTTTCTTTCTTTTTATTTCTCAGACACTGGAAATAAATGGCCTATTTATAATGCCTGTATATTCTCTTTCAATGCCTCTCTCTGTATAATGCAGACCAGGGCCCATCCAGGTCTCCACATGTTACATTCTAGAGTTCAAGGCACATTCTGCAATACAGATGGTGTAGGGTAAGGAATAGCCATTAATGGGAAAATCGACACAGGACAATGTCAGCTCAGGTCTACTTAATCCTCATGTTATCCCATAAGAGGCTTCCCAAGGCCGGGACACTGCCAGGGCTGGAAGACAGGCCTGCATTTCAAAACATGAATCTCTTCTACCTGCGCGTCTCTGAGGTGTAGACAAGCTGTTGAGAAAGCAGCCTGGCCCACGGGGAGCACACACGCTTCTTGGAGCCAGGCAATCTGAATTTCAGGTGGCAGCTACTGCCTGGGAGTGATGATGGGCCAGAACCTGGAGACCTTGGGGTCAATGGGATATTGCATTCCACCCTGAGCTTGGGTTCAGGCCCTCCCACTGGAAGAAGGGGGTGGGGCAGACACAGCCGGCTCCTTGCACAGACCTGCCATGGTCAGCTTATCTTCTCGTTGCAATGGTATATAACCTCTGCTTGGTTACATGGTTATATATCTATATAGAAAACCATGAGGGATAATTTGTGCTATTGATTTGGCCTCCTCTAGAGATGCAGTCATATCTGCCTCCCCCCCTCCCCCCCCCCAGAGCTCCTTCTCCATTAAAACTTTTTTTGGATGTGAGCTATTCTGGCAATATGGACTCTGCTATATTGCCCAAAATTTAACCATTATATGTCTATAGTTTAATGGTTCAACTACTTTCTAAATTGTCATGGAAGGAATTAGACCCCAGCAATGAGCTGCTTTGAGTGTTCATTGGCATCTCACCATAACATAAACTTTTTATTCTGACTTTCTTTTTCAAATTGTTTTTTCAGTTTAAAAACGTTTGTTATAGAAACTTTAAAAGTCCCCTTTTTACCCTCTTTTCACTCTCATTTCCAAACCCCCATTTCTGAACCGATCACTACTGTGAGGTTGGCTTTGATCACTGCAGTGTATTTTTTAATATTTTTTTCTACATATCTATTTACCCAATGACAATATAAACTGTGCTATTACAATTTATATAAATGACATCATGCTATACGTACCAATCTGTAATTTGCTTTTTTTACTCTTTTAAAAATTTGGAATGTATATTACATAGACGTTAGTACAGTTAAAGAAAATCAATGACATGGTGACCTATGTCTACTTCTGCTTGTTTTTGTACTTTATATAAACGAGGTCATACAAGATGCATTCTACTTTAGAGATTGATTCATGTTAATCCATGCAGCTGTGATTCACTCTTTGCCAATAATATGATATGAAGAACTATCCATGTTGATCAATACATGTAGTTGATTCCTGGTAATGTGCATGTTTAATGCAATGTGAAAATCGTTGTCTTTTTTTTTTCCTTGAGAGAGAGAGAACATGTGTGCTTGCAAGTGGGGGAGGGGAAAGGAAGGGGGAGAGAATATTAAGCACGTTCCGCGCCCAGCACAGAGCCTGACTCAGGGCTCGATCCCAAGACCTTGGATTCTTTACCTGGACTGAAATCAAGAGTTGAACGCTTAACCAACTGAGCCACCCAGGCGCCCCGAGAATCTTTGTCTTTTAATAGGAAAGTTTAATTAATTTACATTTGCTCTTATCACTGATTCAAATGTGCAGTAATAAACCAGAATATCCTGGGAAAAGATTCCAATACAAAATATGTATAAATGTTGGGTAAAATATATAACATATTTGCAAACTGAGGCCTACATAAGTGAGAGTCACAAATGTGTACCATGTAAAAGGTTTGGAGGCAGAGTTTTTCTAAGCCCAGGTCATCAGTACTTTCAAAGTCATTTCCTGACCATAGTTTGTGACCCTTGTCCCTATGAGGGCATCAGCACACCATCCCCTATAGACACTTGGACCACAAGTCTTCAACTCCCTTGCACGCTCGACCTTTGGATCCTCTCTTCAGCTTTGGTATGTGGCGATTTGCCACTCTTTGTTTTGAGTATGCAGTCGAAGGATTTCATGCATGCTAACTATTATATCGGTAGGGAAAAATGATTTACTCAGCATTTCTATATGCTCAAAGTAGAATAAAAAGTCTTCCATATCCGCTCAGTCTGCTGTCATAATGAGGTAACTGATATGATCCTTACACAGACCAGGCTTGGCAAAGTACATCATGTTACATTGAAAGGTAATTAACAGTTTCTTTGAGGTGTTTGAAAAGAAAATTTAAGTGTTATAACTTTTTTTTAATGTTTATCTATTCCTGAGAGAAAGAGACAGAGGGTAAACAAGGGAAGGGCAGAGAGAGAGGAAGACACAGAATCTGAAACAGGCTCCAGGCTCTGAGCCACAGACCTTGAGATCATGACCTGAGCTGAAATCAGACACTCAACCAACTGAGCCACCCAAGTGTCCCTTATCACTGCTAATTGACCTCTAAGTAAGCAAAAATATTCCTTGAGGTTTAAAGAGATATATTTATATGTAAAATATCTATGATATATACCATGCCCAAATATGATATATGTGAAAATAGTATATGTAATATACAGTTTTTACATATAATGTGCACATATAATATATATTACATATAAATATCCATATGTTATATATATAACATAAGACATATAATGTTAAATATATAATAAAATTATTTAAATAATAAACAGATATTACTTGAGCTAATTTGTGTGTATCATGGCAATATTTATAGTTTTGTTCCCCTACAGTATCCAGGAGACTTAAGGGATATATTTCTATGAATGCCTAAACATTATAGAAATGCATAAAGCCAAATTGTTTCCTCCCCCTCTAAATTTTTTTTTCCAGAATAAAAATAAGATAAAGGAAAATTAAGAGTTCAGAAATAGATTACAAAAATAAGAGGAATAGGGAACCTCTGGCATAGCATGCTAAAAGATATCTTTTCTCAAAAATCTCTCCCCTTTGTAGATCCTGATCCTAAAATTCCATTATTCTAAATTCAAGTCTTTGAGTTAAAGTTTCCTGAAGCATCAGACAATTGTAAGGTTAAACACATTAACTCACAATTAACCATTAACATCTTAAAGTGAATTCATACAGAAAGCTTTTCAAAGGGTGTTACTCCTAGGTATCTTACTATCAAATATGCTGTTTAAAAAGTGTTTTGGTTCCTCAAAAAGTTAACCATAGAATTATCATCAAAATTCCTCAATTCCACTCCTAAGGATATATCAAAAAGAAATGAAAATAGGTACCCACACAAAAAGTTGTATGCAAATGTTAATAGCAATGCTATTTATAATAACGAAAAGGTGAAAACTGCCCAAATGTCCATTGAGTGATGAATACATAAATAAAAGTGGTACATCCATACAATAGAATATTATTCATCCATAAAAAGGAAGGAAGTGTTGATACATTCTACAATGTGGATGAACTTCAAAAACATTATGCTAAACAAATGAAAGAAGTCAGACACGAAAGATCACATATCGTGTTATATGATTACATTTATATGAAATATTCAGATTAGGTAAATCCATAGAGATAGAAAGCAGATTAGTGGTTTTCAGGGGGCAGGAGGAAAGGCAGTGGAAAGTGACCCCTTAATGAGTACGGGATTTCTTTTTGGAGCGATAGAAATGTTATGGAACTAGACAGGGGTGCCAGTTGCACAACACCATAAATGTACTATGTGCCACTGAATTGTATGCTTTAAAATCATAGTTGTATGTTATATGAGCATTTTATAAGTTTTTTTTCATTTTTTTTTTCCATTTATTTCGAGAGAGAGTACGAGCAGGGGAGGGGCAGAGAGAGGGAGAGAGAGAGAATCCCAAGCAGGCTTCGTGCTGTCAGCTCAGATCCCGATGCAGAGCTCGATCTCACAAACCATGAGATCATGACCACAGCCAAAATCAAAAGACTAATGCTTAACTGACTAAGCCACTCAGGTGCCTCTGTTATATGAGCTTTTTAAAGACTCAGAACTCCTGCAGCAACTCACATTTGTTTAACTCCGAATTTCTCAAATGCCTTAGATCACAGAAACCTCAGGGCTTTGTACGTGTATGTGTGTGTTTGAGGTCAGGCTCACAGAGAGTAAATAGAAGATACAGCCTAATAAGGTCAGTGATAGAGGAAACAAGAGATCCAGAGTAGGGGCCCTTAAATATCAAGGATAGAGCAGGAGAAAAAGGAAAAGGAAGGATGCAGAAAGGAGTGGTGGATTGGGAACTAAAATTCTGGAACAAAGTAACATGAATAATGTCATTGAGGTGAAACCCGGGAGTTCTGAACCCACTGTCAGGTCAGGTTCTCCAGGAAACAGATGGAGATCTCAGATGGAGATCGGTAGGTAGAAAGTTTTGGAAGAATGCCCTAAGGATCCATAATACAAGGAGTGAGGAACAAAGAATTGGGTGGAGGAAGAAGCTGAACTGTGGTGCAGGTTCAACAAAGACCTCAGTCGATCCCACACTGAGTTCTAGAGCTGCATGGACTGCAGGCTGTCCAGGTCCTGCACCTCCACACCAGCTAACCGTGGGACACTGGCTGCCCCACAGGTGTAAGCTTGATGAAGGGGGACAACGCCTACAGACATCTATCTGTAAGCCATCAGAAGGAAATACTCGTGGCAGCCGGGTGATCAATTGTCTCAGTCCTGAAGTGGGAATCTGGATGCCATGCCATAGCACCCACCATATGAAGCCACCATTTTCTGAAAAGTGCTCAATATCCCAGAAGACCTCTTTCCATACCCACGCATCTAAGGAATATCACCTTCAAGAAATCTACACTCAGTGATCCTGAATGAATTCCTATTTCTCTCCATTTTTTGATGCAGCAGGTGTTTTCACTTTGTGGAGAAGAGTTAAAATACAAGACCATTTTCCAGGAGAACATCCTCCGTAGTAGGGTAAGGCCACTAATTTTTCATTAACATTATTCCAAAACAAGTTGTTACAGATTAATTATTCTCATAGTGGAAGGATGCTTAATTAATTTACATCAAATAATGCTGTCTGTCACTTTTGGTCTCTGTCCCTTCCATTGGGCTTCCCCTACCTTCTACACTGGAATCACTTCAGGAGAGGAGAGTTCCACTCCAGACGAACCAACCCAAAATCTCTGCAAAACAAGCATAGAAATTCACCTTTCATATTTTTTTTTATTCTTGCGTATATAAATGTTAGGAAGTAGTATTATGAATTCTCTGATCTACACTTCTTTGGGCCAGGCCCCCAGGGAGTCCCGGGCTTATGGTCTGTCACACTGGCCCCACTAAGTCTTTTACTGGATTGCGCTTTGCCAAGCGTCCTGGAGCCAATGCTATGGTATATTTTATGAACGTCCTCTGTACAACTTGTGTCTATGTTTACCATCGAGACGAGGTTTATGACATTACATTGTGTGTTCTCTTTCTGTAAAGACTTATAGGAGAAAATTCTGATTTCAGAATCCGATAACCTTATTCACATCTTGAGCAACTAGATAGTTTTAACATTATTAATAGTGTGAATCACCCACCTATAAAGTTTCCTTCTAATCGGCCAGCAGAAACTTAAAATCAAGCTGTTGGCACACCTCTAGCAAGTATGCATGACTTCATAGCGTGATTTTTTTGTGTCCTGACTCATCCTTGCTTCTACTGGACTTCCCTGACTCATTTTCCCTCATTTATTTGCTATTTCATATGTATCCTAATAAGTTGCTTTAAATCCTTTCTGGAACAAGATTGGGTATTAATAAATGTATTCCAGTTATTAATAAGTAGACAGACATTGACAAAGCCAAGGCATCAGTGAAATACCTTTCCCTTTTTTTTCTTAATGTTTGTTTATTTTTGAGAGAGAGGGAGACAGAAGATCTGAAGCAGTAATGTTGTAACCAGTTAATCGGGTAGAATTTCAACTTTTGACACTAAGAACTGGTCTAACGTTCTGTGACTTGGCCATAGTAGAAAGTAATAGGTCCTGCGCATTTCCAAAGAATTAGTGAGGAAATCATTTAGAAAATGTCCTATAATTTTAAATCTCTTTCATTTGCCCTTAATCTTGTTTGTTTATGCATGCTCAGGCATAAAACTAATATAAAGATTACAAAACTCCAAGCTTCGATTAAAATATTTCTGGCTCTCTGAGCACTTACAGAGAGCAAATTTTCTCTTTTCATTCAGCTGGAATGCGTGTGTTATACTTTGCTACAAGATGAGGAAATTCCTAGTAACTGTTGGTTTTCATGATTGAGTTCACCTTGGGAAAGTAAAAGTTAAACTGAAAATATTTAGAAGCTTGGGGTTAATGCACTATAGATGAATTTGCATTGTATAGTAGGCATTAACTATAAGAGCGCATTATAATTAGTGCTAGACATTTCCTAGAACGATGTAAAGTATCCGAGTGAACCATACTTCAGTGAGCTCATACTTCAAACGACTTAGGAGTTAATGAGAGAATCATGAAACAGCCCCTCTCCCCACTTTTACTGAAGTGATCTCGGGAAAGATGGGAACAGCACAGGCCTCTGCTTCTGATATGGGAAGTTTATGGGAAGGAAAGAGGGAGCCCTGGAAAATCTTTGGAGCTTTTAGAATTAGCCTTTATAGCACTGGTGGGTGACATATTGCATAGTAGTTAAGCAGGCACCTGAGTTAGGTTGCTTGGAATTAAACCCTGGCCCTAGTATGCATTATTAGGCAAGACTGGGAAATTCAACTTGTCTCGCTATGCCTCAGTGTCTCTGTTATAAAGTAGGGATAATAATACTATTTTACAAAGTTCTTTTGATGCTTGAACAAGTTAATCTATAGAGAGCTCTTAGAGCTAGACAATAGTATAAGTTTAATAAATGTTAGCCTTGATTTTAGATTTACCTGATTTATGAGGAGATTTCACAAGAAGGTCAACCCAGGAAGAGCTATTATCACAATTGCACTGGTTGCAGCCATAAGGGAAGATGCCAGGAGTCAGTATGGTTTATGCTTTGTTAAGGAGTTGGGACTTCATCCCAGAGACAAACAAGAATCACTGAAGGGTTGTAATGGGAAGAATAAAATGATCAGATTTGCTTTTTAGAAAGGTTTTTGTAGATGGAGAATTGGTGAGGTGAGTTAGAGAAAAAAATACAAAGTAAGAGTGGCTTAAACAAGATAAATGTATGTGTGTGTGTGTGTGTGTGTGTGTGTGTGTGTGTGTGTTGGTATTATGTATATAGTATTTCTCTTTCTTTCTTCTTTTTTTCTGTTGGTATGTGAAAAAAATCCACTTGTTCCCAATCCCAGACTGGAAGCTGATAAGGCAAATTCTTAAATTCTTCCACAACAGGGGCGTCTGGATGGCTCAGCTGGTTAAGCGTCTGACTTCATCTCACGTCATGATCTCAGAGTTCGTGGGTTCGAGCCGCGCGTCGGGCTCTGTGCAGACAGCTCAGAGCCTGGAGCCTGCTTCGGATTCTGTGTCTCCCTTTCTTTCTCCCCCTACCCTGCTCGCGCTCTATCTCTGTCTCAAAAATAAGTAAACATAGAAAAAAAATTCTTTCATGACCAAGACTCCTCCATCCTGCTGCTTCTCCATCCTCAAAAATGTGGATTCCACTTCAAGGTCCAGGATGGCTATTCAAGAAGCGGCAATAATATCTGCATTCCAGACACCAGGAAAGAGAGAAGGAAAAAATGGGCAGTGCATCCTTTGTTTAAGAATCCTTCCTGGCGGTCACACATGAGACTTCTGCTTGCCTCTCCTTATCTGAGCTTAGTAACATGGTTACCTCTAGCTGCAAATGAGTCTGGGAAAAAGTAGCCTTTATTCCAAGTAAACATTTTAATTATCAATATCTGATTATTAAGTAGGAAAAAGGAAGATTTTAGGGGACAAATATTGGGAACCACTTAGAAATAGCTACAGGAGAGGTCAGAGAACTAGATCTTACAGGACCAGCTTCATGTCAAGGGAAGAGTCAAGGTCTCCCCCAGGTTTCTGATTTTGATAAGAGAATAGATGGTGGTTTCATTCACCAATCTAAGGAAAAACTCGTTTGTACGGAAGGTCATGAACTCATCTTTGAGTGTAGTAAGCTTGAGCTACTTGTGAAACAACCAAATGGAAAATGTATTTACACAGTTATATTTAAATTTCAGGAGCTCAGAAGATTCCAGCTAGTGATACAGGCTTGAGAGTTGTCTATACAGTAACTGGTTAAAGATAAAGGAGTGAATGAAATAGTGTCAGTTCTACTTTTTTTTTCCGTCCTTTTTTGGTATGGCTTAGTTGAGTAAGAGAATGTGGTAAAGGCAATATCCCAGAGACACCGGCTGTGATGGTCCCCATGTGGCCCAAGGGCTGAAGGCAGGGATAACTCTATAGCCTCACACAAGTTGACAAGGGCCAGATGGAAATAGGAAGCCTAGTGAAGACAGAACACATAGAAAAGGGATTCTATGGAGACTCTGTGGATAAAGGAGAGTTTATTTAAAATGGAATGAGGTTCCACAGGTTATGACGGAAAGCCTGAGGAGGAGGTCAGGTGAGTACAAAGGAAGCACCCTTGTGGAAGCAGACGAGAGGAGAGCTGACCTTATCATGCATGCCTGACGATGGAGACATAAGTGTCACGGTATGATTCCCTATCCTTGAGTCTAGACACCGCTAATTCACTAGGAAAAGGGTGTCCGCAAGTGATTTGCTAGACATATGGTTTTTTTGTACAGGTAAACCAGTGTCCTAAATCCAAGTAGTGGCAGATGCCTGATAACCCCACAGACTGTGGTCCTGGACCACAGTCTTAAGCCTATGCTCAGTGCCCCAAGGGGAGCCAGGATGCGGAGAAATTCTGACACTCCCAAAGATGTGGACCTGGAGACTATTTGCAGACGTGGATCCTGCCTATCCAGGTGCTGGAGGAGAAATTTTCTAATTTTCTCCATTGCATTGTCAGCAAGCTTCAATGGCTTAGAGGTATGCCCTCAGTAGGTAGCCATCCGTTACTTAGGAGAATTCATTTAGATCAAAGGTTGGCAAACGAGAGCCCAACGGGCCAAATTAGGCTCCCTGTCTGTCTTTGTAAATGAAGCCTCATCGAAACAAAGCCACTACCACTACCGTGTGTTCAGGACCCTCTCTGGCTGCATCAGTGCTGTAATGACAGAGCTGAGTAGTTATGACAAAGACTATATGGCTCCCACAGTCTAAAAGGCTCCCCACAGCGGACGTTTGCCAACCCCTGATTTGATGATCTGTATAAAGCACTTAATACAGTATCGAGCACATAGTAAGTGCTAATAATTATAGATGTTTTTAGTTTTACTTTTAAAACCAAATCTTGATCGCTAATGTCTTCGTTACTGGCATTTCGATTTTAGATG
This sequence comes from Panthera uncia, assembly GCF_023721935.1. Classification (NCBI taxonomy): domain Eukaryota; kingdom Metazoa; phylum Chordata; class Mammalia; order Carnivora; family Felidae; genus Panthera; species Panthera uncia. The sequence goes on from NC_064810.1 coordinate 143,385,118, forward strand.
CTCTGGAAAAGTGATCCATCCTTGCTAATTTATATGCTGTTGGTGGTAAAAATTTTCATATCTCTCCACTTTATCTAAAGGCATGTATACATAATTTCAGCCATATGGATCTTTATGAGTGTGGAGATCATGCCTAATTCAGCCATATGGAAATTATTTTCAACTTAAAAGCATTTAAAACCAACAGATGATTTCATCTCTTCTGTATGCAATTATTACGAGAGCTGAAATGTCCTACTTTTTGGATGCCAGGACAAATGAATTCAAATGATTTTTTTTTTAAATCACTAATACTGAGTATAAAAAGGGAAGTAAAAGTGAGATTCAATTAAAATGTAATATTAATGGCTGTCACATATGAAAATTTAGAATGTGCTAGAAGAGCAAAACAAAATAAAATGAGATTAATGGATCCTATGACCCATTTTCCATTTACTTTAAGAACATGATTAAAAGATTTCCGCCTTAAAACTGAAATGCTATGACATGGAGGTACACTAAGTGTTTACCCAAATGATGTTTGGAGTTTGGTGGGAAAAAAATTTCTTCTGGAATATATGGGAAATAGGCCTATTTATTATATTTGATTGAATTTAGTGGGAATCAGTGGTAGAATATAATTTGAGAGTAGGTAAACTTAGACTCAGTTGACACTTCATGAAGAAATCTCATAGAGTGACTTGTTAAATGAAAAGTACCGATAACACAGTCCCATTGTAAGGAGGCTTTGGTGTTGGGGTCAGACAGTGATGGAAAAGCAAACGACTAGTTTGGGGAGATGTGGTTGTGTTGTGTTCAGTCCCTAGCATCTTAAAGGAGCAGAGAAGTTCATGTCTCATAAAGTCTCAGGGTTTGGCCATGGTCAAGTCAGAAGCAGTCATAGGATGGTTTCTTTCTTTCTTTTTTTTAAATTTTTTTAACGTTTATTTATTATTGAGAGATAGAGAAAGACAGACTGTGAGCAGGGGAGGGGCAGAGAGAGAGGGAGATGCAGAATCTGAAGCAGGCTCCAGGCTGTGAGCTGTCAGCACAGAGCCCGACGCGGGGCTGGAACTCATGAACTGCAAGATCATGACCTGAGCCGAAGTCGGACGCTTAACCGACTGAGCCACCCAGTCACCCCTAGGATGTTTTCCATGCTGGCTCCTTGGTACTTGTTTGCCTCCTCCTGAAGTTCTTTCCTTTCCCCACATGCCAGTGCTGTGTGATGAAAATTGTCCACACCTGCACTACGTTGCCTGGTAGACTCGGCCATCACAGGTAAGCCCAATAGGCTTCAGATTATTGTTAGAGCAACGAATGCTAGAGACTTTTTCCATAAATAACACTGATTGATTACTGCTGTAGATGTCTCCTAACTATACAGGAGACCCACTAGATTCGACCCACTAGATTCTGTACTTCTTACTACCTCCCATCCTTCAAAATCTATTTATCCCGGGTCCCATTTCTAAAATGCTTTTCTTCCACTCACTTATCTGGTTAACTCAGTAAAAAGTAGCCAAAAAAAGAGTAGAAAGTGTCAAGAAATAGTGTGTTTCCTCCAAAGACTTTTTTAGTCAGTTTGGTTCAAGGATAAATAGCATACTTTTTTTTTTTTTATTAAGCGTTTTATTTTAATTCCAGTTAACATACAGTGTCCTATTCATTTCAGGCGTACGATATAGTGATTCATCCGTTCTATTCCTTACTCAGTGCTCATCATGATACACGTGCTCTTTAATTCCCATCACCTATTTCACCCATCCCCCCCACCCTCCCTCTGGTAACCACCAGTTCTCTAGAGTTAACAGTCTGTTTCTTGGTCTCTCTCTCTCTCTCTCTCTCTCCTTTCCTCATTTGTTTTGTGTCTTAAATTCCACATATGAATGAAATCATACGGTATTTGTCTTTGTCTAACTAGTATCACAAGGTTTAAAAAAATGTAAAGCATGCACATTAAGATTGTACAATCCATTTAGAAATTGTGAGAAGTCCTTACAACATTCTATTTGTAAGAACAAATATATTTAGCCTGATTCCAATTTTGTTTACATATGTGTATAATCCTCAGGTGTCCAAGTTATTGGACACCATGAAAGTGTTACAACTTTATGAAAGTAGATACAACAGACTCTCTGATAAAAGAAATTTTTAAAAAATCTGTAAAGTGGAAAGATTTATGTAACCCTGGATTTACTTACTTTTCTCAAGGAAAGGCTTGTGTCTGTCTATTGTGGCCGTGCGATAAAAAACCGTGTAACTCGGGGCGCCTGGGTGGCGCAGTCGGTTAAGCGTCCAACTTCAGCCAGGTCACGATCTCACGGTCCGTGAGTTCGAGCCCCGCGTCAGGCTCTGGGCTGATGGCTCAGAGCCTGGAGCCTGTTTCCGATTCTGTGTCTCCCTCTCTCTCTGTCCCTCCCCCGTTCATGCTCTGTCTCTCTCTGTCCCAAAAATAAATAAACGTTGAAAAAAAAAAAATTAAAAAAAAAACAAAAAAAAAAACCGTGTAACTCTATCTATAGGAGACTATAAGTATATCCCACAAAGCTGCCACCAATATATAAACTTCCCAATGAGCTTTCTAACAGATGAGGAAATCATTGTCCTTCTTTTTTTTTTTTCTCAGAGTTTCAGTTTCCTCATCTCAAATGAAGATTAGACACCTCGTGACCTCCCTGTGACTTAGAACTCAGGGGACACACTGCCCGCTGTCACAAGGCTATTGTGAGAGGAAAAGATGATTGTATCTTTAACAGAGTCTTAAAGACTGGGACGTGCTGTCCACCGCATGGCACTGATTTGTATCCAGTTATCACATTTATGTTTTAGAGAGATTGCCATCGTTCCTCAAGTCATTGGAAAGAAATGACCTAAATTCCTCAACTTCTGTCTTGGCCACATCTTGTTTCTCTTCCAGGTGGCTCTTACAGAGCCATCTCAGTCTGACAGTGGACGGTGACTTCTCCAGGCACCAAGTACAGCATCGAGAGAGAGAAAGCTGTGTGCCTTTGTAAGAGAATGGCAATTTATTCTATCCGTCTTCTACCAGATCAGGATTAATCGCCAACGACAGTTTTAGCTCAGATACCTTACTGCTATTTGTTTGCTGTCGTGTTATACTTCTAGTTGTTGATATTCTAAGTTTGTTTCAAATTTATGGACTTAAAATTTTTAAATAAAATTATTTAGATTAACAGAAAATTAGATTAACACTTGATATATATACACATGAAAGGGTTATTTTAAATATTTTTAGTATTCAAGGGATACTAATAGTGAGAATTAAAATGAAGGCAGGTTTTGGGGTGCCTGGGTGGCTCAGTCAGTTAAGCATCCGACTTCGGGTCAGGTCGTGATCTCATGGTTCTTGGGTTTGAGCCCCGCGTTGGGCTCTGTGCTCACAGCTCGGAGCCTGAAGCCTGCTTTGGATTCTGTGTCTCCCTCGTTCTCTGCCCCCCTCCTGCTTGTGCTCTCTCTCCCTCTCTCTCCCTCTCAAAAAAATAAACATTAAGAAAAATTCAAATAAAGGCAGGTTTTGATAAACAATAGTAAAGGAGAAATAAATTTTGATAAAAGTTGCTGCCTTAATTAGATTTAGATGACATAATAAAAGATAGAGGTGCAATAAAATATTTCTAAATTGCCATCAAAAGAAAGATGAAAAGGGAAACTTACATGGGGGGGGGGAGAAATAGAAAATATGTCAAAAAAGTCAAGTACAGGGGTGCCTGGATGGCTCAATTGGTTTTAGCTGCCACCTGTTGATTTCAGCTCAGGTCATGATCCTGGGGTCGTGGGATCAAGTCCCGCATTGGGGTCATGGGGTCCCTGGGGTCATGGGATCAAGTCCGCATCAGGATGGAACCTACTTAGGATTCTCTATCTCTTTCTCTCTCTCTCTGTCTCTCTCTCTCTCTCTCTCTCTCCCCCTCTCTCCTGCTTCTCCCCTTACAAAAAAGTAAGGTACACATAATACAGTAAATCATGTGCCAAGTTTTTCTACTTTTTCAGTTAAACTTATTTCTTCTCATCAGCATTTGACAGAGAGATCTACCCTTCAGCCCTCACCCCATTCTGAGGAAACTTAGGAAAACTCCATGTTAGAGCCAGGAGGAGAGAGCCTGCTGCTGTCCCAATCTGAGGAGTCAAAAGACATTTCTCTTGTATGAGGTGGGCCCTCGGCAGCTGAGGTGAGATTTATAAACCAGATACTTTCTTATCCAATCCTAAGCCAAAAGAAGATTTGCTGCTAGTAAGGAGTGCAAAAGGCATTGTTATAGGCTGAGCGATGTAGGAGCCCCCCCAAATTTATATGATGAAGCCCTATCCCCCAGTGCGTCAGAATGTGACTGTTTGGAGACAGGGTCTTTAAAAAGATGATTACAGTTCAGTGAGGTCGTGAGGGTGGGTCCTATTCCGATATGACTGGTGTTCTTAGAAGAGGAGATTAGGACACAGACACACAGAAGAAAGATTATGTGATGACACAGGGGAAGATGGCCACCAAGAAGCCATGGAAAGGGGCCTCGGAGGAAACCAAACCTGCTGACGCCTTGATCTTAGACTTCCAGCCTCCAGAACCGTGAGAAAATACATTTCTGCTGTCTAAGCCCCCACCCCCAGTCTGCGGTACTTTCTTATGGCAGCCCTAGCAAACTAACAGAGGCACGTTTCCAAAATTCCTAAATCCAGTTGGTTCCTATCAAATCACACAGAGGAGAGCGGCTGCAATGCGTTCTCGTTACCATGAAAAGAAGGAATATCATCAAGCCAGGATCTGACTTCTACAGGTCTCCTGGGACTGATCACAAGGCTCTCTCGTTCCACCTTTAAACACAAGACCTTCCCCAACCCAGACCTGAAGCTGCCTGCGCCCTTTTCCATTTCTAAAACGCCCAGCAAATGGAACTACTAAGTAATTAGTAACAGATGGTGAACAGGAGAAGCAGCACAAAAGAAAGAGCTACCTCCCGGTGGCGTGGCTATCAAGACCTTTTCCCCAGATGGGCCTGTAGCAGAGGAACTACTCCAAAGAAGCAAGCGAGGAGAACGTTAAAATGTGAGTTCCATGAAACAATCAGCCGCACTTCCCGGCACCGGTGTCTTTGTCAAGCAACAGGAACACCAGAATCGCCCTGATGGAACGGAACAATGACCTATTTATTCTGATATCCTGTCTCCCACTGAGATTGATGCCAGGTTCTTTTGAGGAAGGACTAAACACCACATAAGCACCCTATTGTGTACCACTTGATGGAGTATGGAGCGGGGGCCCTTTGGAGAGGATGGGAAGGGTGGTTTTCTTCCTGAGGCTTGTGGGATGTATAAACAATATCCAATCATTTGTCCCCGATTTGAATTTCTAGGGACCTTGCTCAGCGGGATTTCTGAGCTGCAAAAAGTCTGCTGTGAATGGTGACAACGGACGATGTATATTTTTCCTAGTTTCAACCACCCTTTGGTTTTTCTGTGCCTTGCCTTCTCTGTCCTTTAAGCAGAGCACACTACCACCTTTCCTAAGCTTTTTATTTTGACCTTGGGTAAATGTTACGTATTCAATTTTCCACGCTTGCATGTGGAATACTAATTTCTAGTAGCCCATATTGATTAAACATTAAAAATTTATGATCTCTAAGTTTACCGGGAGAATCAAGACATTTGTTCTGTTTACCTCCGCTTTGATATTTACTTTTTTGCACAGCTGTTTAAAAAAAAAAAAAACCCGTTTTCACTCTGGAATGCTTTGAAAGCCCTAAATGCAACTTGGCATTTCCCACCAGTTGCAATCGTTTTGGTTAGACTGTAATGTCGACTCAGTGACTTCTTTCATTATATAACATTTTATATCTATCCAACAATATTCATTTCTTAACTACGTAGCTCTATATTCTTATAGAAAGAAATTTTAAAACCTTACAACTTATCCTCATTATAACTGGGTCCCTGGTTCTGTCCATCGTTGGTGGCATTAGTGATATGAGGCTCTCAAGCTACACAACTTGAAATCGCTTACATGGTCAAGAGCTACAAGAAGATGGATAAAAAAAATTACGTGAAAATGCAAAGCAATTTTCTCTGAAAGGAATGCCCTCACTGATGTGACAGTAGGGTTCACATAAGAAAATGCTCCACCGGAAGCCCTGGAAACCTGGTAATTCGAGCATATTCACAACGCTATTTAGAGCAGCTTGCAGGAGTGGAGAAAAATCAGCAGAGGATGAAGGGGTAAGAGGCATTCTTATTCCATTTCAGCTTTCACTTGTTCTGACCCATCTTCTGTTGTTTGGTTCTATTAATTTGGTTTTTTTGGTTTTTTTTTTTTGTTTGTTTGTTTGTTTTTAATTTTTTTTTTAACGTTTATTTATTTTTGAGACAGAGAGAGACAGAGCATGAACAGGGGAGGGGCAGAGAGAGAGGGAGACACAGAATCTGAAACAGGCTCCAGGCTCTGAGCTGTCAGCACAGAGCCCGACGTGGGGCTCGAACTCACGGACCGTGAGATCGTGACCTGGGCCGAAGTCGGCCGCTTAACTGACTGAGCCACCCAGGCACCCCTGGTTCTATTAATTTGTAAAAACAAAAAAAAATGTATTACTTCCATTTTATGAGAGTAATTTTATTAAACTCCGTGCACACACTGGTTTAAAATGTATACAATTCAAAGCTGTATATCTAACCTGAAGTTTAAAACAACACGAGCATCGGGGAAATATCTGGAAAAGAAAACCATATGTAAGATAAACAGGAAAGGGAAAAGACCAACAAATAAATCCTATTTGACTGGGTCATTCATGCTAGAATCCCCAGTCCTGGCCCCAGGATACTTTGCAGAAATGGTGAACTAGCATTTCTATTTAATGACGTAGGGGAAGAAAAATCTTTTTTCTTCTATTGGGGAGGAAAAATTTTCCTCTACCTTTCAAAGATTCTTCTGGCTGGCCTAAGAATTAAGTTCACATGAGATACATTAACCAAAAATTGAATTTAATTTTCTATGTATGGGAACCCCATATACACAAGAAGTTCAAAGACAGAAAATAACACGAAGTATATATGCCACCCTAAGTGAAAGGAATGAGCTAGGGGCTTGGTATTTCAAACGGAGGAGGGCTGTTCACAGGGCAATAAGAAAAGCAGATGTTTGGTAATTAGATGTTGGCTCTCCCACACAGATGGGTCACTCAGATACACTTCATCTCTGGTCATAATTCTGATTCTGGGAAAGACTCTTCCATTTAGATTCTTCTAGGTAGTTAAAGGACACACAAGGTTTCTCTTGAGTCCACAGATTGCCTTTAGTTCAAAATAGTCCACCTGCCAAAGTGGCACATTTTGGGGAGATCTGCCCTGAACCCTCTCACCTCTACCTTCCTAGATTCCGTGGATGGGGCCTGCAAATCAAACTGATAAAAGACAGACGAGCAAGAGAAAAGATAGTCATAATTACGTACATACACCCCAGACTTCACAAAGGAGAAAATGTGGCTCTAGGAGGCAGCTAGAAGACTTAGGCTTATATATCATCTTCGGCTGAACAAAGGGCTTCTGGGCAGGGGAGGCAAGTTCCGGGAAGATGAGGGGGAAGAAATGTATGATAAATAAGGGTTGTCTTGCTATGCAGATTAGAGTCTCTGAGAAGACAAAAGTTGTCTCTCTTCCTGGTACAGACACATCTACATAAATGGAAATTTCCTTTAGAAATGGAAATTTCCTCATAAAGGGGAAATTTATACTTTATTTTTAGGCAGTTAGTGGGAGGTGAAGAGCTTTCCCTGTGTCTGTTGGCTCTTAATTGCCTTTAGCTCAAAATAGTCTTATGCCAAAGTGGCCTGATTTCGGGTGGCATATTCTGGTACCCTTCAGTGACACATTGCTATAAATAATGGATAATAAAGAATGATAATTAATGAACGTTAAGTCCATCACTTCCCACCCTTCTCATCCATCGGAGAATGAACAGACTTCATCCATCCCAGGAACACTGCTAAATAATTTATGAAGATACTCTGCTATAAATCCTTTTATTTTATAGCAAGGTTTAGAAGAACATTTCTATAGAGAGCCGGGTAGTAAATACAGAGCCAGGATTAGGGTAAGGCAAGTGAGACATCTCAGGCATAAAATGTAAAGAAGCTGTCACTCTCGGGGTCGTGCGGGCACTCCTGAGCATGAGTGTCTACTTAAGTTTTGCACTATAAATACCTTACTCAGCTCACCCTCGTCCTGATACTCAGTAAATCTGTTAGGGTTGGCAGGTCAGACGGTCCTTTGGAAGCACCCAAGTCTATGATTGTAACACCATACGCTATAGAGAATACTCAACAAATGGGTATCACTATGTTCCGATGAAACTTTATCTACAAAAACAGGCATGGGTCAGATTTGGCCCAAGGGTTATAGTTTGCTGAGTCTAGTTTTATGGGAATGTTTAAAATGAATATAAATGTTACGTCATTTGATTAGCCTATTAAATTTCATCAGTATGCAGAGAATGTGTTTACGTCAGCAAATGACATCTATTAAAAAACAGGTTTCGAGGACACTGATTGGACTTATATAACATTGGACAGAAGGTTCCAGAATTGGGACCCAAAACATCACTGATTTCTGGGTTAAAGATGTGTATATTTTCACACTTTTTATTTTATTTTATTATTTTTTTTTCATTGTTTTAAGTTGGTAATTTTATTTTTTTTATTTTTCAATATATGAAGTTTATTGTCCAATTGGTTTCCACACAAATTTTCACACTTTTTAAAATTGCTTCCTTGCTTGCTTTTTCCCTTTCTTTCTTTCTTTTCTATTTTTTTTTTTTATTTTTTTAGGCTTTTACCCACCCACGTCCTAGCTCACCTGTCAAAATGCTACTCATTTTTTAAAAGCTAAATTCAAAAATTGCTTCCTCTATGAAACTGTCTCTCTTTGCCTCATCTCCCCAAATTCAGATTATTTGCACTCCATCTGTGACAGTAGAGCCTTTGGTTTGGAATGCTACGCTACAAGACTTTGGACTGCCTTGGGTTATAATTCATTATAGATGTGACTAATCCTCACTAAAGGTAGGGCCCATCTTGAACTCACCTATTTTCCTAAACATGAAAGCGTATTGGATACTTGGTGGTCTTTAAATATCTATTGAAATAAAGTGAATTGATATTTTGCGTTGATTTGTTCTTAAGGTTTTCTAAAGTGCCACTCTCAAAAATCTCTCTCATGCCACTGCACTCCCAAGAAGTGCCCTGAAGCCATGTGGGAAGCATGTGTGGCAGTGTCTTGGGTCTAGACCATGATCACAGCCTACACTTTATATCTTAACAAGCTGCGACACCACCCACCGGTTAATTATCATACTCTAATTTTCTGATGCTACGTAACTCCTAATGAGAATACTCTAAGAGTCCAAACATGCTCTCTTTTATTAGAAAAAGATAATTGTAAGTGATTTTTCAAAGTTATTCAACCGAATGCTATGACATCTGGGATTTTCTTCACAATCTAGCGGGGCAGGGGAAGAGAGGGCATTGTAATAAGAATGGTCATTGTAGATAAATGTTATACTTAAGTGATAGATACGTGGGAGTTCTGTACGCTTCTCTCCAGTTTTGTGTAGGCTTACAATTTTCTAACTTAATAAAATGACACATCAGGTAAAAATGCAAAACCATTTTAAAATCTGCCTTTGTCTTTGGTAAATATATCTATTTTTTTCTTTAGAGACTAATTCACAGAGAAATAGAAAGGAAGAATAGATAGATGATAGATAAAGCATTTCTCATTGGATTTATTTTTCTGATTTTCATTTGTCTTGCCCTAATTCCTTCTAGATCTCTATCCATTGGTCAGTGTTTATGTTCACAGTTCTGGTAGTTTTCTTATTATCTTAGCCAAAAGTAGAGTAATGTGGCATAATGGAGGGAAGAAACCCTCTTATACTAATAGTAGCTAGCAATTGAGTATATAATATAGACAAAACACTTGTTTGAAGTGCTGTGTATGAGTACATTTAATCCTCCTTGTATACCAGCCAATGAGTTAAATCCTGTTTGTTACCCTGTTTTAGAGATGACACTATGTCACCTAACCAAGGACACACAATTTGCAAATGGAAAAACTGCGATTAGAATGCACACACCTGGCTTCAGATCCCCTGCTTGTAACCAGTGTATCATATAGTAGAAAATTGAATGTTTGGCAGAATTTAGAGAATTTACCAAACGAAGCCCAAGTTCCCATTCTTCAGTGCCTGATTCTATTTCCGGGCTTCTAATCACAATCTCCTCCTTAGATTATAGCTTTTGCACTTTTGCAGCTACGTCCATGGACTGCTTCTTGTTAAAGACTTTTAGGTTCCTCTCCGTACTAGTCCGCTTGGCTGTAGCAACAAAGACTGTGATCTGAGTGGCTTACAACAACAAAGGTTTAGTCCTTGCTCAGCTGTGGATAGACTGCCGCTAGGCTGTATGTGTGTTCCATGATTTTTTTTCATCCAGTAACGTAGAAAGGAAGAGAGTCAGTATGTGAGCCAAGGCTGTGTTCATAGCACAGAAGAGCAAGAACTCTGAAGAAAATCTGCGTTGCCTCTGAAAGTTTGTGTGAACGTGATATACATCACATCCTCTCACATTCCGCTGGCCAAAGCATGTCATATGGCCAAGCCTAAAGTCAATGAAACAACATGTTTACTCTTCTTCCAGGAAGCCCAACCAGATGTATGAGAATAGGCAGGAGTGATTATTCTTTCACAAAGAAAAGGAGTCTCAGTAGTGGAAAACGATTTAATCTGCCTCCTTCCTTCCAATATCCATTTATTTCTTACATTATTTACTCCACCAATACTCTTTGATTACTAGGTACTGATTTAACATGTCCCTAGATTCCATCATTATGCATTTCCTGGTTCAAGGTTTTTCTTTAATTATACAAACAAGAGCATTCAGTGTTCTTAAGTCCAACTCTCTCATCTTAGAGAAAATGGACTTCTTGTCCAAAGGCATAAAGATAGCTCATGAATAAACTGTTATAAGAACACAGAACTCCCAGGGCATTTTCCAAAGTTCTTCGGAGGATGATGACATAAAAGTCTACTGGCACTCATACTTTTGGTGACCATGGCTGCATTTGGAACAAAAAAGAAGGTATCATTTAGCATTACGTGCAACATCAAAAAACATAAACTCTACTACCCAGTCTTAAACACAATGGGGTTTCTTTTTCTCACATGATACCAAACCCCAAAGTAGTTTTCCTGGGAGAACAGAGTAAAGAACCCAAGTTCCTTCTAATTTTCTACTTCACCTGCATACGCAAACTTTCTACTTTCTACGTATATATCTGGCCCCATGTGTGTGTTCCACGCAGGAAGAAGGATTAAAAAACAAAGGTGAAAACATAGGCAGTAGTCTGCCCCCTTTAAATATGACAAAATAGCCTACCCAGGACCACTATCTATGCAATTCTGCTTTTTCCCATTGGTCAAAGTTGGGTCACAGGGTCATCCTTATTTGTAAAGAAGTTTGCATCAGGATCTTTATTTTTAAGTTTTTATCTGGAAATACTTATAGAGTCACAAGAAGTGGCACAAATACTGAGAGGCCCCAGTTAGCCATAACACTGCCCCCCCAGTGGTCACATCTTCCTTAACTGTAGCACATTATCGAAATCACTGACAGATGACATTTGACTAAAGTTTGACTCCATTAAGATTTCACCAGCTTTTTTTTCATGAACTCGGTTTTCATTTTTTATCTGTCTGTGTATGTGGTTCTGTGACATTTTATCACAGATCCATATAACTAGTCACAATCAAGACACAGAGCAGTTCCATAACACAAAAGAACCCAAGACATGGGCCTTTTTAACTACATCCATTGCAGCCTTGAACAAAATGAGGGATCCTGCTAGGAGGAAGAAGGGAAATGGATTTGGGGTAGGCAACAAGCGGTACCTGCCACAAAGGGCAGCTATTTTAAGGAGAGGTGTTTTCCATGATCTTGGAGATATGAATAGATTCCATCCACCCCCATCCTTCCTCCCAACACGTACACTCCTTTTGTTCTTTAGAAATCTCTCAAACAAATGCCATACAATTTGATTTATCTCATGCTAGAGGTCTGTAACGATCCCATTGAGATGTGGAATTCATGGTTTCAAGGAACAGCAAATGTATGCCTGAGTTCAATACCACTAAAACCACCCAAGAGACCAATGAAAGAACAAAGGGTTTTTGTTGTTATTGTTCTAATGAGAATAATTCCTTGACATGGGACCAAAAGGCAATACGTATAGGAGAATGAAAAACTCAGAGGGTCTCAGATTGCATCCTGTTTGGACAGGGGTGCTGAGAGTAAGGGTGACCTCTTACGTAGAGAGCCAACCATGATCTGCAGTTCAATTCCAGAATTTCCGGAATGAAACCCAGCAATTTGCTTACTATGGCACCTGTGGAACATTCCTTCTTGTTGTCTAGCATGAACTTTCTTAAAGTGCCAATAATGAGGATAGATGAATAGGAAGAAACATGTACAGAATACGCACATTCCTAGTGGAAAAAATGCATCTCCCAGAAAGTACAAATATATATAATAAAAGAGAATCATTTATTAATTCGGCTCTGAATTTGCTCTGTCAAAACAAGGGCAACCTTGATCTGACATGGTTGATTTGTGGTTATAAAAAAGGCAATCTCATGACATTCTAACGTCTTATATAAGAGTTGTCCTCCCCACAGGTATTAGCCATCGAGCAGTCTGCTGCCATCTCCGTTAGTATAATTAGCAAGAGGTTGCTCAGATCCTGGGCAAAATGAGCCCAACCATTATCCCAAGTAATAAGACAGCTACAGGGAAAGCATTTCACCCACCTGAACACATCCTTTTGAAATGATGCCCTTTTCAAAAGTTTTGAGGTGGTTATTGGCATGATGATGGTTACAGTGGATGATACAAGACACCAGAGTAGGCAAGGACCAGTCTGGTCCATACTGCATTGCCATCGTGGTAGTCACACTATGAGGCGGCCAGAAAGGTAAGCAGAGGATGGGTGATGCCAGCATTGTGCACCAGCTCCCCCAAGACGAGTGAGGCAAGCTTCGTTCCACTCTCTCCTTGGCTGCTTTGGGCCCCAGTTCTAGGACATACTCTCAATAGCTAAGACTGGGTGATACATTTTTTGTGTACTCATTTCCTTTCATGTTAGAGGCGAGTTTCAGAACCCAAAAGGTGTTAACAGCCAGAGACGTGTACAGAGCTAGTAAAACCTCAAGTTGCAGGCGGTAAACGAGTAGCATCTGTAAGTGAAACAGATCAGTGTGTGACAGTAAGGGGTGGTGAGAACTGTGCCTAAGGGTAACATGAATATGCTACCCAAACACATTCAAATTCACACACACACACACACACACACACCCATAACAAACAAAGAAAACATGAACAAACACAACGTTATGCTTGCTGGACAGTGTGGAGGACAAATCCAGTATGGGATCTCCCACCATGAGACTTCTAGCAAGTAGAAGACCAACTTAAGACTGGTTGTATTCTTTCACAACTCTGCACTTTTCCTTTATTACATAGTAAAGTCCAAGTTTCTGTCTTTGTTATGGTGTCTTCCACTTGAAGGCATTTTTACAACGGGTTCAACTATAACATTTTATCTCAGTCTCTAACACAGGTGATCCACTTTTCACTTGACCTGCAAAGCCTGTAAACTGGCACGCTGATTAGTATTGCATTTTAGACACCAAGCATTGATCTCTGGTAGCATCAGATAGCTTCATGTAGGTAACAGATGTCTAAGCGCATAGTTGCCAAGTTCTGAGAGCTTGCATTCTCTTGTGGCCCAATCCACAGAAGAGAAAGTAGAGATGGCCAATCTTAAAATCGGGAAATCCTGTGTATGTTTTATGGGACAAAATTGGTTGTATTGATACTAAGTAAATATTAGGTGATGAATACTCAATGGTTTCTATGGTCAAGAGTCCCCAAATACAAATATTTTCCTAAAAGTGTTTGAAATATCGTTTCATTGAACAGCACTTGTGAGACTAAAGAAGGAATGTGGTCACCTGCAATGTAGTGGCACATATCCCAGGTTGGACCAGGAGGGTGTATACTTGATGTGATAGATTAAAGTTGACAGCAAGGATGTGGAGTCTGAGCCCTTTCCCTTGACTCTATATGGAACTCTATGTTTGCTTGCATAACAGAATGCAGAGAATGTATATTCTGGAACTTCTAGGGTTACGTCTTAAGATATCTTATGACGTCTGGCTACTCCTGAGTTCTATCCTTTTAAAATGAACTGGTAATTCAGTAAGTAAAATATTTCTCTGAGTTCTGTGAGCTGCTCCACCAATTTAATTGAACCCGAGGAGAGGGTTCGATTATAGCTAGTGGTCAGTCAGAGCAAAAGGAACAACCTGGACTTGTTGTTATTGTGGGGGAAAGAGCGCCAGTCTTAAAGGACTGAGTCCTTAACCTGTGGGATCTGACATTATCTCCAGGTAGATAGTGCCAACGTGGAGTTGAATTGTGAGACACCCAGCTGGTGCCCGAGAACTGCTCCGTGGGGGAAAACCCCACTGTCCACTTTGGAATTGAGTGTGGAGCATTTTACGTGCTCTAGTTCAAGGCCCTATGTAGGATCAGAGCAAACATTTGCATTGTAATTACTGTTGCCAGGCACGGTAGCACGCACACTTCTTGCAAAAAATCTATGAACTAAGTGTTATTATTATCATCCCACAGAAAAATTACATAACTTGTCCATGGACACTCAGCTAGGAAGGCGGCAAAGCTAGGATTCAATGTCAGGCAGCCTGACTTCCAGAGTCTGTGCTGCTGGTGCACTAAAATCACAACACTCTCTTTAAAAAATTAGATTCCTTTTATTCAAACCAAGCAAACTCTCCTAGTGTGCTCCATCGATCCTTGTTAGGTGGTCTATTTAGGCAGGCCACTTGTTCTTTGCTTCGCTTTGGGCAGTACGGACCAGCTGCACGAAGGACCACGCAGCCTGGTGTGATGCCACGGGAGAATGTTAAGGAATGCCACACCACAGAACCTGATCACATTACACAATGCTCTATTTATAAGGATCCCCAGGAAAAAAAAAATCTTTCCTGACATTACGGTCAGGAATAGTTACAATTGTTCTGAACAATTGGTTCACTTTGAATAACTACTATTTGGTTTAAAAACAAATATATGGCCCTACTACCGAGGACCTCAGGTTATGCATTTTTCTATCTTCCTCTACCCAGGGGTTATTTTGTGCTCTAACCTTTGCTCCGTAGATTCTGTGCTAATTCCTTACTTTAATGTGCTCGTAATTTGTGAATACTTGTATGTTTTTCTAAGCACATTTTATTTTATTTTATTTTTTAAGGGTTATTTACTCATTTTGAGAGAGAGAGAGAGAGAGAGAGCAAGCAGGGGAGGAACAGAGGGAGAGGGAGAGAAAAAATCCCAAGCAGGCTCAGTGCTATCAACACAGAGCCTGACATGGGGCTCGATCTCACGAACTGCAATATGATGACCGGAGCCAAAATCAAGAGTTGAACATTTAATCGACTGAGCCACCCAGGCGCCCCTAAACACATTTTTGAGTAAGACAAGCTATCAGTCAATTAATAAAATCATGTGTACGAAGATAGTTTTGAGGTCTTGTGCAGCAGAATTTAACTCTGAGTATCCTGATCTTGACTCTGAAGTATGGGTGTATATGCAAATTACACCATTGGTCACCCCACTGGAAATTCTAGAATATTACTAAAAGAAAGTTCCTGGGAAAATATTCCACTGAGAGAAGACGGGCCAGAGAAGAAGAAAGAGATTTGTTGAAGACGGCATCAGTGAGAATGCTCTCAGGTAAAAGAAACAAAAATACTAAACTATAAGGAGATATACAATTTAAGCACAGCAATTTTTATTTAACAAGAAGTCTAGGGGTGCCTGGGTTGGTTCAGTCGGTTGAGCGTCCGACTTCAGCTCAGGTCATAATCTCTCAGTCCATGAGTTCGAGCCCCGCGGCCAGCCCTGTGCTGACAATCTCAGAGCCTGGAGCCTGCTTCAGATTCTGTGTCTCCCTCTCTCTCTCTCTGCCCCTCCCCTGCTCACATTCTGTCTCTGTCTCTCTCTCAAAAATAAACATTAAAAATTAAAATACCCATATTGAAAAAAAAAAAAAAGAAGTCTGGAGGCAGCCCCTTTCGGGGTTCCTTCATTAGCTCGGCCATGACAGTATGGATGACTGGGGTCCGCCACGCATTCTCTTGGACCCCACCCTGGATGGTAAGGCGGCTGTTGCCACTTCCTCCAGGGCTCCTTCACCTGACTGCTTCCAAAGGCAGGACACAGAGGCCAGGCAGGGTGGTAAGCAAGCTCTCCGTAGATACTCGTCTGCTTTCATCACGGAGGAAGAATCCTTCTTAGAAGGACTCCAGAAGACTGCCCTTACATCACCCTGTTCAAAACGACGTGACAGGGCCGTTCTTGGCTGCAGGGGAAGCTGGGAAAGGCAACATCGAGTTTTTATCCTTTATAGTAGAAAGCAGAAAAGCAAAAGTGGGGCTGGGAACAGTCTTGAAGCAGCCAAATATTGCTGTCTGCCACGAAAATTCAATACTAAAAAAACACTGGGGATATAAAATATTTAATAATGTTGATGGCCTGCACAACAGCCAATCAGAAGAGAGGATGGCTTTGAACAGCTGGTTAGACCGTAGCGGGGGCTGCCGTTTCCGTATTAGTCTTGATTACATACAAGTCCCCAAAAACATTAGTGAAATTCTCACAAGAATGTTCATGTCAACTTTGTAGTTCTTCCCAGGAAGGAAATACAAGAGCTTTTATTTAATCGGGCTTTGAGGAGAGGGGTGTGCTGGTAGTCAGCAGTCCATAGGGAGACTTTCAGGGGTTCCTCTTCAGGTTGGAGGGCAGGTCAAGGCCACAGGTCCCTCAAATGACCACCTGCCTTTGTCAGAGCGGCTCTGTGTTTGTTCTGTTTCTGTACTGAGTTTAAAAAGCAGTTAGCTGCTAGCAAAATGTCTGAAAAACACGGGTCATTTGTGGCAGCTGTAGTGTAGGGTTTCCCAAAAAGTGATCTGGATCAGAATCCCCTAGGCATGCTTGTCTAAAATTCATCTTCCTAGATCTTATTCCAGACCCATAAATTAGATATTCTGATTCATTGATTTGGGGTAGGGCCCAAGTGTCTGGCTCTGAAGCAAGATCTCAAACTGGAAACCCACCAGGATCCCCTAGACCCAAAACCGCCCTAAAAAGTCACCTATTTCAATAATTAAAGATGTGAGCAAAGATTAAGTTACAAGGATGATTATCCCTGCTTGTCTTTAATGGTGATTTTTTTTTCTTTCCTAAATTCTTGTTTGACATTCAGCCTTGAAATGCTCATACGGATTCTGAAATTACATTTCTGGTTTCTCTTGGCTTGTGTCTACGTAGGCAAAGTAAAAAGTGAAATATTCATTGGAAGTGTTATATATAAATCACTTCTTGGTCCCTGCCGGGAATGCTTTGTTCCTTTCATCAATTGGGCAATATTTTAGAATAATTGTTTCAAATGACTGATGTAAGCTGTTTTTTTTTTTCCAGGAGTTAAATAAAAACAGGCAAGGACAGACACATGCAAGAAGTACCTTGCAAATGGTAGAAATTCAGGTTCTCTGGTATTAGATCACGGCAGGGTGAGATTAAATTTCAAGCCCGGAGACTTTCATTTCAGTGCTATTCCTGTGATTGCAAAGCATCCTCAAGCATTCCTTCGCAGTAAGAATTACCCTTTCAGTTAATGCAATTGTTCCTAACAATTAAACAGAAAGGCCCTAAGAAAATTACGGTTTCTTTTTGTGTATCACAATAGGAAAGGATAAACTGTAGATTAATTAAATGCTCTTGCTTCTGTTTCTACGTGGCTTTGGTTTTTCAATTCAGAGTTAAAGCTTATGCTCTTGCACTGAAAAGCCTGTTTATAAGATCATTTTTAATCCTCTTCTGAAAAGGTTTAATTTGTAATGGAGTATGCTCTCTCCTCTACCTTAATTGTTCACAACAAACAATGCAAATGAAAATGTCTTTTATGGCATGGAAAACTGGGGATAAGAGAATTCTCACACATTAGCTTTCAGTATGTTTTTATAAATTCTCCGGAAATGGTATTATATTTGAATAAGGGCCCTCTCCCATTACAATGGAAACATTGAACAAAAGAATGAGAGCACAGGTTTCTGTCCCAGAGGTAAGCCCACCAGGACCCAACATGATAATAAAGAGCAATAGTTTTGATTAATGACTCTAGTGAGTAATAGTTCTGTTCAGGTTTTATCTCCCCTGCCTTTGCTCTCTCCTGGTCCCCCTGCTTCCCTTTCTTTCTCCTTCATTTCAGTGACGTCTCATCTCTCGTTCATCTTTTAGGGTCCTTCGTAGGATTTCTTTAAAATAACATTTTGTGTATTTTATAAAAATACCAAAGCAATAAGAGAAGAAGAACTGAAACCGGCAATGAGCCGCAGTAAATTGCAAGGAAAAAAAAAAGTGTCCCTAATAACTAAATGTTCAAACGATTTAAGCTGGAAATGTTAGCACGCGCACACACACGTGCACACGAAGAGTAAAAAAAAAAAGCGTACTGGAAAAATAGATCTTACTCAATTGATCCTTTCGAAAAGCACATGACCTCATCATTCACCACTAAAATAAAGAGGCTTCTTAGCATGAAAAGATTCTGTACCTTCATTTTGTCTAGTGTGGGAGTTTTCATTTGCTTCATTTCCATTTCAGTTTGTATTTGTATCTTAATAGAAAAAGTCAACCTGATCCCGAGCGGACCTCAAAATCATGATGCAGAATGGAGACCATTGATAAAAGGTAATCCCCTTTTCTCCCAGCCTGGTGGATGAGATCTGGATGGATTAAATAGATTTGGACCAAACCAACAATGTAGTCATTGATTTATGAAAGTCCCAGCTGTGAGCTTGGCATCAGACCAGAAACCATTTTTTGGATGCCCTACTCAGGAAAGACAGCCAAACCTCTTCTTTGCCAGCAAGGTAGAATCATTAAAGAATCCAGGGATCAGAACACTCACAAAGTTTGGAGACCATAAACTGGCCTTCAGATGTATGTCGTTTGGGTTTTAAATATTTTTAATGCATTTCCAGTGTTTAAAAATGATTTAACATAGAAAAGCAAGATAACCAAACTTTTGGGGAGAAGTATAAATATCTGGCAACACTGTACCTGCATGTGGCGGTGACTGGCAAGAACGAGGGAGGCGCTACCCCCTTTGGACGGAATGTGGGAGCTCTGGTTTCCAGCCTCCACTTCCTTCTCTTGCTTGTGCCTGGCCCTCTTCACTCACATTGCTGACTTCCCGGGCTCTGTGGCCGTCTGAGCGTGTGTCCCCTGATGCAGTCCAATACCTGCACTCTTTCAGATGAGCAGACACGGTCGTAAGAACGGCGGAAGTCAGCTTACCCCTCAGTGGGCTAATGATGAACAGAACTCCGAGGGTCAGACTCCCCTGTGCTGAGAAGGCGATGTGGTATCATTCCAGACACAAGAATCCCAGAGAGAGAATCCCAGAGGTCAGGATGTGTGGGCAGATTTCCTTACCTGGATATGCTTCTGCTGTCTCCCAGTAAACTGGGAGTCACATACCAGAGATTAGAGGCTTACTGTTACTGTTATGAACTACATGCCTGTTCTTACCGGAAAGGCCAGGCCCAATTCCCAGGGCCTGATTAGACATGCGATAGCCCTCCCATCTAACAAAGATTGCACAAGAGCATGCTAAGGGTAGGTCTGGGAGTGGCTGGCCCCCACTGCGGTCAATAGACTCTAGGCACTGCCTGTAGACAATGCTAAAAAAGTAATAAAATTGACTAAAAGTCAGCCTACATTTTATTAACACCATGCACTTGCAAATCTGAACCATGTCAGTTACATAGAGATGTTCCTCCCTAAAAAAATACGTTGTTGTTTAACTGCTAAACAATCACTGTGGTTATCATTGAAGCTTAAAAATATATATGTAAGCAGAAAATTAACATATTTCAGTACAGCTGCGTGACACTCAGAGAATTCTCAGTGAGACAGCCTGACCCACAACACCTAGACCTAGCTATATATGAATTCCCTTTGAGAGTAAATGAGTAACGGTTTGAAATCCTTTGAGCTGGCTTCAGGCTAAGTTCCTGTACCACGCATTCCTGTATTTAAAGGGTGACTTGGAAATAAATAATGATGGCACGATGATTGCAAAGACGAGAAACAGAACTTGAGTGACGAATTCATTGCATCGTGTTTTAATTTCTGTTTATAATTTTTCAGCTACAGAGGCATTTGCTTAAAGCCCCTAGAATCAATCACACTATCTTGAAGACACAAATCTATGGGTAGATGCATTTTGGAGGATTTATTATAAAGTGGAGTTTTTAAGGTCTCTGCCAAATTGATCCTTACATTTAAAGTATTTCAGAATTATTTCCACATATGTTGCTTAACATAAAAACAACTCTTGGAAATTAAAATTAATAAAGTATGTTCTCTCATCAACTGCAGATGAAATAGATTGAAAACTCTAGGTATACTCTTTTTTTTCCAGGAATATGTGAAGAAGATTAATTTTGGTGAGGTCATCAACAAATCGCAAGAAACTAAGCCTCAAAACCGAACTGTGATGTTGTTATTCATTACTCTGGGTGAACCCTATTATGGTATACATTCTCTTCTTTGAAGATCGCATTAATGTACTTAAAAAGTATTAATCTATTACTCTGCGCTTCTTTGAAGCCATTATTATCATGAATCCTTTTACTTCAGAATAACACTAAAAATAATTTTATCTAATGAAGAGTGGTGGTGTTAAAAAAGGATAAGCTCCAGGCGGCAATTATGCTAGACCTTTCACCTTGTGAAGTACCATGCTTCACCTTTACCCCAAACTAGATTCCTGTGACTTATCAGATGTGGGCAGCAGGTCTTCACCTGGCCGCCATCTGGGTGGAATTTATTATCTATCATAGAATTCTCTGCACTATGAGATTTTCCTAGAGGCCCCACTCCTGAAGAGTCAGGGAGTTATTAACTCTTCAGTTGATGCCGTCGTACTTTGCCCACAAAAAAACATGTCATAAATAAATATTTGCCTGACTGTCTCCTCCAAGTAGGCGAGAGCTCTGTTATAACATAGGGAATGTGCATTAATTATACTATTCCTACTACATTTCAGGTGCCTACAAACGCCATTGGATGGATAGATGGATGGATGGATAGATGGTGCTCTCATCTAAGAACAATGCTTTGTGAATACATGAGATGCACATTTCTACTAAATTAAACATATAAATTTTAAAGGAGCCGTACATTTCCTTGAAGAGCATACTTTAACCCTAATATAATTGATAGACTTTAAAACCACAACTCACTTGTGTTAAGTGTCAGGAAATCTGAATGAATTCTTTGGAAACCCTTCAATGGCCAATAGCCAGTCAATGATATCATGACAACCTAGTATAGTACAGTTTCTAAAACTTCATCTTCATGGCATACCACTTCATATTTTTGCCTAAGCTATTTTATATAATTTTGCCATGATTTTGTGAATATTTTAACCACATGCCCCTTTTTAACGTCAATAAATATCTTAAGAAAGAAATAAGAAATAGCAACAGGTAAATATTTGAGCTTTATGGGTCTGTTATGTTACTTCCCTAGTGCACACGGAAATCAACACATAACTACTGCACTATATTATGTCCATCCTAGAACCATCTAAAATAACCTTGTAAATACCAGGGGAAACACTGGCACAGTGGAACGAACATAGACTTTGGGAGAAGAGGAACCTGCATTCAAGTCAGAGCTTTGCCATTTCCCAGGTAACTTAACCTCTTTAAAAGCCAATTTTTTATGTAAATATAGAGATATGGACAGCGACCTCCGGGAACCGTGAAGATGAAATGAAATAGCATATGCAAAGCACCTAATCAGAGCCTTCCACAGATGATTGAAATGTTCGGTCGTATCTGCTAAAATGGCATTGACATTTCACCTTTTAAACAGTCTTCTTTTTGCCTTTTCCCACTCTCTCTGAAAACGTGTTGACCACTCTTACTCTTTTTTTTTTTTAAGTTTATTTATTTATTTTGAGAGAAAGAGAGAGAGAGAGAGAGACAGAGCACAAGCAGGGGAGGGGCAGAGAGGAGAGACAGAATCCCAAGCAGGATCCAGCTGTCAGCACAAAGCCTGACACAGGGCTCGAACTCACAAACTGGGAGATCATGACCTGAGCTGAGACCAAGAGTCAGATGCTTAACAGACAAGGCCACCCAGGTGCCCCAACCATTCTTATTCTAAATATGGCCCCACTGAACCAAAGTGGCCCAATTTTATATAAAGCAAGCATCAGCCATAACAGTCACACTGAATACAAGTAAATAGGAAAAAATATATAGATAAAGCTGGACAATCAATTCTCATGGGGCAAGAGTACAAATGGAGAATTCTGCAGGC
This sequence comes from Panthera uncia, assembly GCF_023721935.1. Classification (NCBI taxonomy): domain Eukaryota; kingdom Metazoa; phylum Chordata; class Mammalia; order Carnivora; family Felidae; genus Panthera; species Panthera uncia. The sequence goes on from NC_064810.1 coordinate 143,407,632, forward strand.
ACTGCTGCCCTTGGCTGCCTGCTGCCTCAGAAATACCACATAGGCTCTCTGGGCCTTCGTCTCTTTATCTAATAAAATTGAGGGAGTAAATTCTTCTTCCATCTCAAACATCAGTTGGTAAAATGCTCACTATTTCACACACACACACTATCCCTTTGCTTTCTTGTTCTCTCTCGTAACTGTTCTTATTTTTACTATGAGAGCCTACATAGAGCGAAGTGCACTGAGAAAGTTTAAAGACCTTGTACTGGGATTTCAGGAAAGAATTTTTCAAGTTCAAACAAGTTTTAACTTAAGGTCCCTTAACCCCTCTCCTATTGAACCATCAACCCAGGCCCTTATCAGGGTGTTCCAGTCCCCCCTCCCTTTTTCACCCAGGTGGCACCCACTTGCTTTTATTTATTCTCATCTTGTTGAGGGACTTGCACTCTCAGAGAGAAAGTAGGTTAAAATCAAGAGCAGAAATCAATAGCTGGAATTTGAACCGTGGACAGGAATTTTAGTTTACGGGTTTTTTTCCCAAGGAGAGAAAAGTGCTTAGAGTTTTGATTGTATGGTACAGGCTTCCAAAGCATTTAATTAAGATGTCTGAGGCAGATAATAACAAATGTGAGGGATTCAGCTCTCCAAATGATCATCCTGCAGACAGCCTGGAAACAAACAAGCCCTGAAGCAAGAGGACATGTTTCTCTTTCTGCCCCTTCATCCTGTGGGCTCAGCAGGCTGGCCACCCATGTGCCCTCCTCAGAGGTCAGCTTGAGACAGACGTGGTGGTGAGAAGAACAAAGATTCTGCCCTAAGGCAGATCTGAGTTCGAATCCTAGATCTGACACTATCGATGGTAGGACCAAAAATTACTGAAGTTCTCTCTTAATTTCCACCTATAAAAAATGGGATTGTGCAGGGGTTTGTGGAGCCAACTGAGAAACCCTTCTGATTATTTTTTACTGCATCACTCACCACTCCAGAATGTAATGGTGTATCCATGACTGTGTTATTCTGCTTATGAATTGTATCGGTCAGGAATACAAATAGGGTATAGCCGATATGGCTTGTCTGTGCCGCACCGTCTAGAACCTTGGCTGGGGAAGGTTCACCTGGCTGGGGTTGACTTGAGTGGATGGGCTGGAATTATCTAAAGAATTCTTCACTTACATGCCTGGTGCCTGAGCCTGGATGAGTCAAATGGCTGCACTCAGGGCCTCTACCTGTGATTTCTCCTCAAGGCTTCACCGTCGTGGTGACCACAGGTTGATCAGATGTCCTACAAGGTATCCCAGAATTCTGACAGCAAATGTTACAGCAAACCAGGGGGCAGCTAAGTGGCCTTTTATGGCCTAGCACAAATAGATATCATATTTATTGCTATATTTAAAAGTTGCTACATTTAAACATATCAGGCCCAATACCTGGAACATTATTGGAGATGTAGAAGTATTCTAGAAGAGAATGCCTCCAAATCAATTTCCTATTGTAATAGTACTCTAATAAAGATATCATAAAATATATTAAGTATATCCTTCACAAGACTTTTATATTCATTAGTTCATTATGTCACATTATCCCTATCAAAGTAGGAGAAATATATATATATATATATATATATGTATATATATATATATATAAAGCTGTAGTCATCAAGACAGTATGGTACTGGAACAAAAACGGACACATAGATCAATAGACCAAAATAGAAAACCCAGAAATGGACCCGAAACTATATATTCAACTCATCTTCAACAGAGCAGGAAAGAACACCTGGCAGAAAAAAGACAGTCTCTTCAACAAATGGTGTTGGGAAAATTGGATGGTAACATGCAGAAGAATTAAACTGGACCACTTTTTTACACCATACACAAAAATAAATTCCAAATGCATGAAAAACCTAAAGGTGAGACAGGAAATCTTCAAAATCCTAGAGGAGAACACAGACAGCCACCTCCGACTTAAGCCGTAACAACTTCTTACTAGACACATTGATGGAGGCAAGGGAAACAAAAGCAAACATGAACTCTTGGGACTTTATCAAGATAAAAAGATTATGTACAGTGAAGGAAACATGCAGCAAAACTAAAAGGCATCCTACGGTATAGGAGAAGATATTTGCAAATGACATATCTGATAAAGGGTTAGTAACCAAAATCTCCAAGGAACTTTTCAAACTCAACACCCAAAAAACAAACAATCCAGTTAAGAAATGAGAAGAAGACACGAATAGACATTTTTTCCAAAGGAGACAACCAAATGGCTAACGGGCACTTGAAAAAGATGCTCAATATCACTCATCACGAGGGAAATACAAATCAAAACCATGATGAGATACCACCCACACCTGTCAGAATGGCTAAAATTAACACCACAGGAAGCAACAGATGTTTGTGAGCATGTGGAGAAAGGGGAACCCTCTTACACTGTTGGTGGAAATGCAAACAGGTGCACTAGAAAACAGTATGGAGTTTCCTCAAAAAGTTAAAAATAGGACCCACCTTATGATTCAGCAGTTGCACTACTAGGTATTTACCCAGAGGATACAAAAATACAGATTCGAAGGGGCACATGTACCCCAATGTTTATAGCACCATTATCAACAATAGCCAAACTATGGAAATAAATTTATCTAGATATATGCATATATACACATATATTCAATGCAATATTACTCGGCCTTCAAAAAGAACAAAATCTGGGCACCTGGGTGGCTCAGCCGGTTAAGCATCTGACTCTCGAATTTGGCTCAGGTAATGATCTCGTGGTTCATAGGGTCAATCCCCTCATTGGGCTCTGCACTGACAGTGCAGAGCCTGCTTGGGATTCTCTTTCTCCCTCTCTTGCTTGTGTGCACGTGCTCTGTCTCTGTCTCTCTCATTCTCTCAAAATAAGTAAATAAACATTGGTAAAAACAAGAATGAAATCTTCCCATTTGCAACGACATGGATAGAGCTGCAGTGTATTATGCTAAGTGAAACAAGTCAGTCAGAGGGACACAATGATTTCACTCATATGTGGAATTTAAGAAACAAAACAGGTGAACATAGAGGAAAGGGGGAAAATAGAGGGAGGCCAACTATAGGGGACACTGAACTATAGAGAACAAACTGAGGGTTGACGGAGGAAGATGGGTGGGGGATGACTTAAATGGATGATGGGCATTAAGGAAGGTACTTGTTGTGATGGGTAATTAGTATTGTATGTACGTGATGAATCACTAAGTTCTACTCCTGAAACCAATATTATGTTAACTAGATTTTAAATAAAATAAAACTTTGAGAAAAAAGAACGAAAGAAGATGCTACCTGAAAAAAAAGTAGGAAAAATATGTATGTATGTATGTATTGCGATGGAAATAAAGAAAAGGAAATTCAGACAAGTTAAGTCAGTTCCCCAGGATTATACAACTACTAAGTAGTATAGTTGGGAACAAAACCCAAGATGTACATTCATGATGCAATCTGTTTTACTTTGTACAGTGAATGGGTACAAATGTACTCAAATATATAAGCACAGAGTTATACAATTTTTTACATTATAGAGATTGGGTAATCATTGACAATTTCAGTTCATCAGCTCTTAAAACTTGCATGTGTGTGTGTGTATACACATGCACATATATACATAATAATAATATATTAATGTAATAATAATTATTATTATATATAATATATTATGTAAGTTTTCCTTTTTATCTATTTCTTTTACTAACTTGTTAGAAACATAAGGTTGTGGGGCACCTGGGTGGCTCAGTCAGTTAGGCATCTGACGTCAGCTCAGGTCATGATCTGGCAGTTCATGAGTTCGAGCCCCATGTTGGGCTCTGTGCTGGCAGCTCAGAGCCTGGAGCCTGCTTCGGATTCTGTGTCTCCCTCTCTCTCTGTCCCTCCCCCATTCATGCTGTGTCTCTGTCTCTCAAAAAATAAATAAGCGTTAAATTTGTTTTTGAAAGGAAACATAAAGTTGCAATTTGTACTATGTCACCAGGTCACATTTGTACTATATGATGCTAAGTTCCATGAATATATTTTTAGGCTGAATCCTCCCCTTTTTGTGTGGTAAGAGAGAAAAGTCCCTGAAAAGACCACCTTCCTAGAAACCATTAACAGTTATGTACATTTCGACAGAAATTGATTTCTCAGGCTCTCTCACAGTGAGTTGCGTGCCTGGAGGCTATTGTCCCATTATCTATTCCACTTCCTTCAGTGGGGAGTGGCCTCAGATCAGGTGTGAACCTGACTGGTTTCAATGTAATCTCACACTTCTTGCTAAGGAAATGTTCAGGAATGATCATGTGGCTAGATTTTGGCCAATAAACCGTAGGAGAAAATTGGTGGGGGCTTCTGGGAGTTTTCCTAGCTCATTTGGGAGACTCATAGGGATTCCAATACTCTGCCCTCCCCGCCCCAGGAATAAGAATTGAAAAGCAGGTTTCCCCAGGGGTTGCTGCAGCCATCGTGAAGCCAGGAGACAAGAAATGCTACAGGCAAAATCCATACACAGAGGAGAGTCTAAGGAGAGAAGCATAGACGGATGCAGCTGTAGTAGATTCTGTGGGTACCCTGCCCTGACCCCACACTGACACATGCCACTGCTGGGAGTGTCGGCTGCAGAGAGCTGACAGCTGCCCTTTTCTCCTGAGAATTGCTGTCTGTGGATGAGATGCCTGACTGCCCCCTCCCAAAAGGTATGCACCCTTCCATCCCTAAAATAACGGACAGCAAATGACTGACTAGCCCAGGAATACAAGAGGCTCCCTCCCTAACTCACAGTTAAGACTGGCTTTGTGGTACCATCATGCTACCGAGGACATCATGTCTCTGCTTAGCTCCTCTTTCTGCCTCTTGATTCATTCACTCCCTTTCTCCTGAGGGTTCTTCCTCCACAAACCATTTGGACTCAAACCCCTGTTTCACATTGTCTTTCTTGGGAACCCAACCGAAGACAGTGCCTGAAAGCATGATTAAACCGTGCCTGACACCCGCCCTCTCTGTTCTTCCAATTGTGTGAACCAGTATGAGCTCTTGTGTTTGAATACAGTATGGGTAAGGTTTTTCTACTGTTTGTAGCTGAAACTTCCTGAGTTAGGACACGGAGGCTAACGGATTTTACTGGGAAATCTGGGTCAGAAAACACACACGGCACGAGCTGCAGGTTTTGATGGCTGCTATAAGACCTAGAGCAAAGTGATCTTGGACTCAGGAAAGAACAAGGATATTCCTGGGATAATAATTTCTGAGGGTATGTTGAATGTGAGAGATCTTATTTGCATATGCTAGGAAGTTAAGCCAGGTGAGTGAGATTTGTATCTACTAACAAAATTGTAAGACCATTGAGACACATGAAGGGGGAAGGGGAGGAGTTGGGTCCAATGTCCAAATATCTTCACCACCGTCTTACATTACAATAGCGAAACAGCTTAATCCTAAAGGGAATTACCTAAGAAATGTATTCTTGAACTGACCTTGAGATTAGGAGGTTACAGGACCCATGTCCCCATCCCCAGGATATGGCTAGGTGTTTATCCCCCATGTTACAGGCCTGTGCTGACCAGTATGCTGGCCATTTGTCACATGTGGCTATTGAGCATTAAAATGTAGTTTAAACTTGCATGTGTGATAAAACCTGAAATATACAATGAAAATAAAATACTTATATGAACTATCTCATTAACAATTTTTATTAAATTATGCTTTGAAATTACAACATTTTAGACCTACTAGGTTATTACAATTAATCTGACATGTTTATTTTTATACTTACTAATGTGGCTCCTAGAAATATTAAAATACAAACATGGCTTCTATTAAATCGCTGTTAGGACTTATCTGAGCAGTTGAAGGCATAGGGCTGTGTCATAACATAGGAGCCAGACTTGGAAGCTCATGCCAAAAATTCATTAAGGTGCAGGAGTTTGGATTTAGAGCTAATATTAGTATGAAAACATGACTAACCAGACAGCTAAAAACTAAATATCCAGGATATCCAGTGAACTTTAAGTCACCGCATGCTCAATCTAGTATTTTACAAAATGCCGCTCAACAATTATAACTGCTTATTTTTTATTTCCAAAATAAAAATGGCTGAAACGACATTAAGGTGCAACGTGGCAACAGACTAAAAGGCGTTTGCCAACAAATTTACAGGAAAATGCACAGAGCACACGATGGAGAGGATGTGAAAGAGACGTGAAAGAGACAACCGTTACAACGAATGATACAATGTGGGAAGGTGCTGTGCAGTTGAATAAAAATACTTGTCTCTGTTTACACTATTTACTAAATCCCTTTGTGACACAGAGACCCATGAAGAAATACATTTTGGGAAACTATTACAAGAGATGATGCATTGCCTAAAATGTTTTGGAGAGGAGCTGTGGCTGTTTTGACTGGAAAAAAATAGATTCCAAAGCAAACTGGCAGGAAACCATTCTTTTCTTCAGTGATATTTGTTGGGTGTGGTACTGTGTCCCACTAAGGTACTACAGTCCCCAGCCTCCTTTGCAACTATGTATAGTCAAGTGGCCACATTCCGGACACTTAGATGAAGACCTTGGATGGAACTTCTGGGAGGCTTCCTTGAAAGAGAGAACAGAAAGCTAGAAATACAGCCCTTTTGATCTTGCTCTTCCTTTTATTCCTTCTTGGGCCCAGACGTGATGGCTAGAGCCACAGTAGCCATCTTGTTGCTTTGAGGATGGAAACCACAGAAAGGATATGGGAGCAGAAAGATAGAAAAAGCTTATGACACTCTGGAAGGTGAGTCTCGGGGCTTTTTCTGTGTGCGATAAAATTAGTGTGTTTTCACTTTTTTTTTTTTTTAACTGATAAAGGTAATTAAAATTTTTTGGAAATCCCTGGCCTGTGGAAGAAGACAGAGTGTCCAGGATTGGAATTGGGGAATGAACAGAAAAGGGAAAGTAAAACAGACCACAGGAGGATAGGAGAGGGTTTGGGGAGAAGGAAGACTCTCTTTTAGAACCGCACCAACCTCCATTAAGGGAATAATCAAACCTGACCACACCAAGGGGCTCTTTCTTGTCTCAGTTCCTTGGAGGCACCCTAGAGGTATCTTGATAAAGATAAAATAAAAGTCCTCCATGATCAGGCCTGGCTACCTCTCTGGTCTCGTTACCTGCCAATCACTCTTTCTTTTGGTCTGCCATTCCTTTTGAAGACTCGCTCAAACATTAATTCTTTATCAAGAGCAAAGTCAAGTGGAAGAATCAGAGAGATAAAAGCAGATAAAAGTAGATAGGCAGCATTAAAGCCATTTAGCTACCCGCTTGTGAGCAAGACCGAGAAGTCCTATCACTGCCCTATGGTTAAATTTTGATTGTGAAAGGTTATAAAACTCTCTTAACAGTAGAGCCAAGTTTTCATATAGAAAGAGTCCATTTATTTCACAGCGTTGTGCTGCCAGCTTCAGTAGCAGCCTCATGGCTATTGAACTCACTTTCAACACAACAGTCAAAGAATGGATTTTTTTCCCCCTCTTAAATATCAATTCCTTGCCTGTGAGCTCTACATATGGATTTCAGTTTTTGAACCAGAACAGTCAAGAAGCATCTCCATATCGTCGCCAAACAAATCCCTCAATTTTTCCAAAGGCAGATCCCCCAAATAAACTGAATTTAAGGCTGCTTGAACTCTTTATAAAATCTGAACCAGAAATCTTTGTCAGGTTTCAGTAATCCCTTCCACAGATATAGTGTCAAGATCTCCAAAGTGCAAACGTCTGCCTTCGTCAGGAAAAAATAAATGAACCTCATAAGTATACATGCACATGTGTGTATATGGTTGTGCGTGTATGCATATAAATGCTTCGAGGTAAAAGAGTAGGCTCCCTTAGAAACATTTCGTTTCTAAGAAAAGGAACAGAGCTCCACCGGTTATTGGATTTAAGTTTCCACAATGAATAAGACGGTCATGTGTTCAGAATCCCAGCTTTAGCTGCAATTAAATACTGACCTTGTTTCTCTTTCTTATGAAGGATTTGTATTTATGCCCGAATCCTGACTTGACAGATACGCAAAGGAGAATTAATTGTACATAGATAAAATTTCATTTTTCTTCTTTAAGGTTAATATTCACACTTCGCTTCCTAAAATTCTTAAATGGTTTATAGCCAAGGAATACAAAATTAGATATAAAATTATAATACTTCGGGAATGTAACTGAAAAGGAGCACAAGTAATAAATCCTATTATTGTAGCTGGATAATGCAGACGAGGGTCTATATTTACACTATTTGCAATGTGATCTTTTATTTGGAATAGGTTTTAATTTAAAATGTAATTAAGATTATATCAGTAAGGACTCTTTATATTGTACACCATAGGAAGCCCAACTCAAACGTAATGAAAGACTGTATTGACTCGCAAAATTGGAAAGTTCAGAATTAAGGCAAGCTTTGGGTTTTGTTTGACCCAAAGACTCACAATGTCATCAAGCCTCATTTTCCTTCGATTCTTTCAGCTTCTCCCTCCTTTGTGCTTTCATTTCATCCTTAGGCTGGCTTGCCTCGTGGTAGGAAGATGGCCGCCAGCGTTTTCCAGAACTGCAGACTGGAGTCTTCACTTCCAGGTGAGGGATACTGCTTTTGCCCAAACCATGAGTTAAGAGTGTTAAGCTTCACATTGTATCATCCTTCAGTGTTTCAGCATCTCTAAAACTATAAATGTCACAGGAAGTTAGAATTATCTTGATTGACCTGGGCCAATTCTGACCTCTAGACCTAGGGGCCTGGTTAATCCCACATAAACCTTACGTCTGCTATTCAGAGGAAAGGGAATGAAACAAATTTTCGAGAGGCCACCAGAATATTCGTTACCAAAGAAGATAAAAAAGATATATATTTCTAAAGTGCAGTATTTACTTGCCTTAATGTCATGTCCAGTCATAAAACCATGACAATGTAAGGTCCCAGCACGGGAAAAACTCACAGATTTGATGCTGTAAAACTTACCCAAGGGGAGGAGACGGTGAAGTGACCAATAGATGTACTATTGTGTGGTAAGTACTGTGAGCAATAGAAACACAGTCTTGGAATTATCTGGGGCTTCAGAAGCTTGGATCTGAGTGGTGGATGCCTTCGCCACATTTCCTCAGCAACAAAGTGGGGATAAGATCTTATTATTCGCGGTGAGTTCAGCTGCAAGTAACACGAAACAAAATTCAAATTCTTTCACCATAAGAACAATCACCTCACGTTACAGAAGACCAGAATTGATAATTCGGTCACTTGATGGCCTCATTAAGGACCAAAATTCCTGGTGTATGTTGGTATTTTCCTTCAGTATTAGCCTTTTGTGTTTGCTAGATGACCAGCTCCTCATGTAGCCACACCCATAAGACCAAAAAGGAAGTCATGCATCTCTGTGGAGAGCAACAAAACTCTTGGGCAGAAGCCGTTTGGCACCTTGCCATCAGCAGACATCTTGTTTGGCCAGAATTGTACCATGTGTCCACATCTTAACTTCCGTCTGGTAGAACTAGTGGAATGGCATCCTTGGCCCAGACTCATCAAGGTTCATCCTCTTGAAATACGCAGAGAAAGGACTTTATCCCAGAACATGTGGGTAAACAAAACTTTTAGCCAAAATTCAGGAAGGAAAAGTTATGTAGAGTTGGAGGTAGAGACAAGCATGGACCAGATAGACTTGGGAAAATCTACCCAAATGCCCACTAAACCAAACTCACAGTTAGTGTATGAAAGGAGCTTATCCCACAGTTAGTGTGCAGTATGTGCAAGGGCTCAATAAATAGTTACTAACGCTGGTATCTATAGAAGATTCGTGTGATGTGGAAAAAAATCACACTAGAGGATGCACCAGTCTGAGTGTTGAAAACAGAAGCGTTGTGAACTTTCCTAGATGACAAATGACAAGGGAAGGAAGGAGGCCAGAGGCTATGGGGTTGGAGATAGTAGATAATTAAGTAGTTGCTAAGGACTTAGTTTCCAATTGGATCAGGAAGTCTAGAAAGATTGAACTTTCTGGTATGACACAACAGTATCTGTGGATAGATGTGTCATTTGCTAGGACAAGAATAAAAGGGAAGTGTCTGGTTAGATTGCAGGGTAGAGAGGCCAAGTTCAGGGATGGGAATGACGAATTTAAGGTGTCTTCAGAACATTCCAGTACAGACTTAATTGTAGTACAATCTGCTACTGTTTATTTAGTAGTATGTCATTCATTCATTCAACAAATATTTACTGTATACCTACTGTGCCCTTGGGTCTGAGCTCAATCCATTACAAGCATTGTTGTGTAATCTTCTTAAAATTATTTATGTATTTATTTATTTATTTATTTTTGAGAGAGAGAGAGAGAGAGAGACAGAGAGCAAGCAGGGGAGGGACAGAGAGAGAGAGAGAGAGAGAGGGAGAGAGAGAATCCAAAGCAAGCTCTGAGCTGTCAGCGCAGAGCCTGATGTGGGGCTTGAACCCACAAACCATGAGATCATGACCTGAGCCAAAACCAAGAGTTGGACTTTAACTGACTGAGCCACCCAGGTGCCCCATGTTATGTAATCTTCCAAACCCTGCTACAAGATAGTTGCCCAGTGATCTCCAACTGTTGCTTTTGAAGCCAATTTTGGAATCCATTCATTGGCGCATCACTGATAGTTAATTACATCGTTGGCAGCAGCATCCTCAAACACAAAAGCCACATTGTTTATGTTAACTCAGGAGTGAGGTTTTCTCTTGTTGTCATTAGAATCAGACCTGCAAACTCATTAACTTTGTCTCATTTATATACGCTAAAGAACCTGAAAATTAAGTGCATGAAAATGCGTTGAGGGGCGCCTGGGTGGCGCAGTCGGTTAAGCGTCCGACTTCAGTCAGGTCACGATCTCACGGTCCGTGAGTTCGAGCCCCGCGTCAGGCTCTGGGCTGATGGCTCGGAGCCTGGAGCCTGTTTCCGATTCTGTGTCTCCCTCTCTCTCTCTGCCCCTCTCCCGTTCATGCTCTGTCTCTCTCTGTCCCAAAAATAAATAAAAAATGTTGAAAAAAAAAAATTAAAAAAAAAAAAAAAAGAAAATGCGTTGAGTGAAATAGACTGATAACATATCACATCCAAATACATGCAAAGAAAAGCTTAATGTTGGTGCTATTTTGATAATAAATTATATATATATATATATATACACACACATATATATATTTTCTGTATATATTTATTATATATATAAAGTTAACATCTGTCAGAGCTTTATAAGTTATAAAGAGTTTTCATAGACATTATCACGCTTGATTCACAAGAAGAGAGAGTGAGACATAACCCCCCCTTTTTTTAATGTATTTATTTTTGAGAGAGAGAGAGAGAGGAGAGAGAAACAGGATCCTAAATGGGCTCTGTGCTGACAGCAGAGAGCCTGATGTGGGGCATGAACTCACAAACCACAAGATCATGAGCCCAGCTGAAGTCAAAACGCTTAACCAACCGAGCCACCCAGACATGCCAAGACATAACCTTTTAATTAAACTTATATTTTAAGATAATTGTAGATTTACATGGCTATAAGACATAATACAAAGAGATTCCAGGTACTCTAAATCCAGTTATCGATCAATGGTAACATTGCAAAGCTATTACAATATTTCAACCATGATATTGACATTGATGCAGCCAATATGCACCACATTTGTATCACCACAAAGTTCCCTCAGGTTGCTTCTGTGTTAGCCATACCCACTCCCCACTGCCTTATCCTCTCCTCAACACCTGGCAACAGCTAATCTGTTCTCCATTTTTAAATGTTCTGTTATTTTAGGAATGTGACATAAATGGAAGCATTCAGTGTGTAACTCTTTGTAATCAGCTTTATTCACTGGTGTAATCCTCGGGATATTCATCCTGGTATTGGGTGTATCAATAGCTCCTTCCTTGCTAGTGCTGAGTACTAGTCCATGGTGTAGATGTATCACAATGTATTCAATCACTCACCTGTTGAAAGGTACCTGTGTTATTTCCACTTTGGGGCTACTACAAATGTTCTTGCCCCTTTTTCTTTGTGAACAAATATCTTCATTCATATGGGATAGATGCCGAGAAGTAGAATTGCTCAGTTTTGCCGGAGTTGTAGATTTAGTTATTTAAGAAACTGCCACATTGTTTTCCAAAGTGGCCATACCATTTTACATTCCCACCAATAATGTTTGAGTGATCCAATTTCTCCATGTCCTCGCCAACATTTGGTGTTGCCCTTATTTTTTATTTTAGCTATGCTCACAGGTATGTAGTGATATCTCATTGCGGCTTTAATCTGCAATTCCCTAATGGCTGTTGTTGTTGAGCATCTTTTTATGTGCTTATTTGCCATCTGTGGGTCGTCCTTGGTCAAATGTCTTCTGGTTTTGTTTGCCCATGTCCTTACTGCTTTGTAGGGTTATACATTCTCAAATAATTTTGAGAATTCTTTATATGTTCTAGATAGTTGTTCTTTATCAGCTATGTGAATCGTAAATATTTTTACTCACCTGTAGCTTATCTATTCATTTTTTCGAAGGGTCTTTCATAGAGCAGACATTTTCATTTTGATGAAGTCTAATTTATCAACTCTTTTCTCTTATGGATGTCCTTTTGTTCTCAAGACTAACAATACTGGGCTAGAGCTACATTGCAAAGATTTCTCCTCCTATGCTCACTTTTCCAAACTTCGTATAGCTTTACCCTCTACATTTAAGTCTGTGATCCATTTTGACTTAGTTTTTATATAAGATGGGGGGGTTAGGTCCAAGTTTTGCTTGTTTTCTTTCGGTTTTGGTTTTTACATAAGGAAGTCCACATGCTCTAGCATGATTTGTTGAAAAGGCTATCTTCTCTCTGTTGAATTGCTTTTGTATGTTTGCAACACATCACTTGGGCACATTTATACGGGTCTATTTCTGGGTTCTGATTCACTGATCTATGTGTCTTCCTCTTTCTGCCATTACCATGCAGTCTTGATTACTGTAGCTTGAAATCAGATAGACTGAGGCCTCTCATTTTATTATTCTTTTTCAAAATTGGCTTAGGTATTTAGGTTCCTTTGCCTTTCCGTGTACATTTTAGAACAGGTTTTTCTTTCAGGACATTTTTCCATGCCAACAAAAAATCATGCTAGTATTTTGACAGGAATTGATTTAAAAGCATATATCAATTTAAAGAGAATTGGTTTCTTCACTACTTCAAGTATTCCAATCAGTGGATCTTGTGTATCTCTCCCTGTATTTGGGCCTCTCCTAATTTCTTTCATCAATGTTGTGTAGTTGTCAGCATACAAGTTCTGTACGTGTTTTGTTAAATTTATACCTATGTGTTTCATTTTTGAGCTATGTAACTGGCATTGTAGTTTTCATTTCAGTGTCTGCATGTCCATTGCTACTGCATAGAAATATAATTGATATTTATGTGTTTATCTCATATCTTGTGACCTTGCTGAACTCACATTATTTCCAGGAAAGTTTTTGTAGATGGGATTTTCTACATAGACAATCGTGTCATCTGAAAATAGGGACAGTAATTTCTATTGTTCTATTCTAATTCACTGATTCATTCTTCCATCATTTCTAATCTACTGTGGAACCCATCAAATGAGCTTTTTATTTCAGTTATTATATTTTTCAGTTCTAAATTTCCATTTAATTCTTCTTTATATTTCTCTTTCTTTGCTGAGTTTTCCTGCTTTTATTTTTCATTTATTTTTAGGTATATTTCTAATTTCTTGTTGAAGCATTTTTATCATGGCTGCTTTAAAATCTTTGGTAGATAATTGTAATAGCACCATTTTCTTGGTGTTGGCATTTGTTATCTTTTCCCATTCAGTTTGAGATCTCCCTGGTGTTTGATATGAGTGATATTCTATAGAAACCTGGACTTTTTAAATTGTGTTGTGAAACTCTGGATCTTGTTTAAATCTTCTGTTTAAGAGTTTTGGTTTTTTGGTGTGTGTGTGTGTGTGTGTGTGTGCGCCTGCTTGGCTTTCAATACTGCTCCAATAGGTTGAGGGGCACCACACTGTTACTGACAGGTAGAAGTCAAAGTCCGGGCTGCCCATTTGACCTCCACTGACACCTGGCTGTGGTGTGGGGAGACTCTCATTGCTGGGTGTGGTTAGGAGTTCCAGCTCCCATGTGGTATCCACTGCCGGGAAAGTAGAGGTGACCTTCTTACTCCTGGGCAATAGTAAAAGTCCTGATTTTCCATGAGCTCTTGTCTGATAGCACCCCAATGGGAAATGGTAGAGACACCTTATCACTGCAGGATAGGGGTAGAAATCCAGGCTCTCTACATGGTCTCCACTCACAGCACAGAAGCGGGAAGGGGCAGAAGGGGGCGCTCTACTGGCCAGTGGCGATGAAAGTCCTGTCTTTCTACTTGGCCTTCTCTAACCCCACCTTAGCAGGGGGGGTTGGGATCCCTCATTAAAACTACACAAGCATGGAAATCTATGCTCCCCTTTTGGTCTTTGCTAGTATGGGTGGAACCACAATATCTTATGTGGTATTTTGATGGAGTATAGCAGTTACCGTCTAAAATTTTTCTATTTTGCTAGATTGCCTCCTTTCTAGTCTTTTGGCTGGAGTTTTGTTTTTGTTTTTTAGTCTTACCTGTTGATGTTTCCTGGTTGTTGGCTTCTTTAGCTCTGAGTATGAGCTTTTGGGGAGGGGCAGAGGGGAGGACTGAGAAACTCACCACCATGTGGTTCCTCAGGTTCGAGGTCCCTAGTTGGTTTTACTTCTTTCCACCTTCCATAGTCTTCCTATGTTTTCCTACATATAGAGTCCAAGGTTTTTACTTGTGCTAATCAGGAGGTATAGGGAAAAGTAGCTCTAAGCCATCTTTGAAGTGGAAGTCTGATGTGATTATCAACTTGACTTTAAACTTAAAATCAATCAGGCTCAGAAATGTTGGATAAATTGCTCAGGGTCTCCAACCTAGAAGGTGGAAGATAGGAAAAAAGGGTCAAGAATCAGAACTCTGACGTGAGATGGATTGGGTCTGGTTCCCAGATCTATCATTCACTCTAAATATTATTAGTAAACTTTTTTTTTAATCAAAAACCCCTTTGAAAATCTGATGAAAGCTATGATCCCCTCTTTTGACAAACACGTGTACGTAAATTCATACAAATTATTGCACATCATGGTAAATTCCATGAATTCCAGATTAAGATCTCCTGTTTTGGAGAAAAGTATGCTATAGGCTTGCATGTAGGGAAGAGAGAGGCCACACTTGTGAAGCAGCAGCAAAGAATCACATCCTAAATGGTCATTCACTGGTCCAAGAACGGACCTCAGGATCAGATGGCTGTGAGGCCATGCAGCAAGGAGAGGGCAACCATGGGGGCATCATGGGAGTGCCAAGAGTAGGGGGTTAAACTGGATGGCATCCCCCTACCTTACCAGCGCTCTACTGTCTACCCCCACCGCATCTCCCATCCCAGGAGTCTCCAGGGATGACTCTCCTGGACAGGCAGTTCCACTGGGCTCCTCTGTGTGTGAAGACACTGTCCACTAATGGTCAATCACCATGATGCATGGGCTGTAGAAATGCTCCCAGGGCATTGTGGCTCCAGAGCACTCTGGCCCCTTCTGGATAGGGAGCAAGTGACAGTACTTGAAATTTTGGGGTGGACTTAAGCATATCGGTATACCCTGAGCCAGGAGCAGACATGAGAGCCCAGTGTAGGGACATGTAAGTCAGCAAAAAAGAGAGTTGAAGAAGTCCCTGAGGAACAGAAGAAAGAAAAGTCAGGTAACCAATTGGTGTTCTGGCTCTTACTAGCTGTGTAGCCTCAGGCAAGTCACTAATGTCTTGGAATCTCGCTTTCATCGCCTGCAAAACGGAGTTCATAATTTCTTGCCCTGTCAACATCATGTGGTTTTCGTGAGGCAAAAATAAGATCTGGTGTGTGGGGACTCTTTGTGAATTGGAAAATACTACCCCAGCATTATTTTCAGGTCTGGCTGGAGATTGTACACTTCACCCAGAAGTAGAATTTTATCTACAGAATCGTTATTTTTCTGTAAAAGATATTCATGTAAAAGCCCTGATTTGAAAACCTATAGAAGGTCTATGGTAAGACCAAGATCGAGTTTTCTTTCCTTAGAGAAAAATGTCCTGGGGAATATGGGTGTTCCCCATGAAAGAAACAAATACGTTTCATGGGAGCAGATGGTTGAGATGAAGGAAAAGTAGAGCATAACAAGAGGTGTCTATAAAATCAGTCAAATAAAACATGAAGTGTTGGGAAAATAGCCCAGTGTTTTAATTGTCTTTCGGGAGTTGATTTTGTGTGTGGAGGCAAAAGATAATGATAAATGTCAAAGGCAGCCTCTCTGAACTACTTCCTCTGGAATTCTAAAGAACAAGTAGCATTCTGATAGCCTGTAGGTGAGGAATGACTGCAAGGAGCAGATGGTTTGATGTTGTTATGACTTGGCGATAAGCATTCACCATGGCAATTCTAAACAAGAACCAATGGGTCTATTGTCAACTTCAGGAAGGAGGCACCCCTTTGAAATGCCCGAAGGCACATGTAGCACATGCTTTTCCAATGATTCAGTGGGTTAATAATTAATCACCTCTTGAGACTTTTGCAAATGATTATGCAAGAGCGCATTTCACACTGTGAATTCTTCACCTCTGATACACTAAAGCATAAGTGTTTTGTTACCAAATATTCTTTGCAATTGTTCTTAGCTGTTAAACTAAAGCTTCTGCGTTTATAGAACTGCTGTGAACTGACTCAAGGCATTTTGTCATTGCCAAACGTTTGCATATGTTTGGTGGATGGGGGAAATTAGAAATGGGTTGAGAACCCAAGGTCTCCCCATGTCCTTGCCACCAGGTAACACTTAACACTGGAAGCAAGTCTCAAACTGAATTCTGCTACACGTATGTATATTTATTAAGTAAGCCAATGTCCACCTCCTCTGTGGAAAAGTGAAGTCTCTGCTCTCTGTCCTTTCACACACTCTGAAAGTATTTTGCAGGAAATAGTCACTCCAGGAAAATGTGACCGTTTTCTAGCAGTAGGATTCAGTTAATCTGAGATCAAGGGTCAGAACCTTCCAACAGAAGCCAAACACAGGATACTGGGTTAGGCCTGGGGCTCCCTCTTTAAGCCAATTTATATGTCTTGAGCAACAATCATTTCACCAACAAAAATTCATTTCTGACTTCCACATGACACTTAGCAAACCGGCTGGAGTTGATCTAAGATAAATATGGCAAAAACTGCTTAGGGGTGCAGTCTCGCTAAGAGCTTTCTAGATGCTACCGTTACTCACAAAATATTTCCCTTTGACTAGGGTACAAAAGTTTTATCAGAAGATCTCAAATATTCATCGAGTCTAGCACGCATGCGTATTACATGCTCTGAGATGTGTAATACCATGAAATCAAAGTATAAATTAAAAGTATAAATTAATATGGTTATATCATTATTTTTCTGAGACCAACTTAATAAACTCACGTTAAGGTATAATTTTGTGAGCCGATGAACCAGTACCACTAAGTAATTTTGTATTTCTGCAAAATGAACAACTAAAACAGTTTGTTGTAATTTAAAGCAATAACTTAAGTTAGACTAAGTGTCTAACTTTCAAGTCTTATAATATCATTTGGTTAATAACTACTTATTCAACTGAATGATAATCATAATAAAATTTTAAAAATAAAAATAAAAAATGAAACCTCTTTTGTTGCAGTTTTCTTTTTTTTTTTTTAACTTAAAAATCAGAGATGAACATTTACCAGGGTGAAATTGATCAATGTAACTATCAAAAATATAAACGTTCTCTTGGGAGATAAAATCTATTTTCATTTATTTATACCATTTTCACTTATGGGAAGCATTTTTCAACAACGTAAGAGGAAGTTTATGCTGGTGTTTAAATTCCATGGCAGGTATTTCTAGCCTCATTTGGTAGTCAGGCATTGAGGGTGTTATGGATTTTATCTCCCAGATTCACAATCTGTAGAGTCTCAGTTTTTTAATATCACAGATTATGGAGTCTATTCATTGCATCATCTTATCATTCACGGGTATTTATTGAGCAACAAACATAAATCATGCACAGGAAGCTAAAGATGTGAAAAACACAGTTCCTGCCTCAAGAATGCCACAGTCTATGGGGAAATCTAAGGGGTGGCCACTGTAAGGACAGTAGATGACAAAGTGGCTTAGAGCCGGGGATATGCAGCTGGTCTCTACTGGGCTGGAATTCTGGCTCTGTTGTTACTCAACCTCTGTGTGGTTTAGTATCCCAACCTGTAAAGTGGGCATGATAATACCACGTACCTCATAGGATTGTAGTGAGGGCTATGGGCATTTATTTATATTAAAAACTCAGAACAGTGTGCAACATAAAATGTGCTGGGCGACCAATGTTGGTTACAATTATTAAGCAGGATGTTTTGGGAACCATCTTCTGCAAGACTATCCCTCTGCTTCGTCCCATGTCAATTCAGACACCAGTTTCTGCCAAACTGAGCTCTTTATATATTTCTTATCCATTGATTTCCCTCCATTCCCATGCTCCTTTGGCTCAGACTTGTGATTTCACAGTTGTTTTCCCGACATAGTCTTACACCCTCAGATGCATCCTTCAGACTTTTAATCACTATTTTGAAAATCTTATCTGATTAGTTCTGATCATCTCCCTCCCTTGATCAAAATTTCCTTCAATGTTTTCATCACCTGACATATGAAATATAAACTCTTTAGCTTGACATAAAAAAAAAAAAAGGGCTTCTCCAAGCCCAAGCTACTCTGGGCCACTATTGGGTTTTGAGATTCCCTGTTAATGTCCACAACTAGATAACTACTAAAATGAAATAACAAAATTTTGGTTCACTTACACGTTTGCTATGTATAAGCAAACATATACATGGAAATATGCATTTCTTTATGAATGCAAATACATAAAAAATGTAATTGATTTCCAAGATAATTGGAGAAATCATACAGTTAAGGCATAATTGATGTGATTCTGTATTTGGTACACAGATTGACAGCCATGTGGTGACTGAAACATCTCCTTCTTTCCATTTCATTAGTGGACTTCTCTGTATTAGTTAGAATTTTGACTGGAACTGACAGTCGACATGATATCAGTTATGATGTCTTGTGATTCTGCAATCTGGACTGGGATCACCTTGCTGATTTCTATCCCCTCTGGCATTTGCTGGGGCTGGGAAGTCCAAGATGGCTTCTTCACTCATGTGTTTGATGCCTCTATTAGGAGGACTGGAAGAGCTGGTGGCTGGTTGGGTATCTTTCTCCATGTGGCCTCTTATGGGGTTCACTTGGGCCTCCTCACAGCATATAGTTGCAGGGTATTCAGACTTCTTACCTGCTAACTGGTTTCTGAGAGAAGTCTCTCTTTGAGGCCAGCCCTAGAACGGGCACTGTATCATTTCTACCATGTTCTATAGGCGGAAGTAAGTTAGAAAGCTAGCCTGGATTCAAGGAGAGAGAAAAGAGAAAAGAGGATCCATCCCACCTCTTGAGGAGCAACCGTAAGCCAGTGAGGAAAGGAAAGGGTCATAGCCATCTGTGAAGACTACCTACCATACTCAGATAATGTCTAAGTTGAGGTGGTTACTTATATTGGTTCAGTAGTTCTACTTTGGGATACTTTTGGCCTTCTGTCATTGTTGAAAGGTGACTGTATCCCTGTAACTGCTTCAGCCTCCCCTAATT
Source organism: Panthera uncia (assembly GCF_023721935.1). NCBI lineage: Eukaryota > Metazoa > Chordata > Mammalia > Carnivora > Felidae > Panthera > Panthera uncia. The sequence continues at coordinate 143,427,317 of NC_064810.1, forward strand.
ATGTTTAAAGGTAAGAAACAGGAGCGGGAAGAGTGGCTTTCCTTGGAAAGAAAACTTTCTCACAAGCCCCAGTAGTATTCCTTTTTATATTTCTTTGCCCAGACAAACCAGGACAGGCTCTTTGCCTAAGACACAGTTAAATCCATATCCTAAACAAAATTAGACTCTGATAACAAAGCAGGAAGGGGAAGAATAAATTTTGCGCAAGCCAGCCATGGTGTTGGCTGTATCCTATAACTTCCTAAATAATCAAATGTGTAGATGACGCCAAGAATCTAAATTAAAGCTGCCTTGCCCTCCTCACCTCCAGCCCCATGATGGACCCCATGATGGTTTTTGCCTGTGAGAACCCTTTGCCTCTAGTGGGAGGAACTCCACACTCAAAAGGCAAAGAACATGAATTCAGGGAGGGGGGCAGAACTGGGGCCAAAAAATACAACCTAAAATCCCTTCAAATCTGTACTCTGGGCATTTTAAACTCCTTGTATTTCCCGGCCCAGTCTACGCTCATACTTCCCCTTGTCTTCTCATGGCTGATCTATGTATCTGCAACATGCTTCCTCAGGCCTTCATGGCCTGACCATGCTTCAGGATTCAGCTCAAAAGGCACTCCTTCCCTGCGGTCTTCTCTCAGTCTCAGGCTGGTTCTTGGCCCCTAGTGCCCGCTTCTGTCGTAGCCTGAGCTTATCACCGTTGTGACAATTATATTATCAGGGCTATAGATAGACCCTAATGCCCACTTAGTTCAAGAAGGTAAAATAGAAGTTAACTCTTAGCTGATTTTTAATGTTTCTAGCTTGGGCTATCCATTGGAGTTGGAGCCTTTATACAATTTTCTCTCAATTTTAACTTTAGAAAGAGGTAAAGGAGGAGGGAAGGGTCAGAGAGAGAGGGGGAGAATCCCAAGCAGGCTCTGCACTGATCATGGAGGCTCAGTCCCCTGACCCTGAGATCTTGACCTAAGCCAAAATCAAGAGTTGGATGCTCAGCCAACTGAGCCACCCAGGCACCCTTTTTAACATTTATAAATTTTTTTTTTTTAAAGATAGAGCCTTTTCTCCATATGGGGAATGTACCAAGGGGACATGCACTTTGGAGTCCAATTTTAAAATTATGAGTGTATGCGATGCCAGTGGAATATCCATGAAGAGTCGAGTAGGCAAATGGAATAATGTTAGCTTAGGTGAAATTAGAGCTTGATGATTAGATTTAGAAATCATCATGTATTAGTGAAGCCATACAAATGCATGTGTTCCCAGGAGGAGTGAGAGAGGGGCAGAGAACAGAGTTGGTAAGCACTAGCATGAGACCAATGAGTGGAGGAAAACAAACCTGTCAAGATATTGAGAAGGAACAGCAGGAAATTGGGCGCACTAATCTGCTAGCGCTCCCATAACAAAATACCATAGACTGGGCGGCTTAAGCAGCAGAAATCTACTTCTCACACTTCCAGGGGCTGGAAGTCCAAGGTCAAGGCGTTGGTGGTTCGGTTTCTCCTGAGACCTCTGTTCTTGGCTTGCAGGTGACTGACTGCCTTCCACGGTGTCTTCACGTGGCGTTTTCTCTGTGTGTGCACTTCTGCCTCCCTGGCAACTCTTTTTATGACGATACCAATCGCATGGGGTTAGGACCCTAACCTCATGAGCTCTTTCAATGTTAATTATCTCTTCAAAGCTCCTATCATCAAATTTAGTCATATTGTAGGTTAGGGTTTCAATGTATGAATTGGGGAGGATATTATTTAGTCCATAACATAGGAATGGAAGAGCAACACTGAAGTCAAAGGAGAGAGAATGCCAAGGGAGAGAGGTGAGCAGGCTCCTACTATCCAAGGTAATAGAGCAAGAAGGCAGGTAAGCCCCTGACTGGAATATGCCCACCCATGGCACAAGTTAAAGACAAGATGTTTGCTAAGCAAAAATACTTTCCAATGGAGAGGTGACTGCCATGGGCTGACCAATGAGTAAGGGAGGAAGTAGTGATAGCAGAGGGTGGGCTCTCACCAGCCCATAGTCACCCAAAACAGTGTGATGATCAGGCTGGTCGGGTGGTTAGGATCGACCACTTGATCAACTTATTCTAGAGTGTAGACTCTGGAGCTAGACAGGCGTCAGCATAAACCTGGGCTCTGTCCCTTACTAGCTACGTGAACTTTGCCAACTCTCTAATCTCTATAATCCTCAGTTTCTTCACCCGTGAAGTGAAACTCAGATCACTACTGCAAGGACGTGCTCCCAAATGTTAACAAGTGATTATATTTGGGTGATAGAGTGAAGGATCTTTTTATTGATTTCTGCCTTTGGCTTATCTCTATTTTAGGTTTTTTTCCACCTAAAGTGAATATACATTATTTTTGCAATTTAAAACACAACTATGTTTTCTCCAAAAGAAACAATTCCTGCTTTCTCTAAACATGTGGTATAATAGCAGGTTTTATTAATATCTGTAGAGAACTGCAAATAAGGGGATGGATGAGAAAAACAGATATTCTCATTTTTTCCCTTTATCGAAGACAGGAAACATACATGGAGTACTGTAGGGCGCAAAGTGTGGTTCAAATTTGAAAAATGAATAATCTATGTTTCCAAGGGTTTTACAAGTATGTGTGTGTGGGGGTAGGATTCCAAAAAAAATAATAATTATAACGCACTCCGTGTCAGAATGGGATAAACATTACAAAATAGGTCAAATAAACGAAATGCTCCTTGGGTTCCCTCTGGGAGAGGAGAGATCATTTGAAGCTGGAGGAATCACAAAATATTTCCTGGAGGAGCTAACATCACCTAAGATTCTGAAAGGGGTGGGTGGTTCTCACACATTCAGTATTGTCTCAGTGTTCATTGGTCTGTTTCACAATAGAAGGAGAATTGGTCAAGAGATAAGAGCTGAGAATGCAGAATAGGATTGATTTCTATGAAGAGCAGTCTTCTGTCAACTGCTTTGGTTGCCAGTAACCTCAGCAGCTGTGTGTCAAAAAGTTGAGGGGAGTGGAAAGTTCTAGCTTATCACAACTGGAAAATGCAGGGCTTAAATTAACCATTTTGATTCAGTGCAATTGTGTGTGTGTGTGTGCGCGCGCGCGTGCGCTCAGAGGTTGTAAAACTGGAAATGTGAAGACACTCAAGCCATTTAACTTTGGTTCAACTTGGTTTTTATTGTTTTTCAAATTGGTAAGGGCCTAAAAATTACTCTTTGTTTTTTAAGTCCGGAGGAGTTGGGGTTTTAATTTTTGCTTCTATCTGCAAATGGCCCCAAGTTTTGCATATGTCTATTAACTGAAAATTATATTGAGTCAAATATAAAACTCTGTGTGAAAGCAATGTTTTAACTGAGAGTATTAGACTTCTTTTACGGCGAGAATCCCAAAAGGAAGGTCATACTGACAAATGTTTAAGATTGCCAAATTGCAGTATGTGTGAGTTTACAGGCCTCTGATTTCATCGGGCTGATGGTTTCTAAAGGATGAGTTTGCATTTGGCAATGCTGAATTCAGACTCTCAATTTCACAGGAGATTGGGGATTAAATCAGAAATGTTAAAGGCAAACAACATTAAAGTCAACATTACTAACACATGATGGCAAAGGCCCTCCAGTTAAATTCTCTGCCACGGAACTGAGTATCTTAAACCTGGCCTCTGACAATGTAAAACATCTGTTTTTGCATTAAATATAGGGGAAAAAAAGTCTTTGGGATCACCTGGGCATTTATTTGCTTCTCAGTATGTCTGGAGGAGTAAGGAAGTATATGTAAGCTGTCCAGAGGAACTTGGGCAAATTTAGAAAAAAAAAAGAAGAGAGAAAATACCCACACACTTCTCCTTTTTAAAGAAAAGGAAGTAATAGTGACATCACCTGTAGCTAAAAACTAGCCTGTTTACATCTCAATTTATTAGGTAATAGAATGCCTTCTCCAGAGCTGTGGAATAAGTAGGGCACTGAAGTCCAATTTTCTTCTAAATCTTTATTAACTCATTCTTTCATTTATCCAAGAGCTATTTATTAAACACCTGTTACATGCTAGGAACTAAGCTCACAATGGTGAGCAGAGGGAAAAATTTAATCCCTGTCCTCAATTTGGACTTGAGCTGGGGAGAGGAATAGAAGTGAAAGAGTGACACCGATAATGACACAACGATACCTGTAGTAAGTGTTAAAAATGAGAAGCATAAGGGTGCCAAGAGAACACAATAAAAAGTCTATTCAGAGAGGTTAGGGAAATCGTGTCCATCAAGGAAGTTGGGATTTACCAAGAAGACGAGGAATTGGCTGGGTGAAGAAAGGAAGAACAGAGAGAAGGAAGGGGGCCCTAGGGGTGGCTCTGTACAAGAGGAGTAGTGGACATGCTCTAGGGAATTTGGAGAAGGCTCTCAGCAGGAGAGGAAGGGAATTGAAGGATCGAATTTCTACCCTCTCTCAAGAGCAGTGGGAAGCCACTGAATGCATTTAATCAGAGGACTGGGATAATTAGGTTTGCACTTTGAAAAATGGACGTTAGCTCTGATTTGAGAAATTGGGTGCCCAGAATGGCCAGGACTGGGGATGGGTGGTTGGGAGACTCCCGCCCAAGGGTTGGCAGTGGAGAAAATGGCAAGAAGCAGATTTTGAACTCCACTTTCCTTGGTGGCTCAAGTGGCACCAGCTTTGGCGAGGCTGTGGTTGAGCAAGAAGATGCCCGGCCCCTCCTGGTTTCCCTGCACTTCCAGCATCCGGAACACAAGAGGGCTGGGAAGTGGCCTTTTCCTAAGAGACATTCAGAGGCAGCTTCCAGGTTGGGTGGAACAATGGTGACAAGGCTGATGGCTTCAGGATCGAGCAAATGAACTCTTAGATTGACAGGGAGGTTTTCCGGAGTTGGGTTTCCCGGGAGAGCTATTTGCTTTCATTCCCAATGAACCTGGCCACCTGCCTCTGCAAATGTTTCTCTCAGATAAAGGAAATAAGTTCATTGTGTAACCTGCTGGAAGATCTCCTGACCAGAGAACCGTACACGGTTGGAACTGGGATGAGCATGTAATTAATTCCCTACCCAACCAAGACGCTTGGGAAAGGAAAAGGGGCTCCTTGAATGATCGAACTTCAAAACAGGTGTGCGCATGGATCTCTTCGGGCAAACCTGGTCAGCCTAGCAAGAAGGGAGGGTTCAAGGTTGCCCCAGCTTTCCCTGTTGCAGAGGCGCTAAGGCTTCTCTCTTCACAGGCAGTATTGGAGTGCAAACCCTGGCACTTCTCTCACTCCTGGGCCACTCTGATATTAACATTTATTGCCATACTCCATCCATTCTGCACATGAAATGTCCCACCACTATCCCTCTGTGGTGGCTGCTCCTTTACACTCACTGAAGCGCCCCCACCCCCACCCCCCAGGAAGGGGCAGTTCAAAACGGGAGGCAGCACCCCAGAGCTCCTCAGAAACGCTGCAGCTTGGGGGGCCTGGATCAGAAATTTTACATTTTAGCAAGATACTCATTTGGTTAACACGCACATTAAAGCTTGAGGAAAAAAAAGGGGGGGGAAAAAGGAAAAAAAAAAACAAAACTTCCGGACTTGGACCTACAGTAAGGAAAACATTTCACAACGAAACAAAAGTTTCTCGAGGCGCTACTTGCTATTTAATTTGAAACAAAACTGCGCTCACGCCTCAGATTTCGGCATCCGCTCGCGGGGGCTGCACTTGGGGGGCTGAACACACGATCCCGGAGCACCCGGGAACAATGCAAAGGGGGGTGTGCGGAGGGGGAGGATGCTTGGGGCGGGAGCTCGTGCAAAGCGTGCAGACTCGCGGTGTTCGGCTACTTTCTGAGACGCGTGCCCTTAGTCACGCGGGGGGGCAAACGCTCGGAGCCAGCGACTCCTGAGGGCGGCGGGGGCAGCTGAAAGTTTGCCAAAGCCCTCGGAGGGGCCGGTCTCAGGGACGTGATTGGCAGGCAGGAGAGAGAGCGAGGGCTGAAAGCCGAGTGGAGGGAGAAGGCTCTCGGGCGGCGAGAGGTCCTGCCCAGCTGTTGGCGAGGAGTTTCCTGTTTCCCCCGCGGCGCCCGGGCGAAGTTGAGTGAGTCACTCGCGCGCACCGACCGACGACACCCCCGCGCGCGCACTCGCCGGGGGCAGGAGCCGGCCTCCTGCGCAGCTCCCCTCGGCCGCCGGGGGCCTCCCCGCGCCCCGCCGGCCTCCAGTCCCCCTCCCGGCTGGCGAGCGGCGCCGCATCTGGCCCGCGCATCTGCCCGGCCGGCCAGCGCAGGGTCCCGAGAGGGCGCGGCGCGGGGGCGCAGCCGGGGCTCCGGGAGGCGCCGTCCGCTGCGCTCCGGGCTCGGTCTATGACGAGCGGCGGGGGCTGCCATGGGTCGGGGGCTGCTCCGGGGCCTGTGGCCGCTGCACATCGTCCTGTGGACGCGCATCGCCAGCACGATCCCGCCGCACGTTCTGAAGTCCGGTGAGTGCCCCCTCCCCCCGCCCCAGGCGGGCTCGGCGGGGCGCCGGGGGTCCCCGCTGCGCTTGACAGGCGGCCCCGGGCGCCCGGCGCTCGGGCGGAAACGGCAAAGTTCCCTCGGCGGCACCCACGCAGCCCGGGTCCCCGAGGGGCGCCGGGGTGTGCGTTTCTCTTTCGGAAGAGGAGGAAAGTTCGAGGGGAAGGGGGCGCGGGGCACGTCGGGCCCCCTTTGTGCGGCCAGGAAAGGCGTTGCGCCGGCCGCGTCCGAGGCGCGCCCCCACCCCCGGAAAGGGAAGTTTGAGAAGTTGCTTGGGCATCCGAAGGAGGCAGGGGAGCCGCGCGGCCCGGAGCCGAGGCCGCCGAGCAGCCAGAGCAGCTGGCGCACCTGGGGTCGCCGCGGCCCGGGCCGAAGCCGCGCGCCCACCCGGGTCTGGCCGAGCCACCCCCCTTCAGTGGCCAGCGAGTCCAGCCTTCGCTCGGGGGAGGCGCCGCACGTCGCCCCAGGCCGGCTTCTCGGCCCGCAGTCGCTGTCTGCAAGTTTCAAGGAAAGAAACAATTTCCCGAGGAAAGCTCTCTGGCCCCGCTGATGGCTGGGCGTGGACGGGGAGGGGAGCAGGGATGGTCAGGTGGAAGGCGGGGAATTACGAACTCAGTGCCTACTAGGTGCTGGGTGCTGGAGATGGGGCCTGGAGCAAGACAGCCCTGCCTTCCCTGAGTTGATGGGTTCTGGAAAGGTTCGATTCCTGACCGTCCGTACGCTTCCTAGAGGTTTCTGAAGGTGAAAATTGCAGGAATTGAGTTCTTACTGACTTGCTGCGGAAAGTGCGGAACCCCCGGGACCTTAAAAGTTAAAGTTTTTGCAGCTGTGATTCCGACAACTGAGTGTCTGCAGCTGGGGTCAAGGTGAACTGAGTATTTGGACCTTTCGAGGCCTCAGTTCCTTCATCTGTAAAATGGTTACATTGGGATAGTTTTACATCCCTTTCATTGGTAGCGCTTGTCGCTGCCTTTCCCCTTCGATGATTTGGAGATGCCTTGTGTAGGTAGATTTGGGACGAAGTGTAGAGGATCTGACAGGCCACATCACCTCCAGGTACTTGCTTGTTTTTCCCAAAGGGCCACAGGCAGACTTGACCTTTATGTTTGTCCAGAAGAGAGAAGCACCGGGTTCTACATGGTACCTTTCAGAGGATTTGAAGTGGGTTGAGAACTTTTTAAAATGATGCCTCATACGGAACGTGGCATGGAGATGGGAGTTTTCAGTGGAATAAGGCAGAAGAACTGTTGTAAACATAACGTCCTAACGCGCATTTGAGTTTCATAAGATCCTAGTATTTCATTCTTGGATGTTTTCCGACGTTGCAGCGCCACAATGTTCAAGTGTCTCTGATTATATTCCAGATACTTAAAAACTGAACTATATTTTGCTAGTAAAGCTTTGAAACGGCACCCTTCATTTTCCGAGTGCGTGAAAAGTCATTAAAACTCTTCGTTTCCGATTACGAAAGAAGGAAATCAGCAGGCCCTGATTTGGTTAGGTTTTGTTTACGAGGATAAGATTTATGAATTTTCAAATTCCAGACCCAGTGGTTCATGAGTCCATTTCATTTCATCTGTATACACATTTTTAAACAATTAGCTTAAGAGCCTAGTGGCTTTTCATTCGGGCTTTTGAACAGTTTTGCAAAACCCACAGGTTTCCTATTTTGATGGAATTAAAGTTTCCGAATTTGAACTAAGGAATCACTTTGAATGTGGACTCATTTGAAATTAAATTTTCAAGGATAGTTGAAGGTTGAAGGTAGCCATAATGAAAACAAGAAACCTACCTTCCACTTGCATTTTAATTTTCCATGTGAGTAAACGGTTTCAGGATTTTTCTAAAGTAACTGGTAAACTGTCCAGGCTTTTTCAGAGCATCTTAATGTGTGATAAGATGGGAGGAAATGAGATTGTTTACCGTGTCTTGTTAGGTCACCTAAGTAAGTCCCATCTTCTGTTTGGCAGACTGATAAGTGGGCAGAGGATTTCAGGATAAGAACAAACTTCTCGAAGAAATGTTCTTAAATCCTGTTTTGTTTGTTTCGTAGACCCACTCTTCCCGAATGCCCCAAATTAAGTAATTACTCTTTAGGGGAAAATCTTAAATGTCAAAAAACTCTTCAGATCTGAAAAATGCCGCTTGTACTTTTCAAATCCCTAACAAGAGATTTCTGTGGCGGTCTCAGTGTTGGTAAAAGTGTCACACAGATAAACTTCTTTCCTAAAATCATGCTATGTACTTACTTTGTCAAGGTCAGAGACTAGAGATTGCTAGGCCCGGAATTTGATCTTTGGTCCTATTGCTTTTCAGAAGACACATTTATACCCCTAGGCCACTTCCTTTAATAACAGCTTACTTTTCACCAGTTATGGTTTATACAAAAAACTCATCATAGTTTGGATTTATTGCCTTTTATCAAGGTAGCACCCCATGGTGATGAGTCCTCATTACAGTCTGTGTAGCTATCATAACTGCTACAAGGTTGCCATTTTATTTTTTTAAATGTTTCTTTATTCTTGAGAGAGAGAGTGAGAGACAGAGAGAGAGAGAGGGAGACACAGAATCTGAAGCAGGCTCCAGGATCCGAGCTGTCAGCACAGAGCCGGACGTGGGGCTTGAACCCAGGAACCACAAAATCATGACCTGAGCTGAAAGTCAGACGCTTAACTGACTGAGCCACCCAGGTGCCGCACATGGTTTCCATTTTAATTTACCAACCCTTTGTTATCAATGCTACTTTAAAATTTTTTCTTTATTTTTTTTAACCCGAAGTTTCCAATTAAGAAAGCTACCTCATTGGTGCCATTGTAAAAAGTGGCCAGTACTCATTCTGTCTTCTCAGTATTTATGGAGTATGTTCTTGTGCCAGGCTCAGACCTGAAGACACTGTCCTGAATGAATAAGATGAGACTTGGTCTTTGCTCTCATTGAGTTTAACGTTTGGGAGGGTGTGAAAGGCCTCGTGCAAGGACTTTGAAAGGCCTCCATGAACAAGGGCACATAGTTTAACCCTGTGCACTTGGAGGCGTTAATGAACCCTGGTGGTTTATTTCCTAGACCCCTCTTTCAAAAGCCCATTTGCTTGTTGAATGCTCTTATAGGAGTGCCTGTTGAATGTTTGTTTGTTTTTCTCCGTCCCTCTGAACATCTTTTCTTTCCATTGATCTGTCCTTTTCTATACCTGCCATGTTGTAGGTCCCCACTTGGGCCACCCTGGTTCCCCACTCTGTAGCCATTGTGGTAGACCCAATGTGCCCATCCAGTCTTTCGAGGATAGGCTTAGAGATACAAGCTTTGGAATCGAGGCCTCCTGGGTTCCAGAACCACCTCCTGCTTACTGGCTATGGGGATTATGGAGCCATGGTAAAGATTAAATGAAATAAAGCTTTGAAGTGCTTAACACAGTGCCCACAGCATAATAAATCCTCAATAAATAGCAGCTTTCATTATTATTAAGTCCTCAATCAGGCCTCACAAGATGCTCCATGATCTGGTTGTCCTTTGATTCTGAGACTTTGCATCCCACCAAGTGTCACATTTTCCCAATGTACCCCTGTCATCCTGTATACACACGCCCTGAATAGTTTAGCCCTTTTAGTTAGTGTCTTTGTTCAAGCTGCTCTCTGCTCACACCTCCGGCTCCCTGAATAACTTTCCCTTGTCTTTAAGACTGCACTCAAGGGGCGCCTGGGTGGCTCAGTCGGTTGAGCGTCCGACTTCGGCTCAGGTCACGATCTCACGGTCTGTGGGTTCGAGCCCCGCGTCGGGCTCTGGGCTGACAGCTCAGAGCCTGGAGCCTGTTTCAGATTCTGTGTCTCCCTGTTTCTCTGACCCTACCCTGTTCATGCTCTCTCTCTGTCTCAAAAATAAATAAACTTAAAAACAACAACAACAACACTTTGCTCAAGTGTCATCTGCCTAAAGAAACCTCAACCCCAGGTTGAGCTAAGACCTTAGCACCCAGGAAATGTTGACCTGAGCTGCTGGTACAATCCAGGCCAAGCATTTTAACAACCAGGCAATCACTATGTATCGGGAGTTTGTCTGAATGGTAAAATCTTACTTTTCGTTAGAATAGTTTTGGCTCCGGGGTGCCTAAGTGGCTCAGTTGGTTGAGCTTCTGACGTCGGCTCAGGTCAGAGTTTGTGAGTTTGGTTCATGAGTTCAAGCCCCACATCGGGCTGTCTGCCGTCAGCACAGAACCCACTTTAGATCCTCTGTACCCCCCTCTCTCTGCCCCTCCCCTGCTTGCTCGCTCTCTCTCTCAAAAATAAATAAACATTTAAAAAGGAAAGGAATCGTTTTGGCTCTGATCTAAGTGGGCAGTGTGGCTGTTTTTATCCTATGCCCTTGTTTTCTTATTCTGGTGAGATATGGAATAAGAGGCTTCAACTTCTGACAAGGCATGAAGGAAAGTTCTCATCCAGTCCCTTCAGCTATGCATTTTGAATTAGCATTAGGCATTCTAAGCCCTTCCAAAACGTTAGGGTTTCCACCGAAGAAATTCTCCAGTAAATCCTGAATTCTCTGTCCTTTTTTTTTTTGTTCTAGAAGGTTGTCGAAAGGAGACTTTCATTAAAAATGAAGTGCTGAAATCTAAATATAGCTTTTAAGTTTCTTTTTTCATCAGGGTTTTATGTTTTGGTTTATAAGCAGTGACGCAGAGTTGGTCTAAGGGCAGAGTGGCCCTCGAGCAGTCTCTGTGCTGCAGAGCTGTGTGGATGTTATTTAGGTCTGATGCAAACCACCAAAACAGTTTAAAATAGGGTGCAGAGGAAACCTACTTCCTGGCTAGAGCATGGCATTATTTAGCCAATTTCCACATAAAAGCATAACTCCGCTACCTTGTTACCTTCCGCTCTCTGGGTCCTCACTTACAGCTTTGGCCGATTTAAGGCATGATTCTCAGGGGAAGTGACTTAGCAGAGAAGCATTAGCAGTAAGAACACTCACCACGTGTTTTGTGCTACCTGTTTTCCGTGTCATCTTGTGTCCCATTCCCCCCCCCCACCCCCCCGCCGCCATACTGTTGCTTCTGACCTGGGCACCTTGATCATTCTCCTTCCTTGCCTGGCATGTCAGGAGGGTTTAGAAGGCCGAGCGGGCACATTAGCTCATCTCAGGGAGAAGTGGGGAGAAGGGAAACCAGCATTTGAAAATCTGCTCGCAGCCGGCTGCTTGACATGGCTGATCTAATTTAATCTTCAGAAGAAGCCTGCTATCTTTATTTATAAATGGGGAAGATGGAGTCTGCTCAAGGTCACTCGAGGTTTGTGTGTGTGTGTGTGTATTCAAAGTTTGCCCGGCTTGCACTCTGCTTGGCTCTTTTACGTGGTGTATCTGTGAGTACAGAAGTTGAGATGGAAGTTCGGGAGGGCGTGAAGAGTCCCCGTGTTTCAGCAAGGGGAAAGTGACCCTCTGATAGGATCAGTTCAGTGCCTCTGATTTCATGATTTGCTCTGCTTACGTGATCTGCCTCCTTCCTGACTCTCTTTGTACTACAGAAAATCAAGATAGGGCAGTCTCTTTGCGAGGAAACTCTACTCTTCTAGTCTGATCACAGAGGCCTTCATGTGACCCATGGTTTGACTGTTGGCGGCGATTGGACAAGCACCATCCAGGCCTAGCGTGTGGGCAAAAGGGGCCTCTGCCGAAATTCCAGGCACGTAGGGTCAGCCTCTGCATACAGGCCGCAAATGACTGTTGGTGAGAGCAGAAGGAACAGACTTTATCAGGCATACCAAAGGGGGGAGATTTGACTGTTGAGGTCCACCCAATCTGAAGGCTTGCAGGTGGTTAAGATTCTTCTCCTCATGATAAGTTCCGGCCTTTTACTTGCTATGATCAGCTTTTTAGGTCTTGGCACTCAGCAGGAAGCAACTGCCTCCTTACATGTAGTCAACTCAGCATGGCTTGCTTAGGCTCTTATGGGTTCCCTAGCATCTTTGTTTTGTTTATGGGGCTGAAGCACAGCTCTTTAGGATGGCTTTAGCTGCAGACTAAGTGCCTATGACTAGTGAGGCTGTGAGTGGGAAAGACTGCTCTGAAAATATGCAGCTCACTCACCCCCTCCCTCCCTCCTTCCCTCCCTCCTTCCCTCCCTCCCTCCTTCCCACCCTCCTTCCTCCCCTCCTCCCCCCACCTCTTTCCCTCCTTGCCTACTCACCTCCTTTTCTTTCCCTTTCTTTCTTTCTTTCTTTCTTTCTTTCTTTCTTTCTTTCTTTCTGATGAGATCTCCTCCCCCTCCCAGTTTATTTCAGCTCAGTTAAAATATAGGCCTAGTGTATGGGCAAAAGGGTCCTCTGCCCTTGGTTGTAGAGGGCACTACCTTTATTCTTCTCAAGTCAGACCCCTTGTCCATGGGGTGAGGAGACTCTGGGCCTCTGAATCCAAACTCCTCCCTCTTTTAGGTCACGTTTAAGGTACCTGGGAACCACAATTCGCTGTCTAGATGGCCCTGTTAGCTTTGACAGACTATATGGACCTTTTGGTCCATTTTGGTGAGGGCCCATATAGCCACTAGTCTGTGCACCTGAGCGATGGCTAAGGGGCAGCTGTGTGTGTATGGGGTGTGTTCAGGGGAGTGTTACAGCTTTGTGTGTCTGTACATATCTTACAAGGTCCCTCTTGATGTAGGATGGAAGGGGCAGTGGAAAGAGGAAGCTATGTTGTTGGCCAGGCCCCGGACAATGTTTACCCGAAACACCCAGTTCTAGGGAGGGATTTGAGTAGTTCAAGAGTTTTAAAATGATACTTGGTCCTGCAAAGTGTTATGAAGATATATTTTGTCAGTGGAAGTAGGACAAAACCTATTTTACTGAATAGTTTCTCAGCTTAATTTAGAACTTCCAGTATTTTGCCCTGTGGTGTGTGGGCCTCTATTTGTCCTGGCCCTGGCTCTTCCAGTGCTGGGGATGCATCTGGCCTCAAGAACATTCCTTTGCAGAGGTGTGGGGTACAAACTTAGATTTTGTGGATTGTATTATATTTTCCCTGGAGAGACTGGTCATTCATGAAAAAGCTAAGACTCTGTTTGTAATTATAATGTATTTTTTTTTTTTTTGTGCAGTTCAGTTTCTCATAGTATTTTCTTGAAGGAAACTTTAGTTCTATTCATTTGACTTGTTCTGTGTGCTATTTCACGTATACATTTTTTTTCTTTTAAAGATTTCCCAATGCCTAGTTGCATTTCCTCCATGTGTTGGGAACACTAGGGCAGGGTGAGACTTATCTAGATGTTTTCTTCCACTACTGTAAATATTTTTACATGAGTATCCGTGGCCCTCTCAAACCTCTGTAAGGAAAACAAGAACAGTAGAACAGTGCTAAGAAGGAAGAAGCCCTTCTGACCCTATCAAAGGTATAGATTGCCCAAACTATGCATGTTGGGGAGCCGGGGAGTTGGCAGAACAAACATGAACGTTTCGAAGGAGAATATGAAGTCTGGTACATACTTAGAGCGTAGGCCACAGCAGGTCTTATCTGAGAAAGCTGTAAATCATTACAGAGAATTCACTGACTTGGGAGGAAACTCAGCCGGCTGCTTTGTGGATATGACTGGCCATCTGAAAACTCTGTGCAACTTTTCTACACAGGGATATCGAATTGGCCTCATGCTCCCTGTGAGTGAGGAAGTTCTCTCTCTCCAGGAAGCTTTATTCAGGAGCCTTCATGAACAGGTTTCCCAATAATGTGTGTAGCTCGCTTCTTGAGATCTTGCTACTTCCTGGATCATGCTGAGCATCACATCTTTATGAGTTAACCTTCAAAAAAAAATTTAATGTTTGTTTATTTTTGAGAGCGGAAGAGAGAGACAGAGCACGAGTTGGGGAAGAGCAGAGAGAGAGAGGAGATACAGAATATGAAGAAAGCAAGCTCCAGACTCTGAGCTGTCAGCACAGAGCCCGATGCGGGGCTCAAACCCACAAACTGTGAGGTCCTGACCTGAGCCAAAGTGGGACGCTCAACTGACTGAGCCACCCAGGTGCCCCTCTATTAGTTAACCTTCAAAACAACTCTATGAGGTAGATTTTATAATGCTCATTGTAAGTCCTCCGGAGTTTAGGAAACTTAGCAAAGTCTACCTGGGTAGCAAATGATTATGCTGGGATTGGAACCAGGATGGTTTGGTTTAGACACCTGGCTTCCCAGTTGTTACATTACATACTATACAAAGGCGAGGCTGCCTAAATTGACATAGTAGTTTCTCTATTGTAGCAGGGGTGGGGGGCGGGGGACATAGAGGCTGAGAAAAATAATGATTATATCCAACATTTTTCTGATGCTTTAGTGTTTTTCATTTATTATCCTATTTAATCTCTTTAGCTAAATAAAATAGTGTTTGATTCATACGCCAAGTAATCAGACATCATGCCTGTCTTGTGACCTCAGTAGGAAAATGAAATATATACATCCATTGATGCATTGTGGAACATTTATGTCCTCAAGGAGGAAAACCGGCCCTTTATTTGGAAGGACTGGGGGGAATTCAAGGATGTATAAGTATGTAGGGAATATATATGGTATGCCAAGGTGGGATGTAACTTGCAAGGCTTATCCTTGGTATAGGCCCATCTCCTGGCTCTGGAAGGGGGACTGGCAATGTGGTTAGCGAGTGTCATCAAGTTGAAGAATATTTAAGAAATTTGGGGCGCCTGGGTGGCTCAGTTGGTTAAGCGTCCGACTTCAGCTCAGGTCACGATCTCCCGGTCCGTGAGTTCGAGCCCCGTGTCGGGCTCTGGGCTGATGGCTCAGAGCCTGGAGCCTGCTTCGGATTCTGTGTCTGCCTCTCTCTCTGCCCCTGCCCCGTTCATGCTCTGTCTCTCTCTGTCTCAAAAATAAATTAAAAAACCGTTAAAAAAAAATTAAAAAAAAAAAAAAAGAAATCTTGCGGTGCCCTAAATATCACAGCTCACGTATAAAAGAAACTTGATGGAGGTTTTCCCAAATTTAGAGGCAATTCAAATATTTATAGGATATCACTTTAAATGACTTACAAAGCTGAAATAAATTTTTTCCAAGCTATTAAACAATAAATTACAGGGGCACCTGGGTGGCTCAGTCTGTTAAGTGTCCAACTCTTGGTTTCGGCTCAGGTCATGATCTTGTTCATGAGTTCAAGCCCTGTGTCAGCCTCCACGCTGACAGTGCAGAGCCTGCTTGGAATTCTCTCTCTCTTTCTCTCTCTCTCTGTCCCTCCCCTGCTTTTGCTTTCTCTCTCTCTCTCTCTCAAAATAAATAAATAAGCTTAAATATTTTTTAAAAAATTACAAATTCTGATCAACAGTTCTAGAGCAAAGATTGAGTTCTTTCTTTCTTTCTTTTTAATGTTTATTTGTGTGAGAGAGAAAGAGACAAAACATGAGCAAGGAAGGAGCAGAGACAGTGGGAGACACAGAACCCTAAGCAGTCTCCAGGCTCTAAGCTGTCAGCACAGAGCCCGAGGCGGGGCTCAAACTCCTGAACCGGGAGATCATGACCTGAGCCAAAGGTCATGCTTAACCAACTGAGCCAGCCAGGCACCCCTGAAATATTTTTCTATTATCTCTATAGAGAATATTGTAAAATATCTTTGGAAGAGGTGATCAAAGAGTATGCAATCAAAAAAGGTAGCAAAAATATTTCAAAGGTATGTCAGACAGTTAATAAAAACTGTTTTTTTTTTTAAATTTCATGTTTGTGGTATTTGTAGCTTTTTAAAATTTGTAACATGTAAGATGCCATTTTAAATCCTAAATATTTGCTTTCATACCTAAATTTCTTTTTTTAATTTTTGTATTCTTTTCCTTAAAAAATGCCCTGAAATTTAAAAGCTTCACAAGATCCAACTCTATGCTTAATGGTAGGATTTGCTTTTTGGCCTAAAAAGTAAATAGAAGTGCCTCCTTCCCCACCCCCATACAAACAGAGACTGAAGTCTGCATTGTTACATCACCAAACCCAAACTTCCCCCCCACCCCCCAGGCTTAGCTAAACCCTTCATCATTTCCCTAGTTTGGAGGCCCCATGCCAAGTAGAAAAGAAATTGTAAATATGTAATTATCACAGAACCTTGATCTTGAATGAAACCCAGATCTGACCGTTAGTTTGAGTGAAGATTCTGCCTGGGAGACAGCTGAGGAAGACTAAAGTGTGTTATGACAACCAAGGTGTCTGGGTGACTTGCCTAAGTCCCTCTGCCCCACTAGGTCTAATTTTTTTCTACATACAGTGACAAGAATTGGACTAGATGATATTTCCAGTTTTTTTTCTGTTTTGAAATGTTTCATTTTGTAGCTTAGTGGAGGAAATCATTGAAACTGACTCAGAAAACATAATCCTTAACTAATCTAAGCAGAAAACTCAAAAGTCATGACAGGTCAGAACTGACAGATAAACATCCACTTGGAGTTTGTTGGAGAGGACTACTCTTGATAAAAGAAAAAGAAACCATAGTTATTTTGAAAATTTCTTGGTACAGGTGCCTGAGCATACACCCTGACTAAATAGCATGTTTACTTGAACCTAGCACTTCTTCCTTGCTGAAGAAAAGACTGACTTGGTTTTGGTGGTAATACCATTTCTCTTTGGTTAATTATGGCGTTCTCATTCCCCCTTTCCCCTGAATTGGTTACAGTGTCTGGGAAGGCTTTTCCTGAGGAAGAGAATTATGAAATGCTTTGCCGTGTCTAGGAAAAGAACGTCCTAAAGGAGCTTCTATGGGTTTTTTGGGAAGAGAAAGGAAACTCGTCTGAATATATTTAGTCTTCTCCTGCCTTTCAAAGATTTCTCTACCACTTTTCTTAACATAGTCTCAGAAAAGACAGAATTTGCTACAGATTGGCAGATTGCAGACTGCTTTTTTTAGGCAGAAGAGTAGCTATGAGCCCCGTAATTGCATTTCTGTAGTGTCTGCAGACACCAGTTAGCACAAAAGAGGAATCTTCTAACTATTCCTTTGAATGACTATCTTATTACTACATCTCACTTTTATATGTTGTTCCCCAAAACCCATAGGATTGGGGGAAAATGTTGATAAAATTTGACCTCAAATATGTGAAAAGGAAAAAAAAAAAAAACCCACGGTCACATTGTGGAATCCCTTAAATCCTATTGTTGTAAAATACTTTCTAACAGTCTCAGCCCATCCTGAGCACTCTCTTATTCTTATCATTTCTATTATAATTAACCATATAATTTTTATTGCCTCTTATCACCTGTTTATTTACTGCAAGGAGCCACAGGCCAACCAGTCTTTTCCTTTTTTGCTGTTTTCTGTTTTCCATCACCTCCAGCAAGCCCTGCTTGTCCTAGTTGCTCACCCCTTCACGAACCTCATTTAACATCTACTTTTCATGTGTTATAATACAGGTTGAGGTTCAGATCTTGAGCTCAAGCATTCTGACACCAAAACGTTGCTTTTACATCATCCCCTGATAACAGCAACTGAAGATGTTCTGATACCTGGCTACTCAACGCGTGGTCCAGAATCTGCATTTTAACAAGATCCCGGGGTGATTCATGTACATACTTGAGAAGTCCTGCTCCAGTAGCATTAAAGCATTTTGCACAGAGGAGTCAAAGGATCTACAGTGATTTTGGGAGATCAGATCAGACTTGCTTCTGCCACTGAGGAGGAGAAGGATTCCAGGGGAGTAGTAGCTCCTGGTTTTCAGAGGGTGTTTTGAGTCCTCCCTAGCTACAAGACCCCCTTTAAACCGTATGTAACTAACTAATGCTCGGAGGCTAGCAGAGGCGAATGCTCTGACAGTGCTTCAGGTCAATTACTGAGTCAGTTTCGCCCTGTTTACCCAAAGCATCTTCCATGGCTCTACCCTTGACCAGCAACCAAGATCCTAGGGATCCATTTCTCTGCTGAACTCATGGCATTTATCACGTTTACTCATTAGGCTTTTAATCACAGACTACCTTGACATTTGTAGGCCTTAATTAAGAGCTATCATACCTTGGCATTTCTGAAAGTGGGTAGCACTGTGCTGTATATAAAGTATGTCCCCAGTAAAGTAATGAATAAATGCCCGGTTTTTTGGGACATGGTTCTCCTCTTCAACATTAAAAAAAAAAAAAAATCTTTTGCCTTGAGAAACTTATTTGGTTGATGCTGAGTGAGAACTCACTAAATTTTTCTTGAATCCATCAACATTTATTTTAGATGTTCTAAGCACCACCGTGGGCTTTTTCTGTGATTGGTGTCTGTATTTTATTTACCATAAGGCAGGTTTTTTTGCACCTTGGTTGCTTTCATCTTTAAGAATTTTGGGTCACTAGCAGTTACAACAACAACCAATTCTCATACCTCTTCCTGATCTTATTTTTTTCAAATAACTTTATCTTCTGACTTTTTTCTTCTTCTTGACAATTGAACTGTATTTGGCAAAAACCAAAATAAACAAAAAACTGAAAAAACTTTCCACTGAAACTTGTATCTCATGTTGTTGCCTTTTATATCAAATGTCAACTTATTCAGCAGAATAACTGTAAATCTTAATACCTCGAATCTCTTAAGCAGATGTTTATTTACAACAGGAACCTAATTACATGAAATGCATAACCATTTGCTTTCATATTTGCTCTTAAATCATGCTACCATAATGAAAATCTGAACTCTTACCTTCTGCCGTCTGTAAGAAGCTCAGTGGTTTCTGCCCATGGACACCCTCTGTCCCTTTTCTCTTTAATAAACAGACTTCATTTTGAACAGGTGACCCCTGCTAGAAAGCCTTCCATGGATCTTCTCTGTTGATCTCGGGGATTGATTACACGGCCCTTGCTTTCTGTTTGAGGTCAGGCGCTGCATCAGTATCCTTGGTTCCTAAGACTCACTGATGGTTCCTAAGACTCACAGGATGGGTTTGATGATTGCATGTGTGAATGAGGCCAGTCCTCTCCCCCCATTTCCCCTTCTTCTCTCAAGCATGCTATGGACCCTGGTTCCATTCAGACTGGGTCTCCTCACACATCCTTTTGCTTTTAGATTTTCTATGTTTGACTCTTCTGCTCCCCCACGTTTTCCCATTCTCTACCCATGTCCTACAACACCTCCACCATGCTGAAATAATGCCTGACCAAATGCCACTCCCTCTGTTGGGTTTTCAGTTTATTATCCCGTCAGATCTCCTTTCTTTCTCCTCTTTGCAGCCTCTCTAACAGGCCTGGCTTCCACACTCAGGTGGCTTTGGTGGCCAAGCTACTCTTGGCTGTATTATGTGCCCCTTATTAGAATGAAAATTCTTTGAGGGAGAACCTTCTGTCTGATTTTTCCTGGCACTCAGTGTGTATTCTCACTGAGAAAGGTAGTTGCTGTTTAGAATTTATTACTTTTAAAGACCAGGGAAACTGCTTATAAATCCAAGATGGGATGGAGATAGATCTATATCTATAATATTAACTATAGATATTTTTTATATAAATTTAAATATTTTTTTCTAGACTGTTGACCCTTTCACCACCAAGCGTGTCATCAGTGGTCTTGTCATTTATTGCCACCTTGAGGGAACCTTGGGCTTGTGGGAAATTTTAAATCATCTGATGCGTGTAAGTTGCTCTTTGCAGTGGAGGATCCCCTGTCTTCGGTCTTTAGTTTCTGTGAACTTGGGGGAGCTGTAGTCTGTGGGTGTCATAGCCTGTTGTTTTTCCGTCCGTCACCGACCGCCTTTGGTTCATTTATCCTCTTGTGTGTGAATCTTTTGTAGAGGGCCCAACGTGTTGTGACTATAGAAGCCAGAAAAAGTCATAAAGGAAATCATAATACCATCAGACTCAGGACAGGTTTTTATTTATTTATTTATTTTTGCCACTCCTGCCTTTCATTTTTATGAATGGTGGGTTATCTCCTGCCATTGGGATAGTTGGGGAAGGGACAGTTGAATGAAGGAGTCTTAGTGCAGTGGAGAGTGTCCGAAAACACCCTTCCACCTGCCCAAGGGAGGACATCCCATATTGCAAAGATGACTCCTGGCTGTACCTTCTGGAAAGGCTGTAGACATGGCCCCTAGCTCTCTTCCAGCTGGATTGTCACCCTTAGACCCCCCTCCTCCAGGGAAATTTTGGAGCTACCCATGAGTTCGTAACATTAGGCATGGCTAGCAATGCCCTTTCTGTTCTATCTAGGGAGAAAGGGAGATGAAATAAGAATTTTATGTCTTAATATTCCGTCGCACTTACAGGAAATGGTTTTAATTTGATGGATGTTGGTTAGCTTTCAAAACTGCTGAAAACCTTTTATCTTTCAAGATTTTGACGATGAAGTTGGTGAGGATGTTTGTGGCAATTATATAATCGGTTATGCAGCACTGTGCAAAGCATTTTGTCAAACTCAGAGCGTCTCCTGTTACCAGTTTATTAATGAAATACTTATCTTCAGGGCCAAGGAAGGAATCTAGTTTCCTACTAGTTTCATATTTACTTGTTGGATAACTGTTGCAGCTACAGTTAACTCTGTTCGGAGCTCACTGGCTTTGTTACTCCTCAAGGTATAACTCCTCTTAAAAGCAATTGACTAAATGTTAGATGCCTCTGTTAGTCATCTTCTGCTAATCAAAACAGCTTTCTTCTTCTCTCTCTCTTTTCATAGAGAGTTCTGTAATTCATCTTTAAGTTCTGGGAAGGGAATCTTCACCGTGAGCTCTGATACAAAGTACTGTTTTGATTACAATCAGTACTTTAATAAAACGTATGTGAAAGTGAGTTACGGTGAGCATTTGATAATGTATATAATTGTCAAATCACTGTGTTGTACACCTGAAACTAATACAATATTGTATGTTGAGTATATGTCAGTTAATAATAATAATAATAATAATAATAAAGGAGTATTTAGAGGGAGCCCCTGAATGTCTGATTGATCCTGTGTCCCTGATCTTAAATCTACTTCCCTTGTTACACAAAGTGACCATAGAGGCCACCTTGGCACTCGTGCTCTCTGAATTGAAGTGTCTTTGAAGTTAGGGGAAAATGAAGGGATCAGAGTGAGCAGCTGATGATTGTGCTGGTTGAAAGCCACTCGTGTGACCTTTATCAGCAGTGACCAGGGCTGCGGTAGAACGTCCTGCTTGTGGTGAACATTTCTGCCCACAGCCCTCCCTGGTGCATATCTCTTGGGAACACGGAAAATGTCTTTTGTTGTTCAAATAGCTGTTAAATGAAGATGAAAAGCACAACAAACATCGTAAAAATAGTCATTTGCCAGCTTGTCCAGGCAGATAAAAAACCTAGTGTCAGGAAAACAGAAAAGAGCAGTGATTTGAATAACTTTATGAGTTCTGAGACTTACGGGGGAAAGAGTACCTACCAGTGGGGAAAAGAGTCTAGTCTGATAACTTTGAAGAAGACATATTGACCATGTCTGGTTATAATGATTTTCAAATAATCCCTTATGTTAATAGAGTGCTTTATTATCTGTAAAAGAGTTTCACCTGGATATCATATTTCATTTTGGAAACGACCCTCTGAGTGGGTATAATTACCCTGTTTTACCAATAATATGGAAATGGAAGCCCAGAAAGATGAAACCATCTAAGGCCTTGTAAAGCATCACAAGTGTGTGTTTTTGTCATTTTACCATCTTTTAGTCATCGTACCCCTGGCTGCTTAATTTCTAAGAAAATGTGAGACAAACGCTATGGTCCTATCATATTTTTATCTTTCAGTAGCCACATTGAGGAAGACGGGATCGTAGGATTGACATCAGAAGCCTTGTTCTTTGCCTCAAAAATTGGAAACCATATTTGGGACCGGCGAATACCCTCCTTCAAGATACACTTCTTTGAGGGTTTTGTCACCGGTCTTCCTAGAGCTGAAGCTATATAATGAGTTATTTTTCTTGTTCTCCTTTTCTTGTAGGGCAGTTTTTCTCTTAAACACCATGCGGTCTGCCTTCCCGAGGGTTATATCACCATTGCCAGTAGGCACATGTCGCCATTTATAAAAGACTATGGCTTTGTCACAGTCTTGTAGTTGTGCTCGTCTTCAGAGTTTCGGGATGCTTCCCATAATCACACAGGAAGGGTGTGTCTTCACCATATAGGCATAGAGGTCAAGTATTGTCCTTGGCTTCCTTTCCCAGAACTTCTTAGAGATGAATGTCTGAGTAAAGATACGGAGAAGAACAAGATTGTTTTGACTGGCAGAACACAAGAAACACAGGCATCCAGTATTCTGGATACCCTAAATTACTTTTGTACCCTAAAACCAAGAGCTCACTGTATACACTGTATGTGAGCCAACTTGACAATAAACTATTTAAATAAATAAATACATATATAAAAGGAAAAAAATAAATTACTTTTGTATACAGTAGCTTCTATCTTGAGGAGTAGCAAAGCCGACTTATTTGACTGACATTTTCAAAGGATATGGTAAAGAATGACCTTGATTGGCAGAAACTGCACTCAGCTTGCAAGCTACACAAAGCTAACGGACACTCCTGCTTGCCTGCAATTTGTTCTAGAAATGTCATTTCCCCCACAACATAAAAAGAGAAGTTGAGTCATGATGTCGTTTTACTTAATTTTGGTTAAGGAAACAAATCAAATCAGCTCCCACACTATAGTATGGACTTCTTTCTCTTCTTTTCTACCATTCTTCTTTTTTTCTTTTTATTTTTTCCAGTGGACTTGAGACTAAGGATTATTCTGATCTTTCCATCTCTGGGAAAATTTCCTAGAAAAGATGATCTTCCTTAAGTAATGACTGGGTTCATGAATTTATATTAGAATCAGATCTTCTTCAAATTAGAATGGATTTCAGTGTTACTTTTCATGTACTTCTTGTTTAAAAGGGATTTCATAGTAAATCTTCTAGAATACTACCTATTATATAATCCTTTTAAAAATGGTAATTTGTGCATACCGATTCCTGTTAAGGCAGATGTAACTGTATTTAGAAGAATATTCAAATTTTGAACATTTCAGAGGCGATCCTTCTTCAGATCTGGTGAGATAGTACTCAGTATATATCTGTTAAATGGAATAAGAAAGAAAATATACCACAGAGACAAGGAAGAGAAGTTAAGCTGTAGGACTATATTGACTTAAAACTTATTTTTTTGTGTGTTCTATCTGTTTAGCTTTGTGATTATCTGAAGGAAAAACTTGTCCACAACCACGAACTCTGATCTAGGAGCTATTTATCTTATTAACTCCTTTGGTAGTGCATCTGAAAGGAGATAACACTTTCTTATGTTGGACTTTTTGAAGTCATTATTCATTTTGCCTTGTGGAGTCAAAGCCCTTTAGAAATTCAGCTTTCTCAGGAAACCTGCCCCTTAGGTCTTCAAACAGATCTCCCTTCAAACTCATGCTCTTGGTGATTGACCAAGGATTTCCACCCTTTAAAAACATAGGAATATGTAAAATCCCTACTAAAAAATTAACCTAAAATGACCTTCCAGGGGTGCCTGGCTCAGTTGGCTCGGATGACTCAGTTGATTGAGGGTCTGACTCTTGATTTTGGCTCAGATCACAATCTCACGGTTTGTGAGTTTAAGCCCAGTGTGGGGCTCTGTGCTGACAGTGTGGAGCCTGCTTACAATTCCCTCTCTCCCCCCTCCCCTGCTCGTGCTCTCTCTCTCTCTCTCTCTCAAAACAAATAAATAAACATTAAAAAAAGAAAAACAAAAAATAAATAAAAATGACCTTCCAAGCGAGAATTTGTACAACAGCAACCAAATGCCTTGGGACCGATTATGTTTATGATCCCTGCCCTATCCCAAAACATTACTGGAGTTTGAGTCACATAAGAAAATCACTTGGGTTGGGTTTGACCCAACCCGTGTGCGTTGATAAAAATGTTCTGTTAATAATGCAGTTTGCGACTTTCCCCGCAGCCAGGCCAAGTTGAGAGGCATGGTTTGCAGGCAGGCCCTCCTCTCTCGCGGACTGCCTTGCTCCCTATCTCTAACCCCTGAGCTTGTTCCTGTTTAGCTCTTCACTCCATACACAATAAATCCTTTCCTGAGCTGTATTTACTTTTTTTACTTCCGGCTGCACATTAGAATCATATGGGGAGCTTTTAAAATAATCCCAGTGCCTGAGCCAAACGCCTGAAGTTCTGATGCATTCGCCCTGGTGGAGGGCCCGAGCATCGATAATTGTTTTAAAAGATCCCCCAATGATTCTGTTGTGGAACCCAGGTTGAGACAGACTGATTTCTACAAATGGAGAATTTGCACAGAGAAGTCGAGGCGTTCACTTAATGTCCCGCCACAAAGTAGTACCATTTATGACTCCTGACTCTAAATCCAGTATTAACAAATAAGGGCAAGGCTTTGTTGGAGAATGAGGGGAGAATCAAAATCCCTTTACTTCTGGAAACTCATCGGCAGAGTGGGGTTAAACACACACCCATCCAAAAGCCTGTCTCACCGTACAGGTGGTTAAAAACCAAGGCCGAAGGAATCGGAGCGCTGGGCCCTCCTCAGTGGTTGTATTCGTGCACCTGCCTCAAGGGAACCAAGGGAAGCTGGGGGCATGCCTGCTTGCAGTATATACCCAGCAACCACACCCAGGACTCTTCCGGTTCTCCCAAGCGACTCCACTCTCCAGAGCGGACAGTTGGCACACTCACTGAGTTGGGCCTCTCCTTGGGGAAGGTGTCAGATGCCAGGTGTCCTTGGAGAGGCCATTCTCTGAGTTCCTTTCCAGCTGCTGGGAGAGGCGCTGCCCTCTCTCTGAGGCCTGGGCAGACCACGTTGGGGATGGTAGATCTTATGCGGAGGTGGACACGCTGGGGGTGGAGAAGGAAGAAAGGGTGAACATATCATAGGGGTTCTGATAAGACGTCGTTCAGCAGAAGGATACTCAGATCATCGGGGCCTTAAATGCCAGGCCATGTAGTTGGGCTTAATTCTCCGAGTCACTGGCAGATTGTAAGCAGGGACGTAATCGAACCATCCCCAGGCCAGACGTTTGTGATGGGAAGGCTGTGAATGCCTTTCTTCTCTTTTCCTCTGATGCCTCTGCAGCTAGCAGAGGGCAACGGAACCCATCCCAACCTGCCTGTGCACCTGGTCAGCACCTGCACCCTTCTGGATTCTGATCCCACATCAGGGTTAGGGTGTCATCACCGGCACTTAATGGTTTTTTTTAAAAAAAAAAAGAACAGTTCTTTCGTTGGACCTCAGACGATATAGGTGGAAGCTCTTAAGCATCGCAGAACCTCGACTGTCTCCACCTTATCTTTAGGTTCTGTGCTGATCTCGCTCCATACAAAGTAGTCTGCCGACTCTTCTGGAATGAGGTATGAACAAACCAAACAGGGGCACAAATTCATTAATTGCAAGGGGGCACTTTCTTTTGCCAGACCTCACTTATAGATGCTTTCCTGACGTGTTCACACCCCAAGTATCTCAAACATATGCCTCATACTTTTAGAAATCTGAAGAATTTAGAGTTTCAGTTGGGTAGAGCCTCAATGGAATACTTTTATTATATCTAATGCCATTTTAATGGGCTTGAGACTAGGGAGGTTGGATTGATTGGACAACGTATATAAACCACTGCAAGGAATTTACTAGAGTGGAGAACGATGCCAATAGCTCAGAAATGTGGTATTTAGGGAGCTTTTTACTTCATAATCACCATGACAACATTGGGACAAATTGTATAGCCCTCTTAGAGAGCAAGCACTTGTTTGCTGGAACTTTCTGCGGTGGTGACAATGTCTAATGTCTGTGCTCGCCACTGTGCTAACCATTAGCCACCTGTGCCTTCAAGTGTGGCCGGTGCAGCTAAGGAACTGGGTTTTAAATATTATTTTATCTCAGTTACACTTAAATGTAAATGACCGCCTGTGGCTATTGGCTTCCATCATGGACAGAACAGTTATAGAATATCCTTAAAATCCTCATTCCCTTCAAGTCCTCTGATGAAGCACAATCAGATAATTTCTTAGCACCTATAATCATAGGCAGATTACATTATTTATACCTTTCCAGTCCTGTACTTTGGAATTGTAGGCTGTTTCTGTCTTGGATATATGATATTCTAATGTTTACGAAAATACTCTTTAGTGTAGTACGCTTTAATTATAATACTTTGTTCTAGGAGGATCCAGCCGGGGCCTCTTTTATCATCTGTGTTTTTAGTTTTAATCTTAAAAGGGCTATAAAAATAGTATTATTTTGTGGGAGAAAAAAATATGCTTAACGTCAATGCCTGTGGAGCGGTAGGGATTATGAAACATTCAAACTCCTCCTGGAAATACTGGATAAAGAGAAGTTAAAGAGGCAGGTAGAAATCTCCAAGGAGAAAACTTGCCCTGGAGGAATGCTTTTAATTAGATTTAGCTTCCATCAGAAGAGTCTAGCAAGGTGGCTTTCCCTGAGGGCATTGGGATTTTCCCCTGTGAATAAATTCTCTCCGCCATCGGTCACCTCTCTGCTACATTCTTCTAGAAACTCAGCCTTACTTGGCATGCCGTGACTTAAACCCTCCAAAAAACCTTGGAAAAGAAGCCAGTATTTTTTCTAAAATGTTAATTTCCTTGCTTTAGGCTTATGTAGGCTTTGACTGGAAACTCAATCTGTGCGCCTCGGCTCTGCATTATGTTTCAGTCATTGAAATGGGGCTTAATAAGAATTACTTGATACCTTAGGAGTCAGATGAGCCTCACTTTTTTTTTTTTTTAAACAGTCTTTTATCTTAGGCACAGGGATTTGCATTTTGAGAGGTCGTGCCAGCTGACTTGAGCCTCTACAGGTTTCAGCTTGTTGCAAACCTAGTTTGGTCCATTTTTCTCACTTCTGGGACCTTCTGTTGCTGCCACTCATGGCTTATGGGTTTACTGAGGAGATCTAGTCCCTGTCCCTAATTGTCTCCTGTCCCTACCTCAGCAGTAATACTACAGATAGCCAATCATTTCATATATAACACGTCCCTTAAGAAGTCGGGATAGAATGTTGGGGCACCTGGGTAGCTCCATTGGTTAAGCATCCGACTCCTATTTCCACTCAGGTCATGATCTCACAGTTAGTGAGTTCGAGCCCCACATTGGGTTCTGCACTGATAAAGCAGAGCCTGCTTGGGATTCTCTCTCTCCCTCTCCCGTGTGTTCTCTCTCTCTCTCTCTCAAAATAAATAAAATAAGCTTAAAAAAAAAAAAAAAAAGGAAGTCAGGGTGGACCATTAATTACAAACGACGTCCAAGCCAGTCTCTTCTCCATGGGACTTCTTTTCTGGCTCTGCCCTACTTCTCCCATGTCCCTTGTAGCTTCTGATTTCAGAGCTCCCTGGAAGCTGAGGAGCCCAGGTCTGTTAGGATTTCTTCAGATCAGTGTTTGTCCAATAGAACTTTATGCTGTGATGAAAATGTTCTGGATCTATCCTGGCAATATGTGGCTACGAAGCACTTGAAAATGGCTAGTGCTACTTGAAAGTGAATATATGACTTTATTTAACTTCAGTTATTTACGTGTGTTAGTTTAGTAATTTAAATTTAGAAAGCCGCGTGGACTTCTGGCTACCATATTACACAGCGCAGCTCCAGACCGAGCCCTCGACTTCAGAACAACGTGCCTTGACAAGAGCATCTTGTCTTGGGTGCCCCGTGGTCCTCTACCTTCATGAACGAGCTCTTCCCAGGAAGGAAACTCTCTTGACCTCTGAACTAACTTCTTTATACTGCTAACTTTGATTATTGAAATCTTGAGCTTTTTATTTTTTATTGTTTTAGACACTGCACAGACGATTCACACTCTCCGCACCTGGGTTCTGGGTTCAACATGCCAATTTTTTTTTTCTATTGTCTTCTTTCCTCTGTGAGTGTATCTTTATTCCTTGTCCCACAGCTACAAATACGCATTCATTTACTTTTTAACAAATAAGAGGAATTTGTCAGAAACAGTAGAACTTTTCTCCGGGAACCTAAGGAAGGGATGTGAAACTTGGTGTTGCAGGATGCAGGGAAATGGAAAAGTGGAAACAAGTGTTTATTGCATGCCAGCTACTACGTGCCAGGCAGCGTTGAAGATTCTAGAGGACAGCAGTGAACTAAACAAAGACCATTATGCTCCCCCTAGAAACAGGATTTTACTAATATGTTGGGATAATAAGTGCAGAGTAAGGAGCAGAGGCTGATGGCTGAGTGTAATTTTAGAAAAGGGCTACCATATTCCTATCTGAAAAAGGCATCTATCTTCAGAATGTTCTAGGTGGAGGGAATAGTATGTCCAAATGCCCTAAAACCAGAGCGTGCTTGTTATCTCTTCACACCCTCTCGGTTTCCCCGTGGTCTCTCATCTTTGGTCTCTCTTTCTCTCTCTCTCTCTCTCTCTCTTTTTTTTTTTTTTTTTTTTACACTTATAGACACACATTTTTACATTGGACTCCTCAAGAAATGAAGCCAGTCCACAATCCCATTGGTGTTGGTAAAAAGATTAGACTGAAATGGTTGAGAGTCGGTGAAATGTAGTCAAAATGTGCTTTCTCGGTCACCACTGGGGCCATGCGGCATTTTACACATCTTGCCGCTCACTCCATTAGGTAGTTTCCAGCACTAGTTAGGTTTAATGAATAAGATTATTTGAGTTGAGGGGCGGGCGAGGGCAAATCCAAGGTGCAGAAGTTAGCTGCCTATGGGAGTTGGCACAAAAAGTCTTCTAAAGAACTAAAAGGTGTAATTTGATCTCCCAGTCAAAGACAATTCAGAACATTTCAAAGTTGAAGTTACTTATTCCACACTTAGCCCTAGCAGTAAATGTTATTGCCGTATGCAAATATGGCCGTCCCCATAGATGGAAGGAGCCCGCTGTATTCCAGTACTCAGTGGGAAGAGCCCTCAAGGACTGTGGGTGTGGTTCTCATTTTCTGTACTGAAATGACTGCTGGGATCTATCTTGACTCTGCCACAGCCTGTTGACAACAGTGAAAACAATATCCTCTGGTAAATGGCTGTTCTCTCTTCTCACCAACTGCAGTGGGCTTGTTACAGCGTGGAGGGCAGTTGGCTTTTTACCTATCGGAGGACAGCATCATACAGATCACAGCTACTTACCTTACGAGAGCCCTGTGTGCTGTTTACTGTGAATGGCATGAATGACAAGGGTGAGGAATACCCAGGAAAGGCATAAACCCTCCCCACACCTTCTCATCCAACTG
The DNA here is from genome assembly GCF_023721935.1 of Panthera uncia. Lineage (NCBI taxonomy): Eukaryota > Metazoa > Chordata > Mammalia > Carnivora > Felidae > Panthera > Panthera uncia. The sequence goes on from NC_064810.1 coordinate 143,456,876, forward strand.
TATTGCGAGAAAGCAACAGAGTTGCTCGGTTCAAGAGCAGATTCTCAGAATTCATTTCAAATTTCCTACCCTGTGATGTCCCTCCTTGAAGGCTTCCCAGTGCTTAAAACGTATTTCTTTCTTTTTTTTTTTTTTTTATTTCACTTCCTCTCCTTGAAAAATATGAAGGGAGGCTTCAAAGTGTTTGTTGTTATCTTAGAAACCAAAGTGAATCCGAACGCACCCTTTAGTTTTCTCGTGCCAACTAGTCGAAGGCAGTTTGGCAGCTGCTAGTCAATGAAGAGCCTCCCCAGAATCTTTTACAAGGGGGTCACAGTTTTAAACATAATGCTGAAACTATACCAGAACTGGTTGTTACTTTCATTTTCTTAAAATCGACCATGTTTCTTTGCCTTAATTTTCATTTGAGGGAAAATTCAGCCTCAAATAGATGGCCTAGTAGAAGGAGCTTGGTTTTGAATTTTGGCTTTTAATTCCACATTTATTGAGCCCTGTTCTGTGACAGACCCTGGGCCGAGGCTGTCCGTCTTGGAACAAGACAGATGATAGTCCCTGACCTCATGATGCTGATATCCTGCTGCCTGCCAGCCTCAGCAAGCTACTTAAACAGTTCCCTCTTCTGTAAAATGGAAGCAATAATCTAATCTCTCATAGCCACTTGCCAGACACAGTCAAGGCATAGATCAAGTAATGGGATGTTTTTGTACAATTATACATGTTATTATTACTTATCATTCAAGCTGAGCCCAGAAATGGATTCAGAGTAAACAGAGATGTTTCTAATGCTGAAGGTTGTTTTTTTAAAATGGTTAGAGTGAATGTCTGTGCTGTAAGCCAGAATTTCCTCCACATCCCCCATAAAATTAGAGGAAATGCCTACACGGGCTGAATGGAAAGTGATCCTTTGTCATCTGACATAATTTTCCTTCCTTCTAACCTCGGGATGCACAAATGTTTGTTCCTGCAAGATGGATCAGCTTCAGTGATCGGGGTTAAGCCTGAGTATTAATGGGGGATGTGGACCTCCCAAAGTTGCAGAGAGTGTGGTTTCTCAAGGAGCAGAGACGGCAAAACTGAAATCACACTGCTTGATAGTCCTGAAGCCGTTTTTTCTTATAAGCTGAAACATAGCATGTCATTCTGCTTAACCAGGACTGCCAGGTCAGTGCTGAGGCACGTCTGAATTATTCAGGTTTCTTGACTCTTGGGGGTTGAACTGTGAGTGTTTTCCAAAACGAAAGGGACTTAAAGATCGTCGTGTTCGGCCCACCTATTTGACCGGTCAGAGGATAGGCACAGTGTGGTTGGGTAGTTGCCCAAGAACGCAAAGCCAGGCGCACAGTTAGTTCAGTGTCTTCTCTGCTGCAACCCGCGTCTACTCCCAGCGTGAATTCTCCTCGAGGGGAAACTGTATAGCAATGTCACATAATTAATTTGTACATGAGGAAACGGCTTCGAGGAAAAGAGATTAAGGAATATTGCTTTCCGTGTATCTGAATGGCACAGAAAGCTTCTTAACTAGATAGATACTTACAAATCTAAGAAAATTGTTGCTTATATTCCTCTCCATGTTCCTCATCAGCTGTGAATCACATTGTGCTGGGTTTTTCCTTGAGAAAGAAGGCCAAACATAACTTCATTTCAACATTTCAGAATTCCATAATCTTAAGGCGCCTCGTTGCCTCCCCACGGCTGCCCGTCAAATTCACTAATTTTATTAGCATGTTGCCAAATGACACACGAAGTGCCTCAAAGCCAAGGCAGATCAGCTCTTCATGTTGAATGTGGCGCAAGGGTCAGCAGAGGATTTGAAAATCGAACTCGATCCTCCAGTTACTACCTAGTTGCCAGACCTAAGCTGGTTCTGAACAGTATTTTAAAACCAGATGGTTTGGTTCTAGAAGGGTGTTTAAAGATCCAAAGCACTCTTGGGAGCTTTGTTATCAAACAGTGATTGATTCCGTTAGATCTCTTTGAAAGCTTTGGCTCCAGGTCGCTGGTAACAAAACGTTACCGTATTTCAATTTGTCTATTCGCTCAAATTTCCTGAAATATTTTGTAGAGGTCATCAGACTGCTGCATTCTGGTGATGAGGAGGCATAAATTTACCAGACTTTTAATTATCTTGTGCCTTTCCTGTAATTTTCGTTTGTGAGAGAGTGTTTGCATGCTGTGCTACTTTTCTAACCAGAGTGCTTGTGTGGCACTTTTTATTGTCCAGATGATTTTCTCATGTACTTCAAGCATGTTTTCACTTCATCCTGACCCTAGAGAGTACCATTTCATTGACCAAGAGAAGGGGGTTTCAAGAAGTGGCTTGCCTTGGTCCTACAGCCTTAATAGTGGCAGATCCTGAACTCTGAAGTCTTTGACCTTAAAACCCTTGGACTTTACAAGCTGACTGTGATTCTATATGTCTCCTAAAATAAGCAAAGGAATTACAAAGAACCAAAGCTCTTTTCTAAGAAACGTGCTGCTCCCCTGGCCCTACATGACCCCCTCTGCTACTTCTGGCCACACTCAGTATCTTTGCCTTCTGCTGGAGGGACTGTTAAGTGCTTCTCGGGAACCTTTACAATGGGTACATCTGTCACACTGCTAGTGTCGGGGAGGCTGAGGGTTTTCATGTGACTTGTGGCTTTGTTTCTCGTTAGCTGTGTCTCATTGACCTTGAATAGTCATTTCACCTCTTTGACCCTTAATTTCCCCATCTGTGAAATGGTGATGACAAAATGCCATGGTGGTTGTGATGAGCAAACGAAATAATCCTCACTCTTGGTACTGGACTAGGCATTTGATCTGCGTTCAATAAATGGTGTAGAAATAACTAGTATTATTATTATTCTCCCATACAGTTCCGATTTCTAAAGTAGAAAATTTTCCTTTTCTTGAAACGTGAGTGTCCACGTTAGTGAATCAAATACACATTGGAAAATGACCATATTAGAGAATTATACGTGAGTTTTTGGCCTTCCATTTAAACCTCTAATGTTAGAATAGAGAGTTGAACAGATATGTTAAAAAAAAATCATTAATGGTAAAACTTCAGGTGGCCGCAGGGGCCGGGCAGGGGGTAGGAGTCGTGAGGGAGCAGCAGTGAGTGGCAAGCCAGCCAGTGGGTACTCGAACCACTTCAAGGGCCTACCACCCCTCACTAGCTAACGTCTGACTGTTGTCATGGCAACTCTGTAGGTCCACTGTTGCCACATCTTTTTAATTTTCTTTTTTGTTTTTCATTTTATTTATTTGAGAGAGAACAAGTGAGGGAGAGGAGCAGAGGTGGAGAGCAAGAGAGAGAATCTTAAGCAGCCTCCATGCTCAGCGTTGAGCTGGATGTGGGGGCTCGATCCCATGACCCTGGGATCATGACCTGAGCTGAAAGCAAGAGTAGGATGTTCAACCAGCTGAGCCACCCAGGCACGCCATCTTTTAATTGTCTTAGAGTTGGAAATCCAGCTTTTCCTGTGAAATATCCTAATTTGAAAACCTGGGGGGCGCCTGGGTGGCTCAGTCAGTTAAGCGTCTGACTTCGGCTCAGGTCATGATCTCGCGGTCCGTGAGTTCGAGCCCCATGTCGGGCTCTGTGCTGACAGCTCAGAGCCTGGAGTCTGTTTCAGATTCTGTGTCTCCCTCTCTCTGACCCTTCCCCATTCATGCTCTGTCTCTCTCTGTCTCAAAAATAAATAAATGTTAAAAAATTTTTTTTTTAAAAGAAAACTTGGTTCACATTTCTTTTACGTTTATTTGTTTCTTTTGAGAGAGACAGAGAGTGAGGAAGGACAGAGAAAGAGGGAGAGAGAGAATCCCAGGCAGGCTCCACACTGTCAAGCACAGCATGGACTTGAACCCGTGAACCATGAGATCATAACCTGAGCTGAAATCAAGAGTCGGACACTTAACCTACTGAGCTACCTAAGAGCCTCACTTGGTTCACATTTTAAAAAGAAAAGAGTTTAGGCCAAACGGAACACATCTGTGGACTCTATGTGGCTCATGCAATCCCTGCTTTAATGTCTGTCAGTCTGGTCTACTCCCAGCTTATTTGGGTGTCAGAAACCAAGCATCTCGAACCTCACCCCTTAAAGAAGTGCTTCACCTGAGTGCTATCGTATTTCCAGCCCTTTTCCAGAACATGAGCCTCTGAATCATCTGCTTTGACCAGTATTTTCACATACTTCACAAAACTGAAGAGCCTTTCCATTTCCAAAGTTTTTTTGATAAAAATCATACAAGTACTTTTTTTTTTTTTTTTGGTTCCCTACAGGACTGTAAGCATCTTGAAAAGAAAGGGTTATGTCTCATAATGTCCACCGTTTCCATAAGAGTTCTTTTTTTAAAAATTTTTTAATGTTTATTTATTTTTGAAGGAGAGAGAGACAGAGAATGAGTGGGGGAGGGGCAAAGAGACAGAGAGGGAGACCCAGAATTCGAAGCAGGCTCCAGGCTCTGAGCTGTCAGCACCGAGCCCGACAGGGGGCTCGAACTCACAAACTGTGAGATCATGACCTGAGCCGAAGTCGGACGCTTAACCGACTGAGCCACCCAGGCGCCCCCGTAAGGCTTTTATATCCGCTCACAAAGCAGATAGGTAATGCATGTTTGCTTATGTTGGCTAATTTTTCTGGTAATTATTTGAGTTGAGTTGGAATGCTATAGCACTCCATAAATCCTGTGCTCATTATGGTGCCTCTGCCAGGCTATTTACCAATGATGTTTTGACTGTCACCAAGAGAGTTAATCATATTTATTTGCAATAATCTCTGGGTGCTTTTGCTTGTTGTCACGGTATACCATCCAAGTCACATCAACTGAGGGAGAATTGTTTTCTCAGTTACTATTACTTTACATAAAGCACCAACTAACTTTAAAGCATTTCCTAGCAGAATAGTTATTTTGACAGTATGTGAAATGGTGTCAAATTGTACTCCTTCACTTGGTATAGTATCCCATTTGCATTGTTGTGGCTTAATTTATTCAACTGCTTTCCTCTTTTCCTCAACCCCAGCCCCTGCATTCTCCTGGTGTTGGCTCATTTCAAAGTCTCTAGAGTTAAGATTTTGCCAGATAAACACACTGTGAAAATCAGCTTTCTCAATGGTAAACTAAAATTGCCATGTGTGGACAGTGGCATTTGTTGCCAACTGCTCACCCCTACCCAGCTTTCTGGGGGCTGTTTTTCTACTAGATCCCTGTTAAACATTAAAGAAGATGATTGAGAGAGCTAAGAGTTTTTCAGCTCTTTGTGGCAAAAATTCTAGTATTCGGAAATACTGCCTTTGGCAGTAATATAGATATTTCCATCTGCAAGAGTCATTTAAAATGTGTGGGTTTTGTCACCTGATATGTGGCCTGATTCTGGGACATATACCCGCCACCACCACCCCCCAAAAAAAGCAAATGCAGCAAGTGTTTTCGGAGAACTCAAGCTGCACTTCATCCTCAGTGATCCAAGAAATTCAGGGCTAAGCAAGAAAACAGAGTGTGCATATTGGGAGCTATTTGGAACTATAGGGGTTGGGGAGTGTTCAGTTGAGAAGTTGGCAATCAAACTCCAGCTCAGTTATTTTATGTTTGTCACTAGACAATGCCAATCACTTTTCCATTCAGCGGCAACTTGTTTTAGTCTATATGTGGCTTTTGAAAAGCTCCCTGTAAATCAGAATTTTAAAATCCTCCTTTAGAGGTACAGTCAAGTTTTCAATGTAAAATGCCCTATTGGATTAATCCCTTTGAAACATAGCTTAATCCCTTCATTTATTTGTTTGGTGAATACAAGTTCCTACATTGGTTTATGCAGTTTCCTTGAAACAATCCATAGTGAACAATTCGACTCATTTTAGCCAAAAAGGCTAAAGAAAAAAAAAATAAAGAAACCCAAACCTTCAAAGCTAACTTCCTCCACTGAACAAGTCAAAAAGGGAGGGAACACACATGCACACACACAGGCACGCGCACACACACACACACACACCTCCTCTCCGATTTATTCACAGTTACCTACTTTTTAGTGAATTTAGGCTGGAGTTTTATTAGGATGCTTGACAACTGTCCAGATTCATTAAACCAGGCCTGGAGTTTCTTCAGTTCATTCCTAGATTAGAATATTTCTATTATGAGAGGAGGCAGACTACGTCTGAGATTCAGTTCTTGCCTCCTGTGCTTCTGGTCCCGGGGCTTTTGCTCTGCCTTCCCAACTCTCCTTGCCTTTTGTAAATCTCACTTGATCGAGCCAGTCCTGTGAATAGCATACACACCAGAACATGCATGTGCCACTCAAATGCAGGATGCCTATTTGATGAATGATTCTGTCTTCAGAGATCTCATCTCTGCTCAGCCCAGAGTGCCTTTATTTAAATTAAAAAAAAATTTTTTTAACGTTTATTTATTTTTGAGAACAGAGAGACAGAGCATGAGTGGGGGAGGAAAGAGAAAGAGGGAGACACAGAATCTGAAACAGGCTCCAGGCTCTGAGCTGTGAGCACAGAGCCCGATGCGGGGCTCAAACCCACGAACAGTGAGATCATGGACTGAGCCGAAGTCGGCCACTTAACCGACTGAGCCACCCAGGCGCCCCTAAATTTTTTTTTAATATTTATTTATTTTTGAGAAAGAGAGAGAGGGGGAGAAACAGAGTGCAAGCGGGGGAGGGACAGAGAGAGAGGGAGACACTGAATCCGAAGCAGGCTCCAGGCTCCGAGCTGTCAGCACAGAGCCCAACACAGGGCTCGACCTCAAGGACCATGAGATCATGATCTGAGGCGAAGTCAGACGCTTAACCGACTGAGCCACCCAGGCGCCCCGCAGAGTGCCTTTTTGTCCTTCCCTTGCCAAAGCCACCCATTCTTCAAGGACTGATCCCCACCCCCCACCCCCCATCCCCCATAAAACTGGGTATTCTTGTGCCAGTCTCTCTCCTTTTTTTGACCTCATGCCTGCATTTAAAGACAAGTCAGTTACATTTGATAATTTTGCTTCTCCAACTAGAAGGTAAGCCCCAGGAGGGCAGATGTTTGTTTTAAATCTCTTGGGATGTGGAGAATATCACAGACGCTTGACAGATCCTTAAAGGTTGGCCATGTGGTAGGCAATTTCAATGTGAAAGGATACATCTTTTCTTATTACGTTTTTGACTAGAATGATTTTTCCGCCATTTCAGAGAGATTTTCGAGTATTGTTTCGGTCATCCTTGGAAGGTTTTTTAAAAGTATTATCATAGAACATTTGCACGAAAAGAATTGATGTATTCAGGCCACTTGTCTGTTTCTTTCCTGCCCATACTCTGGTCTCCAAGTTAACTAAGTGATGATTTCTCTAGGACTCATCCTGGTCCTTCAGAGACCGTGCGGGACTATCACTTGAAGAAGAGCCCACCTCCCCTGCTCTCCAGATATTTACCATTACTTAGGGATTGGCGGTTAAAATACTTTTAAAACTAAAATAGGGGGCGCCTGGGTGGCTCAGTCGGTTAAGTGTCCGACTTCGGCTCAGGTCACGATCTCGCGGTCCGTGAGTTCGAGCCCCGCGTCGGGCTCTGGGCTGATGGCTCAGAGCCTGGAGCCTGCTTCCGATTCTGTGTCTCCCTCTCTCTCTGCCCCTCCCCCGTTCATGCTCTGTCTCTCTCTGTCTCAAAAATAAATAAACGTTAAAAAAATTTTTTTTAAACTAAAATAGAAGGTATTGTGTTGTGTTACGATTTCCAGCTATGCTGTAGAGAAGAAAAATATTCCTAAAATATCTTCGACTTAATCACGAGGTGTTATTTGTTTGTTTCTAGTCATAGGCCAAAGTATTTTCTTCCCTTGGAAATGTCTTTCTTCCGTGAAGAGTTATGAAGGGCCTGCTCTGAGGCTGCTTGACTTGCTGCTTTGTTCTGGAGGGAGGACGTGTGTGACGGGCCAATACACTTGTCCCACCTGGTCTCGGGGGCCGTGGGGCATTTGTTGCCAGCATCACAGACCATGGCGGCTGTCTGCCAGATGGTCGCCTCAGTGTCTGACTCCGAAATGCCAACTGCAATTAAAAACCTTCTTTCAGAGAACAAGTCTTTCAATTCTGGGCCCATATGGTGATCAGAGCCTCTGGGCCTGTGATCGTTTAAGAGGCCAGACTCAAGAGAAAAGCAGATGGAAAGAACTGTAAGATGAGACACGCCTGTAAAAAAGGTGAGGAACGGTATTTAATTTTGCTGGATCCAGTATGAGTGGAGAAGGGGAAATAATGGCCAGGCAAAAACTGGGTTCCCCCTAGTCTTCCTCCTCAACACGTGAACCAGTGGCATCAGCAGAATCTGGGAACGGTCTCAGTTTCTACCTGTAATGCTCAGTTTAATGAGTACTTGGCTAGGTTACAGGGCCCAGCTCTTCAATCAAACATTAACCCGGGTGTTGCTGTGGAGGTACTTTGCAGATGTGATTAACAACTGTAATCAGTTGACTCTTAAGTCCAGTCACATTACCCTGGGTAATGTGATTGGGCCTCATCCAACCAGTTGGAAGGCCTTGGGAGCAGAAGAGGTTTCCCCGAGAAGAAGTTCTGTCTCAGTGCTGTAGCATTCATTCTTGCCTGGGTTTCCAAGCCCTGGCCTGCCCTCTAAATTTTGGACTTGCAAGCCCCACAATTGCATGAGCCAATACAGTATCCCACACCTGGGGGTTTAAACATATTCCCCAAATCTTTGTATCCACCGTAACATCTGAGAAGCACTTCTCAGAAGCATGTGGAGTTCTGTTCACCAGTTGCCATGGATTATTCTTTGAGATGCTGCAGGTAATTGTATCAATTTTAGTGGTCCTGCTCTGAAATAAATAGCACTAAACAAGACCTTCACAGGTGTTTGTAGAACGAATTCATTCTTAGGTGCCCCCCAAAACACATCACTAGGCAACAAGAGATAGATGCACGAATTCAAACATACGGGAGTGCATTTCTGGCAAAGTGTTTAAGATTCTGTGTAGAATCTTGAGATTTCACCTAGTACTTCAGTTAATAGTTGACATCATTCCAAAGATAACGGACTAAGAATTCCTGTCCGATAGTCATATCTAATATTTATCTGGAATAAGTCTAAGCCTTATTAGGCTGCTCATCACTAACCTTCAAAGACAACAGTGTTGTTCCAGAAATAGACACAGCTAAGCTTTTACTCAATTCATATTCTCAAGACCTGGAACTTGTGTCTCCAGGCAATGAGTTTGGGGAAAATGTGCCCTAAAATGAGGAAGGCAGTATGACCTAGACTGAAGGTCTTGGTATTACTCATGGGTTTGTTTGAAGAGAAGTGAAATGCGGCGTGCCATGTGACCCCATCATATGCTGAAGGAGGCTACCCAGGCTCACTTCCTTTAGCGAATGACTTTCTAGGTGAGAGATGTTCTTATTGGAACCTCTTTCTGGGGGACATTATGAATAGCTGATTTGCCTAGTATGGGTAGAAAATTCCCTGAAGATGGTCAGCTGTGCACAGAGGGCATAGAGACACTAAAAATGTTCACTAATATGAGAACATATTAACTAAAGATGCAGGAGGGTAATTTAACCCGAATTGGAAGTAATTTGGAAGTTGGTTAGGGTCTACTGTGGGGTTAATTAGGTGGCTTTTGTTGTGGTGTTTAGGGTAATATCTTTGTCCCTGGCGATTCACATAGATCCACTCACCTTTCATTACTTTGGCTTCACAAACACGTATTCACAAACATAAGATGTTTGATACCTGAGGTTGCAAATGGTAACTTCTTCTGTTGATTGGAATGCACAGGTGGAATCATGCACGCGGTGAATAGCCACTAGGGCCCTTCCTGCACCCCCCCCAGGAGCCCCCCCCCCCAACTCTGATTAGCGGAGTGCTATTTAGGGTGCTATCGGTGATTCTTGAGGACTCTGGGCTAGTCCTTGGAATCTTCGGCGGTGGGGGGCTTGTGGGTCTTCAGGGAGTCTGTAAGTCAGCCCTCTGAAATGATAACCAAAACTTCCTAAGTATGTCTCCCCCATCTCTTCAGAGTGACTTCATAAAGTTTTTAGCAGAACAAGATGACCTCCAACAAAGCTTAAGAGAAGCTTTGCCCCTTACATTTCGCTCTATGCCACCAACACACATGTTCACAAGGGAGAACACTGGCTTAAAGCAGAGGCTGATGCTTACTGGCTGGCTGGAGTTGTCAAGGTAGGGAGCCTCCTGAGGTCAGTGAATAGGGAGTGGCTGGCTGGAGAAGGGAGGGCAAGAAATTATAGTGAATATGCCCCGGGTAAAGGCTTTCAAATTTTTCAGAAAAACAAAAACATAAAAAACAGCTGCTCAAGCTTAAAAAGTCTGTTCACCTTAGCAGTGGTCGCTTTTACAATAATAAAGAGAAAGATGAGGCCTCTTCACTGGGTACTTACGACGCGATATGTGATAACTTACATCCTTTGGTGCACAGTAGGTGTTTGATGTGTATGAATCCCCACTGTAAACTGTCCCTTCCCCCCCGACACACACACACACACACACACACACACACACACACACACACACCTGTACCTCCAAGTAGGGAGTGAAGCTGGCTGTTTGCCTTTTTCCCAGGGTTCATTGCAAAGGCCTTCCCTTTCTGGGTCTTGCCGTAGGCAGCCGGCTTTGTAGACCTGCTTGTCTCCAGGGGCCCCGTTTGCACAGACTGCGGTCGGAATGCCACCCCCCAGAGCTGTGTGGCTTGGCGGCCCTTCTCTAGCCTTTCTCTTCTTTGATGGCCCTCTTTGGTGTCTTCACTGTTGATTGTGCTTTGTAGGCATCAGATCTTAAAGCCCTTCTACTTGTCAACAGGTCTGCGGCTGCCCTGGTGGCTTCCAACAGTGGACTCACTGTTTGCACTCCTCTCCTGACTTTTCTCACACTTCTTAGCTTGTGTTAGAAAAGCACTAGCCATCCCTGAGAAGGACTCCTTTTAGGGGCTGGTACTCCCGGCTTTATGGAGGGGCTGCTCCGTTACGGTCACAGAAGTTGTGTGTGTGTGTGTGTGTGTGTGTGCGCGCGCGCGCGTGTGTATGTGTGTGCACAAGTGTGTGTGTGTGTGTGCGTGTGTGGTGGGAGGGTTGTTTGTTTTGTTTTGCGCCGGTCATGTTGTTTTCAGTTAATTCTAGGTCAGGATTCTCTGCCTTGGGTGCACGTTAGAATCATCCAGGCAGCTTCTTAAAATCCTGATGCTCAGGCTGCCTTCCAGCATAATTAAATCAGTGTATCTGGAGGTGGGACCTGGGCCTCATTATCTTTTAAAAGCTCCGTAGGTGATCGATTCTAACATGCCCTCAAAGTCGGTAACCGCTAATACAGGCTAAAATCCTAAAAGGCTAGAAGGCTTAATTCCATTTCATGGAGGCTTCATTTTATATTTAAAAAGAACAAAGCTTCTGGCAAATGCATGTTTGTCTGTCTGAAACATACTCTATACCAAAAAAAAAAAAAAAATCACATAAATACAACATGCCCCAGCTTTTTGTTGTTTTACAAATGTCTTATAGGGAAATCTAAAGGGTTAAGTTAGTTATTTCATAAATAGATCCAAATCTAACTATTGCAAATATATATATTCATTGTCGTGTTAGTCCCAAATTGAACACAAGGTTCAGAAAGCATTTTAGCCTGTATTTTTAGCTTAGCATAGAGCTCTGGGTCTGGGAGACAAATTTCAAAATAGTTTGTTGCCTAAAAATATACTTCCTGAAATGAACTTGAGGCCTGAGAGGGATGAATGGGTTTGGTTTTTTTTTTTTTTTTTTCTTCTTCTTCTTCTATATTTAATGTTACCACAAGAAAGCAAATCTTAAATTTATATATGTTTATATTTTTAGAGACCCAGGAAACAGGTGCTATGCCCAAGTGATGAAGAGGGTTTCGTGGCAAAGTGTGGATGACAGAAATCTGAAATTCATGGGACAGGGAGAGACAGGGGGTGGGTGATGAAGTCGTTCCTCTGGCTTTAGGCAGGAGCATGCTTGACACGGGGAGGAGATGGGGAGGCTCTCCTCAGGCCTTTCCAAGGGCGATCCCTGGGAGAAACGTACCTCCCAGCTTCCTAACGGCCAGTGACTGTTATGGTGCTACAGGTGGTCTAGGCACCTAATCTTTCTTAGTCCGGTTGATGAGTGTCTCTGAGTTCATGTTTGTTGACCAAATGCCTAGTAGCCTTGTCTTTATTTTTTATTTTTTTTTTAATGTTATTTATTTTTGAGAGACAGAGAGAAAGAGGGAGGGAGAACAAATGGGGAAGGGGCAGAGAGAGAGGGAGACACAGAATCTGAAGCAGGCTCCAAGCTCCAGGCTCTCAGCACAGAGCCGGATGTGGGGCTCGAACTCACGAACTGTGAGATCATGACCTGAGCTGAAGTCAGACGCTTAACTGACTGAGCCACCCAGGCGCCCTCCTCCCCCAACCTGCAGTAGCCTTGTTTTACTTCTCTTGACTCTCAAACTCATCTATTGAACTTCCACTTTTGCCAGGAGAAATGGATCTCATGCAGGAAAAATAAGGGGAAGGTAGTGTTATCCCCTTTTTAATGGTCTGTTAACATGCAGCATGTGTCTTGCAAAGAACAGTCTGTCTTCAATATGTTATTGATGACTGTGAATGAATATCGCATGTATAATCACACCCACCACCCCCCAGTCTGAAGGAAGAAGTTATGTATCCTTTCCCACTTGATACACAGAGCCAAACGTGACCTTCTTATAGTTAGTCCTTTGTGTATTCATTCTTCACGTAGTCATCTGACAAATACTCTGGATACCTTCTATGTAGCAGGTCGTCTTCTTGGCACTAGAGATACAGTGTGTAAACAGGGCAGATGAAAGCTCACGCAGCTTGCATCTTGGTGGATAGATTGTAAGCAAGTAAGTGACTGAGATAGTTGTGCAGGAGATAACAACAGAATTCTGTGGTAGTTACTTGTGGGTCGCTTTAGGATGAAGAGGTCACATTAACTGGAGACCAGGAAGGTGACAAAAAGCCAGACAAAGGGAATAGCAAGTGAAAGGCTCTGGGGAGGAAGGAACTTGGCTTCTTCTGGGGAAGGCCTGTGTGTCTTAAAAGGTAACGAGTAAGGAGTAAAGGGGCTGGTGGGGTGTGGCGGTGGCTAAAGTCAGAGAGGTAGCGGGTGGTGGATTCTTGAGGTAGAACTCACCTTTCACTCACCTGCAGGACTCCGGCGCCTGGAGCCTTGCCAATTTTGGGGATTCTATCTCAGAGACAGTCAGTGTTGGTCGATTAACTGATTTCCTTCAAGGCAATGGGGAGAAGTTAGAACCAGTCTCTTGCAAAGAACGCCCTTGTAGCTCTTCCCATGCAGGTGAGGAGAACGACGGCAGTGTCCTGCCCTCTGAGTTGGCCAACACGCTTTTGTACCGCACAACTCTGCTCCATTGTGATCTCTCTCGACCCATCTAAGTGGTGGCCCTCATTAGGATCCTGTATCTTCTGTGTTTCTATTTTGGGTTACCCTACCCTCATTTGTTTCCTTGTCTATCTACTCAGCTAAATGATGGTTTCCTTAAGGTAGTGTTCTCTGTGCTTCCAGCACCCAGAACTATGCAGTAGACAGATCAGTTCGCTGTTTCTGGATGGAATGATTGTTTGTAGATCGAGTGCCTTAGGCAACCACTGACAAAATCAAGAAGTTACTCAGACGTCTCCCCACCCCGGCCACCACCACCCCGAAATGGCTTTCATTACGAATCGCCTGTGTGAAGGAAAGTCTGATCTGACATAAAGGCATTATTTTATTTCATTCGAAATTGCAACACATCATCAGGGGTTCACTGGCAGGCTGCCTAGCAGTTAGATACTCATTTAACGTGTCTTGCTTTTCCCTCCCCAGTTAACAATGGCATGATGGTCACCGACAACAATGGTATCATCAAGTTTCCGCAATTGTGCAAATTTTGTGATGTGAGATCTTCCACCTGCGACAGCCAGAAATCCTGCCTGAGCAACTGCAGCATCACGTCTATCTGCGAGAGGCCACACGAAGTCTGTCTGGCCGTCTGGTAAGGTGGCCTCTAAACATCTGCCTTTTCTCTCTTTCCTAAGTGATGCGCGCTGCCGTGCGTAAAGTCAGGGTGTCCCCTGGCCCCCTGACTTGTCCCTTTCCCTCAGGCAGCCTCCCTTCCAGAGATGTTCTGTATGTTTTCAGATACATACACACCGCTGTGGATCTGTTTACGTGTGGGTGTGACAGTGTATGAGATGGCCTTAAATATTTACAATAAGTCTGGGACCCCTTCCTTGTATGAAGGAGAGACATCTGCCACTTGTCGTTTTAACTGACAACCTCCCGCTCGGTACCCCAGAGTGATACCAGGAGCTTTGTTTCTGTGAGGCAATGTCAGTCTTGTTTTATGGGAGGAGAGGGGATGCAAGGTGGCTGTGTAAAGAGGCAAGACCTTGTCAAAAACAGGGAAGTTCTTAGGAGAACCAGAAAAACAGCCCATTCGTTAGTCAGGAGTCCTGGCCATGTTACTCACAGCACCACTGGGCTACATAATCCATCTTGCTCTGGGATCAGAACTGCTTGTTTCTTAGATCCCATTCCCTTCATATTCTCTCTCTCTCTCTCTCTCTCTCTCTCTCTCTCTCTCTCATTCTCATTCCCCCTTCAACGCGCACACACACACACATACACACACACACACACACACACGGTGCTCATAAATCCTTTGATTCATTCATAGTTTGGGATTGGGAGTAAGAGCAAGAGCTAAAAGGAAAATAGAGATTAAAAGAGTCCTCTTTTATAAAATGTATAAATTCATTAATGAAATATAGCATTTGCAGACTTACTCTGATGTTTTAAATTTGTCAGCCAATTTTTTCTTAAGTAACCTATGTGTTTCCTGGCCAGTTGGCAAATGAGAATATCTGTATCTATCTATCTATCTATTTTCTTAGTTTTTTTTAACATTTATTTATTTTTGAGAGAGCGAAACCGAGCACGAGTGGGGGAGGGGCAGAGAGCAGTGGGGGACACAGAATCCAAAGCAGGCTCCAGGCTCTGAGCCGTCAGCACAGAGCCCGACGCGGGGCTCGCACTCACAGACCGTGTTGAGATCATGACCTGAGCCGAAGCTGGCCGCTTAACCGACTGAGCCACCCCGGCATCCCGGCGAATGAGAAGATAAACCCAAATGTCTCCCTGTACCGCCCCCCACCACCCACCCCACCGCCTCTTGGAGAAAAAGTCTTTTGAGACTTTCTCCAGACCACATACGGTTAGCCTTGATGATAGATCTGAAAAGCTTGCAAATTTCGATACATACCAGGGGATGAACGAGTTTCTTAAGAACTCCAAGAATGTTAACAGCCAGTAGCTGTCGTGAAGGCTTGCTCTACCTGCCAACCTCATCAGGTCCAGTTCTGAGCACCGTCTTTGCGAAAGGGGTTTTGACAAAGATCGTGTTCAGAGGAAGAGGGGCCGGTACGCTTGCGGGCTTAGGAAGCTTGTGATGTGTCAGCTGTTCCTCACAATCAGACGTGGTGAGTCCAGTAAAGAGAAGACATGGGTTCTGTTGAGAGACGTTGGATGGCCGCTCAAGGGGAAACTATAATAAACTCGTTCTCCATAATTCTGAAGGGCAGAAGGAGGATCCGTCAAATGAACAAGGGATCGGCCTGCAGTGTAAGTGTGAACATTTTCACACTTGTGGTTTCCTACCAGCAAAACAGGCTTCCTCGTCTGAGGAGTCAAAGTGCAGGGGAGGCTGGGGGACCACCCATCGAGTCTAATGCAGGAAAGATTGAGGCACCAGATTGTTATGGCCTCAAAGCTTCCTCCTTGGCATCTGGTCTCTGCTGATCACCTTTACTTAAATCTCCACCGTGACGTGAGAGTTTACTTCTGCGACCCCAGACAGGCTCATCTGATAGATATTTTGACCTGTGGCCCAAGCCCCACTGATGGCACGTGAATCGAGTCGCTGTGAAATTCCAGTCTCTGGAACGAGGCGTTACTCGCTGTCTCAGAGGATGTGAGCATGTAGCGGGGAGGAGACCTCCCTGTTTCCTCAGTGTCCCCACCATGAAGAGTTAATACAGCGAGTGTTGTTTTTCTACCTGTCTCAGTAGGTAGACACATACTCCCGTGGGGGTGGAGTGTCGGTAAAGGGAAAGGGAAGTGAGAGGTGCTGTCGCACATCTTGCCCACCCTCCTCCGCACTGAAGCCCTCACCCCCTCAGCTGCTGGCACCGGTAGCCGCTGAGGGATCACCCGAGTCCCTCCAGCTAATTTCCCTCCCTCCACTGACTGGAGCTTCTGCCCTCACTTGGCCTCTGCTCAAGTTTGCCCCGCCCCATAGGCAGCCAGCCTCCCGTGACCGATTGACGCCAGGGTCCAAAATGCCTGGCCACGTTGCCTCCTTTGGGACCGCCCTGACTGGCCATCTTAGCTTTACATCTTCCGAGGGATCAGGGAGTCATTTGCTGGGACCTGCATTGTGGCTCAGCTCCTGCTGTGGGAAGTGCTCCTTCCTTCATCCCTTACAGGTGCCTCTCCAGAAACTCCGCAGAAATCTCGCCTTAAGGTCCATTTCCAGGGAAGCCCAGCTAACAGCCAGATGTGGAAATGGAAAGGCTCTACCCCTGCTCGTGCATGCCGGTGCCTTTTTCGTCGTGGTGTTCTTTTCATTCATTCATTGACTCATTTGTTCATTTAACTGATGTCAGCTGCGCCCCCATACCGTGTCAGACGCGTACGTTCTTGCCAAGGATAAAAATAATTTGGACCCAAAGTTAATTTCATTATTGTGTTTCTGTTTTTGAGTGGATGTTGACAAACCCCTTTAATGGCTCAGAGCAAATGTTTCAGCACAAAGAAGTCTGTATTTATTCCATCGTATTCTCCCTTCCTATGCTCAACTGTATCTAAAGATGTTTTTCAGAGTTGGCTTTGCCTGCCAGGGAGCACTGTTACAGGAGTGAGTGGAGAAAGCAGTTAAGGACTTTCCCCAGACTCAAGTATTCTAATTGAATTTCCTCTCTGCAATTTTAGTTCTCTAAGCAGCGAGGAGATGGCAGGCAAGAGGCTCAGAGAGCTGCCCAGGGATTATACAGCAGCTTCCCTTCACGGCCCACAGTTCCTTCCTCATTCCATTCCTTGGGCTCTAGAAGCTTCACAAGGAAGAGACACCATATGTTTACTTGGGGGGCACAGCAGACTCAGCCTTCAGGTTGTTACCCGAACCAAAAAGCAACCATCTCTGGGCACGCACACAACACACACACCCCCTCGCGGTGGGGGCAGGGAGGGAGGTGCTCTTGCTTCATGCCTGCCATTTTTGCCAAGACCTTCAGTAGCTTTGGGGTGAAGGATAAGTGGGTTTTTTAAATATGCATGGTTCGTTGTGTGATCATGCCAAGTTGGGTTTCACTTTGTTCCCTGCTAGCCACCCTAGAGTAAGGATTCCGACTGTGGCATTTCCTTTACCAGGAGGGACCTGCTCAGCAAGGGCGTGCTTCTCTTGTGCCTGCTGGAGTGTTAGTTCCAGAACCCTTGAGCTCTCTCGCCAAGGGCCCGTTTGCCTTTGCGGGAGCCAACCCTAGGTTGCGTGGATGCCAGACAAGCTGTCTGTATTCCTGGTTGGACCGTTCTATCTGTACCCTTACTTCTGCTCTTCTTATCCTTGTTGACATATTGCCCATTAGTGTCCTGGAATTTAACACCCTAGCGGTGGTACTGTTAAAGTTGCTCTTCCCCTGTGGACATGGCCTACCTGTTTTCCAGGTGAGGGCTGTACCTCAGCTGCTTCTTGCTTCCAACCTGCCTCCCGTTTGCCTTGCTGCAAGCAGTGAGCTTGTTGCCGGGAGGGGAGCAGCTGGTGAGTGTGTGTGGGCATGTGGGCACGCGTGTGCACTCAGTCGCACGCATTCAGAATCCTTCCCACGAGAGATTATATTTGCAAATTGATGGTCATTGAGGCCTTCCCTAGACCCTTCCCTAGACAACCCCCGCTCCAGATATAGAGACTACCTTTCAAGACCACACGTATTTTGCATCTGAAGAGGTCAGAGATGGGAGGAAAGAGGTCAAACCAACCTTGGTGTTGGACAGAGTCCTCCAAGATGGCAACTTTATGAGGAGCAGATTGAAACAGGCAGAGAATGATGCACATTTTCAAGGATGCCAGAGTTTTATTTTGGCTTTTGCAATTATAACAGTGGACATTAATCATGTCACTTTTATTTTTTTTAATTTTTTTTAAATTTTTTTTAACGTTTATTTATTTTTGAGACAGAGAGAGACAGAGCATGAACTGGGGAGGAGCAGAGAGAGAGGGAGACACAGAATCGGAAGCAGGCTCCAGGCTCTGAGCTGTCAGCACAGAGCCCGACGCGGGGCTCGAACTCACGGACCGTGAGATCATGACCTGAGCTGAAGTCGGACGCCCAACCGACCAAGCCACCCAGGCGCCCCTAATCATGTCACTTTTAAATGTAATGTACACATACAGCCAGCTGAGCATTTTCTAGGGCCTAAGTAAAATGCCACGTGGGAGATTCTCTGAGCCCTTCGCTGAGTTAGGCTTCAAATATGTGATGTGAAGGGATACTAAATGTAGAAGTAATTTGTTTAAGACAGCATAAACTCTTTCACCGAACTGTACATGAAGAACACCTTGCAATTCTTTCCTGTGTGTTTTCTTTTTTTTTTTTTCCCCCCTCTTCTGTCCCTTTCTGTGAGTCGGGAAACTGCCAGTCCTTCCTCTAGGAAGTTTGTTCCGTTTGCTCAGCCCAGCAATCAGCTGACATGGAACACGCCCTCGCTCATAGTGCTCTGGGGCCCAGTGAGAACATTGTAGAAGCTAGACATGACCCTCATCCTGCCAGATAAACTGGGGATATGGCATGAGCCCGGTGGTGCATTCAGGATGGAAGGTTTAATCCTGAGTCCCTAGCAATCTTCCGTTTACCGTGCCTTCCTTTCTACTGATTTAATTAAGACATAATGTGTACAATTCTCCAGCAGGACAGCCTCCAAGGAAAGCCTTCGTGTTTAAGGACATAAATGGGTTTTGAGACTACGCAATGGAAAAACCAAAATGAGTAGAAAAAGCACAGGGGACTGGAGGACAGCCTGTTAATGCTGGAGAACAGGAACCAGCTGCCATTGTTAGAACAACTTTGTGAAGGCAACACAGGCCAGATTGCTTTTCTGCCCAGAAGACCGTATTTATCCGTCCTCTTTTTTCTCTCCTTTGCACCCTAGGAGAAAGAACGATGAGAACATAACCCTAGAGACGCTTTGCCATGACCCCAAGGTTACCTACCATGGAATTGCTCTTGAAGACTCTGCTTCTCCCAAGTGTATTATGAAGGAAAAAAAGGTGTTGGGCGAGACTTTCTTTATGTGTTCCTGCAGCACCGATGAATGCAATGACTACATCATCTTCTCAGAAGGTGGGTCTTCTTCCCCTGAGTGTCTGGAGCCCCGCTTCCTCTGTGTCCAGAGTCTCAGGCTCCATCCTTCTGGGACGAGACAGGGAGCTTACGCTCTGTGGATTAGGAACCAGGCACCTGGCGGGACGAGGTGCTTAAGGAGTAACAGGGCTGGTCCTGGCCCAGAGCCAGTCTGGCTCATAGGGCCCACATTCTTCTTGGCCTGCAACCAGTTTCTTCCCCGACAGCAGTGGCTCTCCGTGCGGTCCCTGGAGCAGCCGCGGCGGCATCGCCTGAAAACCTGTCAGCGACGCAGATTCCGGGTCCCCACCCCAGACTATGGAAGTAGAAACGCTGGGTGCAGGCCCCGCGATCTGTGTTTGAATAAGCCCCCCAGGTGATTCTGATGCCGCTGAAATATGAGAACTACTGGCCTAGAGATTGGAGGAGGCGGTCTTACTTTGAAGACTTACTTTGAATTAAGACAAGAAGTTTTGTGTACCTGTTCTCAGGATTTGTCTGAAGGGTGCTTACTAATGCCCCGTCTCTGAGGAGAGCTGAAATGCAGACAGAAAATAACGACCCAGGGTTTATAGGGAAAGATGAGATTAGAGTCTTGCCTCCATCTTTGAAGTTCAACATTCACTCAGCTTAAAAAGAGAGCACACACTATTCCTTCAGTTTAAACCACTATTCAGTGATTTTTAACCACAAAAATAGTATATGTTCCTTATCAAAAATTCAGACAATCCACAGCCTGTAAAAATTTCAAATGGAAGTCCGTAAGTTTCCTCTCCTCACTCCCAACCCAGTAGATAATCAATATGAATAGTTTGTTGGATGCATACTTGTCTCTGTCATCCATTCATATTATCCTTCCTTATCTCCTCTGTTTCCCTATTTCCTCCCCCTCTCTCTTCCTTCCTTCCTTCAATCCATGCATCTGTCTGTCCGTCCGTCCATCCATCCATCCATCCATCCATCTATCTATCTATCCATCCCATACCCTCATTCACCTTTCAGTGCAAATAGTTGATCATACTATAAATATTATTTGACAGTATTTTTTCACCCAGCCCCCTTACTTCTCCTTTTAAATAAGACAATACATATGGATATACTGCATGCCTTTTAATTATTGTCTAGAAGTTCCATAATGTGGATTATCTTCTATGACTGATTTAACCATTCCCTGTTGGTAGATTATTTAGCTGTCTCCGTTTTTCCACTTAATCCTACATTGAATATCGTTGCAAAAACGTCTTGTACATTTGTGCTAATATTTCTGTAAGATAGATTTCAGCCCCAAGGAGGTCTGATTCAATAAAAAATCCTTTTATTTTTTTATTTTTTATTTTATTTATTTTTTTTTTAATTTTTTTTTCAACATTTATTTATTTTTGGGACAGAGAAAGACAGAGCATGAACGGGGGAGGGGCAGAGAGAGAGGGAGACACAGAATCGGAAACAGGCTCCAGGCTCCGAGCCATCAGCCCAGAGCCTGACGCGGGGCTCGAACTCACGGACCGCGAGATCGTGACCTGGCTGAAGTCGGACGCCCAACTGACTGCGCCACCCAGGCGCCCCAAAAAATCCTTTTAGAACACAAGTTGTGGGTTTACGCAGCATCCCTGCTGCTATGTATACCCCAGCGATGGAAAACGAGGTCTCATGCTTTGTGTATGGTGCTCATGAGCACTGCTGACCCGCCTTTTTCTCTCTCTGTGTCTTTCGCCTCCTCCCGTTGCCCTCTTCTTGTCTAACCCCTTACCTATTCCAGATTCTCTGTACAGAGTCAGACACGTTCATCTTGTCAGCACAACACTTTTGAAAATCACCCCTCCCTCCTATTTTCTCATCCTATAATCCGTTTGTCTCATTTTTCTTGTGTAATTTGAGTTAGGTGGGAAGATATAACTGTGTTAAATCACACTAAAGCGTGGTAACACCTGATATACTGACTTAACACATTAACCTTCCCCAAGTAGTTCACCTTTTCAAAGAACTCCCAGTCTAAGGTTAAGGGATTAATCTCTAATAGTAGAATATCCAAACAAGTTTACTGCCATCGATGAAACTTTTCTCTCCTTTTGCAAACTGGTTTATCCACAGTGGAAGAGTTTATTCTGTCCAGAAGGGACAAAAGTTAGTAAATGGCCTCAAAGTCGAATATATAGTTGTATTACTATAAGCTTTTAAGATATTAATGACTTCAGGGGCGCCTAGGTGGCTCAGTCAGTTAGGTATCTAACTTTGGCCCAGGTCATGATCTCACAGTTCATGGGTTGGAGCCCCACATCCGACTCTGCACTGACAGCCCAGAGGCTGCTTTGGATCCTCTGTCTCCCTCTCTGTCTCTGCCCCACCCCAGCCTGTGTTCTCATTCTCTCTCTCTGTCTCTCTCTCTCTCAAAAATAAATAACCATTAAAAAAAAAGAGGGGCCAAAATTCTTCTTAAAAAAAAAAAAAAAAGAAGAAGATATTAATGACTTCAGTTTGCAGTATATTTCAACTCAGGTGATCATGATGGGCCCATGTCTGTACTTTCCCTCTTATTCGTTATCAGACTATTTCTTTCCTTATGAGGTAAGATAATCAGCATAAAGGCAGTTTCTCATTTACAACTCAGGAAATCCAGCACAGCTGATGACTGGATTGTCTGGATGACTTCAAAGTCTCTTAAAATGCTCCAGGGAGTGTTTGCCTTTTAGGCATCTCCCTTCTCTGCAGTGGGATAATTCCTCCATGTAAAACGCCACATAATTAGCAACATTTGGGGATCCACATCCCTTCTTACTGCCACCATCTCTTTCTTATGCTGAGGAATGAAATGTCTTGAAGCAATTTTTATTTCTCCATTCCACGTCAAATAAGATGTCAAACACAAACACTATAAAGTGTTTTATGCTGTATTTTTATTCGTACGGTGCTCTGTTCTTGTTGCCAGATTTCTGATCTGCAAACGCTGTGAGTGATAATTACTCACATCTTCCATTGTTCTTAAATATTTAAGGGCAAAAGGTAAGCCACATGGTTTTCCTTTGAAATGTAGATCTTATTTCCAGGGCTATTAGCCATGATAGCTGACATTCAGCGAGAATGAATCCTGTCTCTGAAAGATTCTCTCTTGCTAAAAGGTGTTGTGTAGAATTCCGAGAAGTCCCAGTCCGCCCCTGGACTCCCCCAGACCGAAGATTCCAGCTAGAAGAGCGGGTGGTTGTGTTAGTCCTTCTTGATGGCCTCGTGACAGCTGCTAGTCAGAGGAGACCCGTGAGGCTCCAGGACCGAGCATAGAATGTGGGAGGAGGGAACCCTGAGCAAACAGCTGTCCTGTTCACTTGCAGAGGACACATCCACTTTGCAGAGACATTATGCGGTGATCCATCTCCCACTGAACCTTTAAGAATCAAACGCAACCACTCGGCTTTATTCATTCCATAAACGGTTTCCAAGTGCAGTGAAGACACTCAATTTGCAGCGCTCAGAGCAAGGAGATGATTTTTTTGCTGTTTTAGGAAAGAGAAACAGTGTAGTGTAATTGGTTAAGAGTGGGAGCCCGGGGTGGGTTCCCTGCATCGATGGCCTGTTCTGCTACTTATGAGCTTTGCCACCTTGGGCCAGTTACCTGATGTCTCCCTGCTTCAGTCCTCTTGGGTATGAAATGGAAATTAAAGGGCAGGGTTGGGGGCTGGGGCGGTGTTGTGATGTTGTCAGAATTGAATAGATGCGTGCATGCGGAGCCCTTACGTCAGTGCCCAGTACAGCGTGGGGAGTCACTTCTCGCTGCTGGAGTTCGTTGGGCTTTTTGTACAGGATTTGGCACTTTGGTTAAGACATGGGCCAGGACTGTGCGGTGCCTAGGTCTCCTCCGGCACTGAGGTCGTGCGGTTGGGTTTTGACCATGGCATGCCAGCAGAGCATTGAGAACCCTCTCGCATACACGGAGGGGCTTGCTTTGCTGGACTCTGAGCCTCATCATCCGCATGCCTTCACAGAGGAAGGGGAGCGTATTGGGTCTAGGATTTCTAATCTCAAAGCTAACCACAGCCCTGACATCGCAGGATAATATTACAAATTAGGCACGTTGTTCCTGTTTTGACTCAGAATCACAGCAGGAGGCAGCTAAATAAAACTAGGAAGACTCACAAGTGCCTTTCAGATTAGTGATGAGGGTAATCACACTCTGTCCTTGCTACAGGGATTCACCCCCTCTTCTTTTTTCCAGCTGAACGCTTGCTTGGGGCCACGTGCCCGTCTCACTGAATGGCCCGCCACTGTTGACCGCCTAGTGCTGATAGTGGGGGGGCCTGTGGCCTGGGGTGGCTGGGAGTTACAGGTGGTGCCGGGAGGGCCCAGCTCAGTAGCCAGCGCACAGTAGGTACCTTCTGTTTTACTCCTTCCTCCCTGGGAAAGGAGAACCCCGTGCCAAGGAGCACAGCTCTCCTGCATGGTGGAAACCTTTCATACACGGAGTGTTGGCACACCAGCATTACCAGGGAGCTTGCTAGATGTACGCAGCCTGCGGGACCTATTGCATCAGCATCTGCCCTGGAACCGTGTCCTTGGTGATTTGTTTGCACGCTGAAGTGTGAAAAGCACTGGTGTGAACTCATCCAGCTAGGCACGGCACCAGAGATTGGTCTCGTTAAGTTCATGCTGGCAACTTGCTGAGCTAATCAACCCAAGAGGAGTGCATTTGGTCTTAAACCTGGTTCTTTGGAAATGAGCTAAATATACTGTACTCGGTCCATTCATGAATCGCGTAACGGAACTCCCCAGGGAAATGTGAGTGTTTTTCAACAGTGATGGTAAAGTTCATTTCTTTTTTTTTTTTTAATTTTTTTTTTTAACATTTATTTATTTTTGAGACAGAGAGAGACAGAGCATGAACAGGGGAGGGGCAGAGAGAGAGGGAGACACAGAACCGGAAGCAGGCTCCAGGCTCTGGGCCATCAGCCCAGAGACTGATGCGGGGCTCGAACTCACGGACCGCGAGATCGTGACCTGATCTGAAGTCGGATGCTCAACCGACTGAGCCATCCAGGCTCCCCAGAGTTCATTTCTTGATACACCTTCTTACACACCTGATGTCTTGTACATCAAGTGTACAGACTTTGTGCTAGCGTCTGCATGTAGATATCAGGCTCCTTTTAGGTAACATTTCTTTCGTTTGCATGATAATGTTTATGCTAATTTGTCTGCGGGATTTGTCCCCTAATACTTCCCAAAGCAAGAAGACATTTAGGAATGCTTTTTTAAGACGTTGTTCTCAATTGGGTCTACAGAGGAGATGTTTAATAGCCCCGGGGAGCCCTGGACAAGTAATAGAGTAACGTTACAAAGAGTTTGCCTGAATCAGTTTGTTCTTCAGTTGTTTGTTATGGTCATCTGCCAGAGTTGGGTACCTGAAAAACAAGAAAGTGACTTATAGGAACTTCCTGCTCCCAGGTGACTGGGCTCCTGGCCATCCCACCTTTCCTCCTGACTTGGAGCTGAGCTGCTCATTCTAGAAATGGGCTCTGCAGGAAAGGGAATTAGCATTAAACTCAAGTCGTGAACTTTGAAAAGTTTGGTTTTAAGGCCAGAGACCCAACGCCTTCCTTAACTGAAGAGCCAGAAAGCTGAAGCCTTGTCCGAGGCCCAGGCCGTGGTAATTCATAGAACAGTTAGAACAATAGCAGCCGTGATCACTGCCTCAGGTTGAGAGTCTACTGTCGGTTGGCCACGTGGGCTAACTTGTCCACTTGCAGGGATGTTGTCTTGTTTCCCAGAGTCCTATTTTTTTTTTCTGCCATCATTTTTTTTTTCAGCTTTACTGAGGCATTATAGACAAATACAACTGTAAGACATTTAGAATAGACACATACATTATGAAAGGATTCCTCTCATCTAGTTAAACACATCCATCACCCCACCTATTTGTGTGTATGTGAGAACATTTAAACGCTACTTGCAAGTTCCGATTATTCAAAACAGCATTTTCAACTCTACTCACTGTGTTTTACATTAGATCCTCTGACCTTACTCACTTTGTAGCTGAAAATGTGTACCCTTTTATCAACCTCTCTCCATTTCTCTGACCCTCCAGGCCCTGGCAACCACTTTTCTACTGTTTATGAGTTTGACTTTTTTTTTTTTTTTAATTTTTTTTTTTTTTAACGTTTATTTATTTTTGAGACAGAGAGAGACAGATCATGAACAGGGGAGGGGCAGAGAGAGAGGGAGACACAGAATCCGAAACAGGCTCCAGGCTCCGAGCTGTCAGCACAGAGCCCGACGCGGGGCTCGAACTCACGGACCGTGAGATCATGACCTGAGCCGAAGTCGAACGCTTAACCGACCAAGCCACCCAGGCGCCCCTTGACTTTTTTTTCTTAAGAGTCCACATAAGAAGTGATGACATGCGGTATTTGTCTTTCTCTGCCTGGCTTTTTTTTCTTTTTTTTTTTTTACTTAGCTTAATGCCTTCAAGGTCCATCCATGTTGTTGTGAATGGCAGAATTCTCTTCATATGGCTGTATATGGATATATTCCACATCTTCTTTATTGAGTCACCCATTAATGAACACTCAGGTTATTTCTATATCTCAGCCATTATGGATTTATCCTGCAGTGAATATGGGAGTATAGATATGTCTTTGAGAGCCTGTTTTTATTTCCTTGGGTTATTTACCCCAAAGTCAGGTTGCTGGATAGTATGGTATTTCTATTTTTAATTTTTTGAGGAACCACCGTACTGTTTTTCCATAGTGGCTGCTACCTTCCCACCAGCAGTCCCAACATTTTCCTTTTCTCTCCTTCTTTGCCAGTGCTTGTCCTCTCCTATTTTTTTTGAGTCACATTTTTTTTAGGCTGAAATGAGTCCCATGAAAGAAGCTTATCTACACTTTTCATTTTACTCCCAAAGAAATGGGTCTCCAGAGAGTAGCATGCATTTCCCAAGATCCCACCGTTGGTTCTCCAGCTTTTACCCACAGAGAATCAGAGAATCTCGTCTCTTCTTCAGGGAGTGCCCTCACCCTTCCACAGTCAGGTCTGGTTGGGGGTGGGGTGGGTCGTGTATGCTTTTTAAATCAGGCTCACACCCGTGGAAGTTTGCACCCTTCACATAAGGGGCTGCCTGTTCTGTGGGCACATGACTGGTCACTGAACCGCAATACACAGTCACCATTCAGCAAGTCCTTGGCAAGAAGTACAACCTCAGGCTTCCACTGTTCATGGGTTTGTGAGAAACGTTTATCACGTAAAGAATGGCCAGCAGGATGCCCATCTCTTGAGAAGCTCATGGTTCCCCCCAGTAAGATGATCCGAGTTTACATCCCAACTAAGCGACTTATAAACTGTCCCTTGAGTGGACTACTTCGCCTCGGCGTTCCCCTCTGAAAAATAGGGATAGAAATAGTGTTTCCTATGCCCAGGATAAGTGTGAGGATAAATGACTTCATTCACTTAGGGGACTTAGAATAGTACCTGGATCAGAGCAAGTCTTCAGTAAACGTTGTCTGTAAATATTGACTATTACTTATCGTTGGATTCAGCCAGATGATCAAGGAGCTTTGTGCACTGAAATCAGGGTGATATGTTCACGGTAAGGAATGCTGTTGGGGAAACTGTTCCCTGCATTGTGGTGGAGTCTTCAGGAGGAAGCTGGGAGAAATTTCTCTCAGCTCTCTGCCTTAGAAAGATCGTTCCCCTCTGGGCCCCCGTTTGTGTCTGATCTTATGGACACTTTGAAGCATATAGAACAGAGGTCAGCAAACTTTTTTGCTAAAGGACCAGTTGGGAAATAGTTTTTGGCTTTCTGGGCCACAGAGTCTGCCTCCTGCGGCTGCTCAGCCCTGCCGTGGAAGCAGCTAGAGACAGCCTGTAAACAAGTGGATGCAGCTGTGTTCCAGTAACACTTCATTTACAGAAACAGGCTTCAACCCCCGATGGAGAGCGTGTTTTTCGTACACCCCCCTTCAGTACCAACTGAGTTGAGCGTCTAGCAAGTAATGTGGCTACTGACACCACCCCTGCCTGCCTGTATTCCACATTTATCTTCTGTTTACCTTCATTCCACAACCCGCCTTTTACTTTTGTTGTCTTCTTTCCCTACTGTCTCTATCTGTAGGTGACATGAGATTTTTGTTGTTGTTGTTGTTGTTAAACAGGATGGGACTATCAGTAAACACATCAATTATTTGTCATCAACTTAGAAACGAGGACTCTAGAAACCACTTCTGACTCAGAGTTCAACCGATGTGGTTAAACAGAGAAACAGACCGTCCGATACAGGCTGCCACCCAATGTGTTGTCTCATTGCTGACGTGCCAGCTACGTGCAGACTTTTGCAGTTAGCATGCCCTTGAACCTGAGAGGCTGAGAGAAGAGAGACCAGGGCTCCCGGTAGCCACAGAGTTCCATTCCTTCCTCTCTCATTGTAGAATTTCTTTTAAATGAAAACAGCCTCTTCGGTTTGCAAGCCTAACTCTGGCAGGAAGACAAATGATTTTTTTACAGTATCAGACACGCGGTTTCCTGTCTGTGTTTAACTTGCTAGCAGAACATCTCAGCCAGCTGGTTCCCCCCGGACCTATTGTGACCTTAATAACATGGCCTCGCGCCATCCAGCACACGCACTCCGTGTATCGATCCCATGCCTCGTGCACTTTATTGACTCGTATCGGTTTCTGAGTCGGAGAGGACCTGGGAGCACCGCCCCCTTTCCCTTAAATCCCACTTTGTGTTTGTTCGTCCCAGCATCACGGGGCTGGCTTCTTGGGGAAACTCTTCGTTCTCACGTGGAAGAAATGAGAAGAATAAAGGGGCTTTGGCAGCTCCGTGAGTTCTGGGTGTGCTGCCTTTGAACTGTGCAGTCGCTACTCAAAATAGCTGGCTCGCCAGCTGTGCGTTTTTGTTGCAGGAGAAGCAAACCAGATTTACTTTCTGGTCTCAATGTAGGAGAAAAAAGTTAAGTGTGGAAATATGGTTGTGAAGAGTTGTTAGAAGAGGAAGAAAATTATGGATTAAACTCACTGGTTTCATTCCTGGGAAGAGAAGTCAGTTATTTGAGGTGATGATTCAGTGCTGAAGGAGCCTTTGGTTATGAATGAGCTAGGTTAGAAAGCATCCTCTGAATCTGTGAATACGGCCTATGTCTGGCCAAGGAAATAATAAAGATCGTACATGCCAGAGGGCATTGTGACTCAGTCAAGTGCAGCTTAGAATGCATTTGTGGTATCTCCGGGCAAAGCAACTCGTCTTTGTAGATTTTTTTTTTTTTTTTTTTTCCCTAAGCAGCAAAGTAAACAAAGATGCTCTGAGGTTAGATGTGGTTGCTGGTTGTGAATCTGTCTACACTGGAACCTCATTCCACTGTGAATCATGGCAGAGTGGAATCTCGAATCCCATCCACTTGGATGTGAGTGACCAGTTAAACATTTGGTCCAATGAGGTGGGACATCTGTAGTCTCTCATCACCCCCATGACCACCTCCTTGTGCTGTACAAACAACACATGGATGGGTGACTGTGAAAAGGGTCCACAGAGACCCTTTGGCTATTTTACAAGTGTCTCAGCACCCCACCAGTGGAAAAACACCAGGAAGCTAGCTAACCACCATGAAATTGACTTTCATTTCCGCTCATACTAAACTCCAGAGGCTGTATTTACCACCAGTTGGACATCTGGCTGACAAGACTTTGTAAAATCTTTTCTGATCCTGAAATCACTCCTGCATGGTGCTAATTATGTAAATATCAAATTTACCAGCAATCATTATACATTCATTAAGAACGAACCTTTTTTTTTTTTTATCTTTTGCTTTAGAGAACAGTATGAAAACCAATACGTGGATGTACAGGAAGTCCACTTTGACTTCATGTAAGGAATAAATTTTTAAATATCCCAGTGTTTAGACCTTATCCTAGATCTAAGCTAGATCTATTGGGATTAGATTGTGTTATGATTTACAGAGGAGTGGGGTCCATCCATTGTAACATTTCATCATTTTAAGGA
The DNA here is from genome assembly GCF_023721935.1 of Panthera uncia. Taxonomy (NCBI): domain Eukaryota; kingdom Metazoa; phylum Chordata; class Mammalia; order Carnivora; family Felidae; genus Panthera; species Panthera uncia. Next base: position 143,486,266 of record NC_064810.1, read on the forward strand.
CATAACTCATGTTTTTACTTAAAAAAAAAATGTACCTCGCATTGCCTCATTAGGATATAGCATGTTCCATTGTCAAGAACGATTGATCCGGAGCACTTGGGTGGCTCGGTTGGTTAAGGGTTCAACTCTTGACTTTGGCTCACGTGATGATCTCACGGTTTGTGAATTCAAGCCCCACATCAGGCTCCACGCTGACAGCACTGAGCCTGCTTGGGATTCTTTCTCTCCCTCTCTCTCTCTGCCCCTCCCCTGCTTGTTCTCTGTCTCTCTCAACATAAATTTAAAAAATACAGTTTAAAAAAATCCAATTGATCCTAAATGTAGGCATTAACTCCTTCCATTCCTTCTTTTTCCAGGTCCCATCCTATTCAGAATACCCATTTCTCCCATCCAGCTGAAGTCGTTCTCTGCTTTGGCTGCACTTTGGAAACACCTGAGAGGCTTTAAAAACCACTCATTAACTGGGTCTTAGCCCTGTAGTTTCAGACTTAATTGGTCTGCGTCCTGGTATCAGGATTAAAAAAAAAACCAAAAAACAACACACTCCCTAAGATATTCTAATATGCAGCCAGTGTTGGGAACCACTGAACTCAAGACCGTTTGTTCTGCCAAATATTTTTCTATTTTTCATCATGTACCTCATATAACCTGGAAAAGAATGGTAACAATTAGAGAATGGCAACCACCACAGGAAGTAGCTAAAATGCAGCCTTTTAGGTTAGAGGAGGAGAAAAACAACCAAACAAAATACCTGTATTACCACATCCCTGAGGAACAGGAGGGTTCTCTAACACAGGGTAATACCGTGCTCTCTGTAACTTACAAGCAGCTACTCCCGAACAAGGCCAAGCACGTTCCTGGGTGGAGGCATCCGAGGTGTTAGAACTGGTGAACTTGTACGGTATCATTTGAAACCTCGAAGTGTGACTGGAAGGTAGGATGGAAAACTGGGGTACCACTGCCCCAGCAGAGACAAGGTGGGGCGGGAGGTGGGGAGGTGTGCACATTTGGAGGAGGTGGAGACCCTCAGGTGGGAGGAACTGCAACAAGCTGTGGTTCACGTGGAAAAAGCCAGACAAAGGGGCAAGTTGTGTTTCAAGTGACCGAAGGGGGATTGATAGTGTGAATAATTAACATGCTTTTCCAAAGTGGTCGGAAGACTAACACAAAGAAAAATGTGGCCCCATAGAACATCTGTCAGGTTGAGGCTCTGCCCGGGGAGAAATAGGCATTCATACGATAGGTGATCATTTCTTGGGCAAAGCCTGGCATGACTTAGGCTCTCTGTTAATGTTGGTTGCCCTCCTAAAGCCACAGCAACAGAAGTAGCAGGAATCTGTATCCCAAGGAGGAACGGGAAGGACGATGAGCATGGTGGAAGGAGTGCCTGTCTACCGTAGCAGAAACAGAATCAGGGTTTTAGTTGCCTGGGATGGATGGCCAGTAATAATGAAACTTAACAGATCCATGTAAAATCAGGCATATAGGTCCAGGCGATTGATTGCAGAAAAGTAGCTTACCAAAAGCTGGCTTGGCATCTGTTCATGTGATAAAGACCCCAGGCTTTACAGGTGAGTTAAGGTCACATTAAATTCAGGCTGATCTGACCGAGAGCATCAAAACAAAACCATAGAACCAACTAACCAACGAGTCTTCAACTGTGCTTGTAGGAAGGGGCATGAGAGTCCCAGTTAAACTTTGCGACACAGTTAACATTCCAAGTATTGTGGCTGGGTCTAGAGAAACATGGAGAATCATGAATAACAAGAATGATTTCAGAGAATACATCACTTCACACTTAGAAAACGGACCTGGCATTTATTGGGTGCCTGCCATATGTTGGGCAGGCCGACTTTAGAGGATAGTGACACATAGGATACTGACACATAGATCTTTTGAAGAGCAGTTGAAGGAAACGTAGATGTTCAACCTGAAAAAGAAATGATTTAGGGAAGTGGGTGACATACTTACCAAGAGTTTAAGAGCTGTCATCTGTCCCATAGAAGAAGAAGCCATTTTGTCGTCTTTTACTCTAGAGAACAGCGTGAAAACCGGTAAAAAATGGCCACATTTGATTTAATATAAAGAATAAACTTAATATAAAGAATAAACAATAAACTATCCCAGTGATCAGACTTTATCCTAATAGATCTACAGCTGGATCTATTGGCATTAGATTATGGAATGATTTACAGAGGAGTGGGGTCTCTCTGTTGTAACATTTTGACTAGAGGTTTTATCTCTACCTCTCGAGAATATTCCAGAAGAGGTGGTCATACCCAACTAGACTACCAATAAGGCCCTTTTGTTGGGGAGAGAGGTGGAAGGAAACAATGTAAGGGAGACCACAGAAGGGGTGCAAGGGCTAGGGAATGGCTTAGTTTTGAAATATGTGTCATTGGAATAAAACAACCACGTGGCCTGGAGGGAAGACATCTTCCATTATTTTAGGAAGAATTATCCTCAGAGTCTGTCCAGAATGTCAAACAGTCCTGTCAATATTCTAGAAGTTAAATTCAATCGTCTGTGCCCAGTGAGCTCACTGTCCTTCTTTTGTTTAATTAGAATGATTTCTTTTTGTTTGCCTGAATCTAGTTGTTTGCTTTTTACTGAGACAATGAATGAAGAATCCTATCTCCTGCAGCAGCTGATTTCACTAGTAAATTCTCGGAGACCCTTTTCTCACTGGCTAGCACTGAATACAGTTCTACGAGGGCTTTGCAAACAGGTCCTTTACGAATTTGCTATGGGAGAGGGAAACCTCTCTGTGGCAGAGGACCAAGACTTATTCCATGTTTGCTGAAGCCCCACTTCTCAAAGTCTACTGTGTAAATGAAGCAGGAGGGAACTTTGTAAGATGCAGGTTCTGATTCAGGAATTTAGGACAGGCCTGAGATTCTGCATTTCAGATAAGTCCCCAGGTGACGCCTGCCCTGGCTGCTAGTCTGGGGGACACACTTTGTTGTTGTCGTTGTTTTATTTGAGTATGGTTGACATACAGTGTTATGTTAGTTTCAGGGGTACAACTGGGAACACGCTTTGAGCCGCAGAGAGCCAAGAGAGTCTTTCTGTATCATGCCACCAGATTTTTTTTTTTTTTTTTGATACAGAAAATGCTGGTAAGATATTAGAACTCCTCAGTTAGGAAGTGTGTGTGTGTGTGTGTGTGTGTGTGTGTGTGTGTGTGTAAAATATGGTGGCTTGGTGTGTGTGATGGGGCAAAACAGAGGAAAGCTCTACGGATATGCAATGTAACAAATAAAGAGATGCAATCTGTTTTGCTTCTTATGCAGTCCCTTATCTTGTTCTCTGGGGACCCTGGCGTGTCTGTGCCTGGAGAGTGCTGTGGTTCAGTAATGCTTCCTTTGCATATTGAATGAACATGCACGAAACGTATTCAGTGAATGAAGAGGAGACATCCGTATTTTTGGTTCACTTCCATCCTTTTCTTTATTGTAACCGGGTCCAACTTCCTTAGACATATGGTTCAACCGAGTTATGTCCCTGGGAGGACAACATCCAAACCAAAATGCGCATGCCTCCATTTTCCCAGTACAGCCAGACTATCTTCTGACTTCCCTAAATAAGCCTTCCACCTTCTTTTTGCTATTGCACTTCAAACTCGTCAGCATACGCTCTCTTAAACTCATTTCTGACAAGGGTATATTGCTTCACTTTCTCAAGAAAGAGAATCTTACAGCTCAGATAGTCATGGGGGAAATGGGTTCTCTAGAAGCAGCATTATCATAGGACATGATACAAAGAGAAGCCAGGCAAAACTGCAGTCAAACCACAAACCTAATGAAATTTTAATGCTTCTTTACCAGATGGGGAATTTTTTTTTCTGGTTGGAAACCTATGAAATATGTTACTAATGAGAACTATTATTTTTTTGCTAGAGTTTATCACAAAATAATACAAACATATTTATCGAATGTTTTTTTTTTTTTACCTAACTTAAAGAGCTTGACAGATACTTATGAGATTGACAGAAATCTCTTGTGAGTCTTATAAAGAACCTAGTGGGGTTATTTCTGGGTTGTCTTCATTCTGCAGGTGAGGAGGCAGAAAGAAACAAAGCTGGCTCTAAAATCAGGTTCCAGGGGCGCCTGGGTGGCTCAGTCGGTTGAGCGGCCGACTTCGGCTCAGGTCATGATCTCGCGGTCCATGAGTTCGAGCCCCGCGTCAGGCTCTGGGCTGATGGCTCAGAGCCTGGAGCCTGTTTCCGATTCTGTGTCTCCCTCTCTCTCTGCCCCTCCCCCGTTCATGCTCTGCCTCTCTCTGTCCCAAAAAAAATAAATAAAAAACGTTGAAAAAAAAAATAAATAAATAAATAAATAAACGTTAAAAAAAAATTAAAAAAAAATAAAATAAAATCAGGTTCCAGAGTTTTTAAAAACCCAGTTATGCTGCTTTTCATGTAAATTTTTCAGGCTCGGGATCTACTTTGTTTTGGGAGCTTTCTGTTGCCTGGTGAAATGTTATCAGTTTGAATCTAGAGCTAGTTTCCGCCCCACCCCCCACACCCCCTGCAGATTGCAAACAAAGTCAGCTTTTCAGTGTGCATCGTAAAAGTCATGGCACTGGATCCCAGGTCAGTGTGGTGTCTAGAAGGTAAAGTAGCATGAAAGCTACTCGTCCATCGCTTCATCCTGGAACACTCCAAGAACTCCCCTTCCCAAAGCAGCAGGGACTTCAGGATTTTACATGTGGCGGCTGCTGTAGGAGATACTGCTAAATAGTTTAAGGGAAGAAAAGGGACCTTAAATCCCAGGCAGCAAAGGGCGTGGCAAAGGTGATTCTGGGTTACATTGGGAGACTTGGGATAAAAATCCCCAAATAAGCTATTTCAACAAAATGTACTTTGTGTGGGTCTGTTTGGAAATAATAGTTTCTTGACTGGAAGAAAGAGTCCTTTTCATACCATGAACCGCTTGTCCTTCCCGATACCTACAGCATTGTTTGCGTGTATGTTATTTCATGAGAAAAGAAGCCACATGTCCGTGCATCTGGTTGTAGAGCAGATTGAACTAGCATGGGGACACCTGGACACCAAGAGTCACTGAGCCCAGGTGTAAAGGACTGAGCTAGATGAGCCTGTAGATTTATAAAAATTCTTTATCTTGTAACACAGATTCCTCCATTTTGTTTCACTGTGCTGGTTCAGATCTCCAGTTCATGCTCAGTAGAGAGAGCTGTGGTTGGCATCCTGTTCCTGTTTTTAAAAGAAATGCATCTACCATTTCCCCGTTAGAATCAAGTTTGCTGAAGACCATTGGTATGTTTTCCTTATCAAGGTGTTCAGCGTCATCATATACTTCCTCTGTGTCCACTGAATTGATGATGTAGTTTTTCTGCTGTAATTTATTAATGTGGTAAATGACAGTAGGTGGTTTTGTTTGTTTCTCGTGCTAAAACATGCTCTCCTGGTAACCTGGTCCTGCTGTCTTATCTTTCTATTTATTTTTATTTCAGTTTAGAGAGAGAGAGAGCAAGCCCAAGCAGGGGAGAGGGGCAGAGGGAGAGAGAGGGAGAATCTTAAGCAGCTTACGAAGCCCAACATGGGACTCAACCCCATGACCTTGGGATCATGACCTGAACCAACACCAAGAATCAGATGCTCAGTTGTCTTAGCCACCCAGGTGCCCCTCTTATCTTTTTATATCCTTTAATGGATTTGGCTTGCTGTTTAGTTGGAATTATTTGCTTAAATCACAGTACGTGAGTGAGATTGTTCTGTAATTCTCTTTTCTCATACTCTCCTTGTTTGCTTTTCGTTGTTCTGTTTTCATGGAATGAATTGAACCATGGTACAGTCTTTTCTGTTCTCTGCAAGCGTTTGTGTGATATTGAATGGGTCTGTTCCTCACAAGTTTGGTTCAGCTAGGACTGGTATGGGTTTAGGGCTTTGTGGGGGGGGAACACTGTTGCTCAAATATTTTCGGTTACTTTTTTCCTCTACTTCATATTTTTCCTTTTTTTTAAAAAATGTTTTATTTATTTTTGAGAGAGAGAGAGAGGCAGACAGAGAGGGAGACAGAGGATCTGAAACGGGCTCTGTGCTGACACCAGACAGCCCGATGCGGGCTTCGAACTCACCAACCGTGAGATCATGACCTGAGCCAAAGTCAGACGCTTAACTGACAGGGTCACCCAGGCACCCTTCCCCCACCTCTTATTTAAACAAAATTTAAACTAGTAGAAAAGTTGAAAGGATGCCATAATGTACACTCGTATACTCTGTCCCTTCCTCAGTATTTACCCTGTGTTAACATTTTACTACTTCCTCGTTTCTGTGTGCCTGTGTGTGTGTGCGCGTGCGTGCGTATGGGTCTATCGTAGTCAATATTCAAGTTTCCCCAAAGCTGTGGTGTTGCTGCTGTTGCTTAAATTCAGGATCCAGGCAAGGACCGCACATTGCATGTAGTTGTTTTACCTCAGACACCTGTTTCTTGTTTTTCATGACATTGACTTGGAACAGGCCGACCTGTTTATTTTATTCTGGATTTGTCTGATGGTTCCTGCTTGATGAGATTCTTTTTGCTGATGGAGATATAATTGACACTTGACATTATATTAGTTTCAGGTGTACAACATAATGATTCATTGTATGTATATATTGCAAAGTGATCATGACAGTAAGTCTAGTTAACATTCCTCACGGCACATGGTAACAAGCATATTTTTCTTGTGATGAGAACTTTAAGATTTACTCTCTTAGCAACTTTCAAATATGCAGTGCAGTATTTGTAACTAGAGTCACTAGGGTGTACATTATATCCTCCAGACATATTTTATAACTGCAACTTTGTACCTCTTGACCACCTTCGCTCATTTATCCTACCTCATACCTCCCACTTCTGGCAACCACCAGTGTGTTCTCTGCATCTATGGGTTCAGTTTTGTTTTGTTTCTTTAATTCCACATGTAACTGAAACGATAAAGTACTGATTGTTCTCTGTCAGACTTCTTTCACCGAGCACAATGCACTTAGGGGCCATCCATGTTGCCATAAATGGCAAGATGTCCTTCTTTTTATGGCTTAATAGTATCCTACTGAGTGTGTATTTATATATTTATATAGATATATCGTGTTTTCTTTATAAATTCATCCACTGATGGACACTTCGGTTGTTTCCACGTCTTGGAACATTAAATAATGTACATAATGTTGCAATAAACACTGGGGTGCATCTGTCTCTTAGAGATAGTGTTTCATTTCCTTGAGATGGATTAGATTCAAACCAAACATTTCTGTAAGGATTCTACTGGTGTTTTTATTGTAGGAAATTTTGGGGTAGGGAGGGGGTTGCTAGTTCTGGAAAAATCAAATTCTGAGATGTGTATTCAGACATGTTAATACCAGGGAAGCTAATTTGATAGTGAAAGCCTACAAAAGAAGAGAGAGAAAAAATTAAGAAATTAGGAAAATTTTGAATTACTCATTCAGTTTCTTTAATATTTACGAGATTATCCAAGTCTCATAGTTTTTCTTGGGTCGGTCTCGGTAAATTACACATATATTATTTTCAGGACTTATGACCATTGTTGTCTAAGTGTTTAAATTTATTAGCAAAAAGGTCTCATGCTCCTTTGAATCTTTGCTGTGCTTGTAATTACACCCCCTCTGTGCCTTTGCCTTATTGCCTTAACAGCTGCACAGAGGCTTGCATACTGTATTAGTCAGTATCCACAACCAATTTAGGGTGTTGTTGATCCCTGCCCCTTGTGTCTTTATTCCTGCTTCACGATTTCAATCGTTATGTTCACTATTCTTTCCTTCGGTTCTCTAACATCATCCTCTTTCTAGGCTCTTCCTAGGGCTCGTGCCCTCTTCTCTGTGTTGAACCCTGTGTTGGCTGAAGGTCCCCAGAGCTGCCAGGAGCATCCCTCTTCGGGAAGCCCACCACTACCTGCCATCAGAGCTCCTCTGCTTTGATCCCAGCTCACTTCCTGTACATTTTCCCAGTTCCCACTTCTGCTAGATGGAAATAAATACTACATAACTAGCAGTGTGGCTGCAGGATTCAACATAATTTGTGGTATAAAACATAGTGTTTGGCATTAAGTAGAAGCTTAGTAAACGCGTACTGGGCTTGTCACCATTATAGTGAACAGAATGACTTAAGACAGGAAGTTCTCCCTCCCCCCACAGGCCTCTCTCTCTTCAGCAGTTTCCTTCTTTGGATCTGGGCCAGTTGCATGTATATCCTGTTGCTTTAGACGGTATTGGCGTGTGAAAGCTTAGCGGTTAGACTGTTACCACCAGCTTCAAGAATCTCAGGGTTGTCCTGTGGTGTTCATTAGTGAGCCCATGCAGCAAGGAGTGTGTGGAACAATCATCCTTATCCCTTTGTATTGCTTGGATAAATTAGTTTCTTGGTAAAGTTGTGCCTGAAACTCCCTCATTAAGTGGAGGAATTGCCAAAACTACTTCAAATATTAAAATAGGAGCCCATCTCTCAAATTCATCTATGGTGATTTGGCTTTTCTCCAGACACATTAACTGACCCACCTGTGGCTTTTTTACTATATTGGTCTTATTTATTGTCTCTGTTACAGTTTGATTTTTCTTTTGAAACTGTGAATTACAGAAGTTTACTTTTAAGTTCCTTTTAGTAACCAGTGTTCGATTGGGGCATAACAAAGGACTTGAAAGAGGCTGGGACAACCTGTTTTCATTAGTGTGTGTGTGTGTGTGTGTGTGTGTGTGTGTGTTACTAGGCAACTTGTTTACTTTTAAATCACTCCAAAGGAATGTATACCATGAAATTTCCCCTTGAGGTTTTCTGCCAGTTTGTATTTTTTTATGGCATACTAACATTTATCTTTGACATTTGTCTTTAAAAAATATTTATCATCAAGGCTCTGACATTTGCAAATGGTTCCTTATTTGCAACTAAGTCTGGGCTCTGTATGTGGGGTGCATTTGGTTGGAAATTTTCAGAATTATTAAAGAGACCTCCGGGTTCATTTCTAGGGAGACAGTTTGGTGGCATGCAAAGAACAAAGGCTTTAGGGTCACTCAAAGTTGAGAGAAACAGGCTCCCCTATTTGCCCTTGAGTGATTCATCATAACTCTCAAGTTCCCTTCCTTCCTCCTTTCCCTCTCTCCCTCCACATTACAAGAATGTTTCTGGCAACATCAGTCATAGCTCAAAAGGACCAATAGTGGTAGAATGGATAAATATATTATGGTATATTTGGACAAGGAATTTAATTTCTTCACCCCTAAGATGGGGTGAATACTTGAAGGGGTGTTCTGAATATCAAATGAGATTACGTATCTGAAAATTTTGGCACATAGTAAGTGCTCAAAAAAAAAAAAGTTTTATCTTTCCTTTTCTTTTCCCCTAATAGCATCCAAAATAATTTACTTAGCCCAGGAGCAAGGTGTGGCATCCAGAGTTATTCTTCTGATTTCTCTCTTTTGAAAAGAGAAAGAATCTTGCAAAATAAAATAAAATACAAACACAGAAAAGCACATAAAACAAATGTCCTGCTTAGCAAATGGGGCTAACATTCTTATAACCCCTGCCCAGGCCAAAAATAAATAATTTTTCCAGATATCCTACAGGTTCTATGTGTTCTTCACCTCAATCATAGATCCCTCCTTCCCTCCAAAGTAACCGCTATTTTTCTTTTATAATTATCACTTACTTGTGTTTTCTTAAATAGCTTTATCATCCACGTTTGCATCTGGCAAACACTAGCATAGTCCTACCTATTCTTCTTCTTCTTCTTCTTCTTCTTCTTCTTCTTATTATTATTATTATTATTATTTTGGTAATTTGATATACCTACAGGTTCTTTTTTTTTTAATCTGCTCTCCCCAGTTCCTTTTTCCCCTACATCGTATCTATTGAAGAACCACGTTGACCTGTACTATTTTACAGTCCGGATTTTGCTGGTGGCATTCATGGTGCAATCCACGGCATTTCTCGATTCGCTGTATTGTTTGAAAATTGGCAGCTGGATCTGGAGGTTTCATCAGACCCCACTTAGATCTCTTTGGCAAGTCTATAGGTACAGTTATTCTCCTCCATCAGGGGTGATGATGTCCGACCATCTCTGATTTTGTTACATTGGTTGGCGTGGATGCTTGTTGCCTAGATCCATTTAATTCATGAAGGGTTAAAAAAAGGATAATCTGTTTCTTCCAACTCATTTGCACTTATTCGCTAGAATAATTTAACAAGGAGATGCTTTATTCAACTCTTTGCTTATCCAGTGCTATGGTCTGATGGAAGCGGCAAGATGCATGCTTGATGTTTCTCTTCATGTTCTAGTTTTCAGTGTAATGAGTTGACATCCTGTTGCCCTCAGAAGTTGATAAATTTATTTGTCAATCATTCTTATAAGTTGAAACGTACTTAATTGAGTCCCAGTGTGTTGCTTTTTAAAAATCTTCGTTATCCTGTCTTGGTCAGAGAGTCTCTTCATGATGGCTTCTGGGTCCTTTGGTCATGACCTTAGTAGTCTTTGATCACCTCCTTGTTATGTGGTATAACAAAATATTCCAAACTTATTATTTCCAGTCCCAGACCTAGAATTGGCCATTTTGCCAAGAAGCCGAGATGTCTTCTGTTGGAAGCCTTCTATTGTTGAGGCATTTCTTTTTTCCTCAAGTGGGAACCAAGAACCATAGCTTTCATAGGAAACTGAGTCCTTGTGAGGTGAAATGACTTGCCTTGGATTTCATGGGTGATTCATGACAGATACAGGAATATAATCTCAGTCTCCTGATCTCTAATCTAGTGCTCGTTCTTTCACACCACATTCCAGGTACTCAAGCTAACAGTCCCCACATGCCATGCACAAATTACAGGGAGACTGTATGTGAGCAGAGTCAGGTCTGGCTCACTCACGGAATTTGGCCTCTGGAGAAGAGGCAGTCAGCTTTGCAGAAATATTCCTCATCAGGTTGATTCATCAGATACATTCATTCATTCACTCAACAAACTTGACTTGTCTCCTTATCTTTGTGTCTAGCTGTGAGCATTATGATGGTGAGCAAAAAACGTGTCTCTTTAAATAACTATACTTCCGCTTTGGCTGTGCCAGAGAAAATTGGCAGGAAACTTGATACTAGGGACAACTTTTACTTAGTTTTCTAGGTAAGCTAAAAGAATGTTGTAGAACCAACCGAGGCTCAATAACCTCGTCTGTAAAACAGGGCTATTAGGGAACCTGACTTGGTTGTTGGAGAAATAAAGTGAAATGGTGCTTATAAAGTGAATTGCTCAGTGCCTAGTTCAATAAAGCACATTTTATGATCATTTTCTTTATTATTGTTGGGATTTCAATGGAGGGCTTCCCACCATTATCCATTGCAGACCTCCCTTCATGCGGGGCAAGGGAGACAGCAGCTCTGATGGAATTCAGAGTTAGGATCTGTCACTGGCACCAGCTTCCTCCCTTAGTAACTTCCTGGAGAAACAGCCGAATCTCAGAATCACTGCTCTAGGACATCCTGGCAGATACTGGCGCTCCAGTGACTTCCCTCTGCCATGGGCTCCTCGCTTTTTTTGTGCATGTGCCACGGACAAAAGTCCATAGACTTCTTGGAAGTCTGGTGAACCCAGTGGACCCCTTCTCAAAAGGATGTTTTTAAATGCATAAAATATAATATGCAGGATTCCAAGGAAAATTAATGATATTGAAATATAATTGTCAAATGTTTTAAAAACTACATTTGTGATACAGCAATATGTGCTTATGTAATAATGCTTTAACAAGATCTAGCATCAGATCTAAGACACTGAAGTATATTAAGTGATGAGTATAAATGATAGACAAAGACATCTTGTGATAAATGTAACATGGCATGAAAATACCTGTGGTTTCTACTGGTAACAAAGTCATAGCTGCAGCTACTCGTAGGAAATGTTACTTTAGCCAATAGTTGGAGAAAATAAAAAGATGTGATTTCTTCCCATTTAAATTCACAGATCTACTGAATTCTATCCATGGAGCCCAGGCTAATAACTTTTCTATTAGAGTGTAGAGACTTATTTTTTATGAATCTTAAAGAAATTCTCATATTTGTACTCCTCCCCTCCCAGAAGTATATGGTTTCCTCCACCACCCAAAAGCAGAGCATTCCAATGAAACCTTTCGTAAGCCAAAATGACGTAAAGCAAAGAAGCAATTACCATTCATTTATTTGGAAACATTTTTGAGCATTCCCACATTCCCGCAAATAATCACTTTTTAGGCTTTTCTGATACTGTGGGACACATCTTGCTAACAGATGCACAAAATAAATTGAGATAAAGCGCAGATGTTCACAGAGTTCGAAGCTATGGCGGCCTGATGCTGAGCTGCTGAGTGTGGTTCCCAGGGAAGGGGCTTGGCAGGGCTGGTCTCGCTGCTGGGGTGGGGGTCGGGGGTGGGGGGTGCCTCCTCTACAACAGCTCACTGCAAAACAAACACTGGATGCCATTTTCTTTTTGCCTTCTTTCATAGAAGTCAGAATACTCTCTGGATTTCTTTCAGTTAGCATAAACAGTTACTAGTGTAGATCTTGTGTAAAAAGCCAGTGACTTAACAGGAACGTTTAAGAAGTAGAGAACACCTGTGTCTAACTGGATGGCACGTGACAAGGGAGCGTAATGTGATTGTCAGGGCACTAGTTACCTGACATCCAGGCAACAGCTTATTATGTAGAAATTCCAGTGGTTCGGCAGTTACATCTTGAGCGTCCTATGTTGTCAAAGGCCCTGGGGTAGACTCTGACAAAAGAGATTTTAGGTTCTCCCTCATGTAAGACTTTTCTTCCCAGGCAGGGAAGAGACACCTATTCATGGGGACACTACTCAACTGTGGTTCTTAGTTAAAAACCAAAGAGAATCACCTGCACACCTAGAACATGCCGTTTGGGATGTGTTATCTAAGAACTGCTAATATCACTTAATAGATGTTTATAAAATCGCCTAGTGCCCATTGAAGGCAACCAGTTTATCAAGCTAAGGGGTTTTATAAATTCATTCTTCATTGGCTTTCACCAATGTGAAGTGTAGAGACAACATGGTGGGGCTCCCATCAGACCGTTCGTTTCACATAGTAGCTTTGCTGCTGCCTCAATTTATGATCTTGGGAAATCATTTAATCCATATAACCCTTAGCTTCCCTATCTGTATAATGGGGCTTATAATAATAGTCATATCTACCTCCTAGGGTTTTTCTGTAGATTAAAAAAAATATGATATAAAATTGGGGTGCCTGGGTAGCTCAGTTGGTTGAGCTTCCAACTTGGGCTCAGGTCGTGGTCTCATGGTTCATGGGTTCGAGCCCCGCGTCGGGCTCTGTGCTGACAGCTCAGAGCCTGGAGCCTGCTTGAGATTCTGTGTCTCTCTTTCTCCGCCTCCCCCATTCACGCTCTGTCTCTCAAAAAATAAACATTAAAAAAAATTATATAATATATATATAATATATATATTTTATATTATATATACATATATATACATATATACACATATATGTATATATATATGTATATATATGTGTGTGTGTGTATATATATATAAGTTAGCACATAGCCAGGCTCATACTAAGTATTCAGTATCTTAGTTCTTGCGTAATTGAGGGTTGGTGAAAAGAAATACCATCTCCTGGTACTCTCTGAGTAAAGGAAATGCCAGCTTGTGCCTATACCTGAATCTGCTTTTGTAGCAGCCCAAGGGTTAATACCGAGAGGGTGTGGGTGGCTCCTATTTAGATAAAACCACATCCCAGAGCTCCCTTTTAACCCTGTTTGCTATTGTTAGGGTTTTCCACCACCTCTTTGAAGTTTCAAGATTGACAGATGTTATTCAGTCATTCCCGCCCCATCAAATTTTTACATGTAGGTTTTCAAAAAGAAATCACAGGAAATTTGAGGGGAAAGTAAAACTTTTGGTTTCTGACACTGAACTGGGGGGGGCGGTGGGGGCGCGGTTGGGGATTTCTAGAATCTTCTTCACACATAAATTTCAGGGGATTTCTGTTTTTGTGTTTCCCTTAGCCTGGAAAAGAATAGAAATTAGCAAGGAAGATCCTTTTCATCTATGGCCAGGAATTATAAAAAATCATCAGCAATAAATAAACAGTTCATTTGAATGTTTTGCATGCTTTAATGAATTGAAGACACAGCCAAGTAAATATGCAGTATTTATATTTTTATATTTTATAAAAAGTATCTTAGGGGCACCTGGGTGGCTCAGTCAGTTAAGTGCCAACTTCAGCTCAGGTCATGATCTCTCGGTTCATGAGCCCTGCATTGGGCTGTGTGCTGACAGTTCAGAGCCTGGAACCTGCTTCGGATTCTTTGTCTCCCTCTCTCTCTGCTCCTCCCCTCCTCGTGCCCACTTGCTCTCTATCTCTCTCATACAATAAACATTTAAAAAATTGTTTTTGTAATATTTTATATTTTCTAAAATATTTCAAAATATTTTAGTAAAATATTTAATAAAATAGAATATTTTAAAATATTTTCTAAAATATTCTAAAAATTTTATATTTATATTTCATATTTTAATATATTTAGATATATAATTATATATTTTATAATTTATATATTAATTTATATTTATATATTTTATAATTGTATTGCTGCCCCAATAGAAACAGAATATATTCACCTTGGACCAAAGTGAACTCTCCCCAAATTCTGCCAATGTGTTACAGGTTGTTTAAAAAAAAAACACCCACACAAGAGGGGCCTGCAGACTTAGTCTATATAGAGCAAGGTAGGGAGTATTTCAGGCTTTCTGGGCCAGATATCATCTCCGCTGCACGCACTTGTTAGTCTCTTTCTTTTTCTAAGCAACTCTTTCACAAACAAATAAAGCAACAAATGTTTGTAGCCCACAGGGCTGTACAAAAATAAGCCTTGGGCTGTGGTTTGCCAGCCCCTGCTGCAGCACGGAAAACGTGTGAGGGCTGTTGTCCTGTGAAGTCACCATCCATCCACCTTCTATAGCGAACACTTGCTGAGTAGTGTAAGTGCCCCTTCCTCAGCCTGGCACTGGGTATAAGGATGGCGATCGATACACAGGTTTACCCATAAAGAGCTTACTTTCTCTTGGGGGAGACCAGCAATGCAGGGATCAAACCGATCTATGATCATAAGGCATCGTGTAGTTACAGACAAGTGGGTGCTTGAAGCAGACACATTCATGGGATACTTCAGATAATAGAGGCAGAGTTACCAGGAGGGAATGTTGTTTTCTGCTCTATTCCTTCATCTGCCCCCCCTCCTTAACCTTGCTCTCCAGGCTCATACTTTGTTGAAAGATGGGGACAGTCTGTACTTACTCCACAGGAACTGTCTTCGTTTGCAGTTCCAGCCCTCTCTGCCACTGCCTTGTGCCATTGTCACTTACGGTGTCTCACCTGTCCTTTGTCCTATTCATGCCTTCCAGTGTGAGCAAGAATTTGGGTTTGCAAGAGTCAATTGCCATATTGTTTCCCTTTTCCTATTCTTTTTTTAAAAATGCACTAGGGGCGCCTGAGTGGCTCGCTCGGTTAAGCGTCCAACTTCAGCTCAGGTCATGATCTCACAGTCCATGAGTTCGAGCCCCGCGTCGGACTCTGGGCTGATAGCTCAGAGCCTGGAGCCCGCTTCGGATTCTCTGTCTCCCTCTGTCTGCCCCTCCTCTGCTTGCACTCTGTCGCATTGTCTCAAAAATAAATAAATGTTAAAAGAAATTTTTTTTTTTAATGCACCAAGAGACCTTTCCCCAAAAGAGTGACTTTTTTTTCCCCCTCTTGGTTGCTGAAATTCAGATGTGTGGGGGTTGCTCTTCCAGCGTTTTGTGGCATCTCCTTAAGATCTGAAGTTTTCATCTAGAACATACAGGCAGTTGAAGTTGGTGTTCCCACTCAGAACTGACCTCAAGACTCAGCGGTACATCATGTGAAACCTAACCACTCCCAACTGGCTTGCTACAAGCTTCCTTTCTCACTGAGCTTTGTTGACTGACGATACCAGACATGATTTAGGTGACGGATTCTCTTTGAAAGGTAATGGTTCTCTCCCTCGTACCTGGACTGTATTCTTATCACTGTATTCTCATCAAACGCATACAGTAGGTGAAAACTGCCATTTGAACAACTATGCATACTCTCTCTGACATGCTCTCCGGTTCCGTGTCACCTACCCAACCTTTTTTCTTTCTGTGTCCTTGCGTGGAGCTATTGGTTTGGGAAAACTACTCTTCCTCAAATCATATATTCTTATTTTTTAACAGAACATTTCTTCTGGTCACCACTCACTTTTTCCCATTTTTCGTTGACCAGTTCAAAGGTAGTCCTTGCCACTGTGGTTCCCTGTTTCTCCAAGCTTTTCTATATTCTGCCAACACATAGACTGTAGCACACATTTAGCCCCGTCCCTGCTCGCTGTATTATCTCTATGCATTTGTACACGTGCCCTAATCCTCTCCTGGGTTATAACCTCTTTGAGGGCAATGCCATACCCACAGTGGCATCCAACAGTGCTGTGTTCAATGAGTGAATCTAGTCTCTGATCGTGAGGACTGCTTCTTCACAGGTACCTTTGAGGGGAAATGAACGACGTATAAAACCAGTAGAATTCTGGCATTCTCGTCCAGTGGAGACAAGCTAACACAAAGCTCTCGCTGAACCATGACTGCCTTTCTCTGTCTTCTGCCACTGACTGTTTCTATGCTCTTCTTCCCAGAGCCAGGCCAGGCTAGCACATGACCCAAAGCTTGACATACAAGACATTGTATGTGGTCAGATAGCTGGTGCTAAGGACTCCCCTCCAGCAATCCCCAGGCATGCTTCAGTGGTCCAAGCTAGAAAAATGCCTGCCTTTCTTTTTACTCTTCTCACCTTTGTAGTAATATTTCCACTGTTGTGGGGCGCCTGGGTCCAACTCTCGATTTTGGCTCAGGTCGTGATCTCACAGTTCGTGAGTTTGAGCCCCGCATCGGGCTCTGCAATGACAGCACCGGTCTGCTTGGGATCTTCTCTCTCCCTCCCTCTCTGCCCTTTCCCTGCTCTCTCTTTCTCTCTCAAAATAAACATTAATTTTTTTAAAAAAAAAGACTATTTCCACTGTTGCTAGTAAGAATTCCTATTCTAGGAAAATGCACGCTCAAAAGAGGGATGTTGGGTGGGTATAAGGTACCTGCCTTCCAGAAAGACCCTTTGCATCGATTTCTCTCCCCACCACCTATGTTTAAGGGTGGCCTGGGTGTCGGTCAGAACAGGACAAGCTAGAGTTTAGAAAAGAACAAAGACTCTGGTGGAGGTGTAGCGGTCTCTTCGTTTTCACCAGATACCACATACACAAACTCTTTGGAGGCAGGAGCGGTCATTCTTCCTATATGACCGAAGCCTCCTGCTCAGCCTTGGGCTTAGTTAACACCCAGTAAATGCTTTGTCCGTTTAGTGAGCACTTGCCGAGGACCTGATGTGTGCTAGGCACTGTTTACAGTAGTACCGGAGAAAGACACGGCCCCTGCCGGCATGGAGTTCTCAGTCCGCTGAGGGTGGGGGAAGTAGAGAAAGGCAGATGTGAAACCAGTAACCAAAATCATAGCTATTTAATTCAAATTGTGCTAAGTTGTCGCATAGGAAAAATGTAGAGCGTCGTGAGAATATATAAAACAAAACGTTTTCCCACATTTTCCTAGATTTCCTTTAGAGGGTGACATCGAAGCTGAAGTTTGAGGGATGAATGGGAGACATTGAATAGGTGGCCAGAGGCGGGGAAGACTGCGCAGGTGCACCCATCCCTGGAACAAAAAGTCACGATATAGTATCCACAAAAATAACGCGGGTGTCAAACCCTCTAGATGCCTAAGGCGTGGGCCCGCTCCCTGACCGTGTACACCCGCTGAACCCAACTTCTTCTCTCCCTTGTTTTGTTTCCACATCAGAATACGCCACCAACAACCCTGACCTGTTGTTGGTCATATTCCAAGTGACAGGCGTCAGCCTCCTGCCCCCGCTGGGGATCGCCATAGCCGTCATCATCATCTTCTACTGCTACCGTGTTCACCGGCAGCAGAAGCTGAGCCCATCCTGGGAGACCAGCAAGCCGCGAAAGCTCATGGAGTTCAGCGAGCACCTCGCCATCATCCTGGAAGACGACCGCTCTGACATCAGCTCTACCTGCGCCAACAACATCAACCACAACACAGAGCTGCTGCCCATTGAGCTGGACACCCTGGTGGGGAAAGGCCGCTTCGCCGAGGTCTACAAGGCCAAGCTGAAGCAGAACACTTCTGAACAGTTCGAGACCGTGGCGGTCAAGATCTTCCCTTACGAGGAGTACGCCTCCTGGAAGACGGAGAAGGACATTTTCTCAGACATCAACCTGAAGCACGAGAACATACTGCAGTTCCTGACAGCCGAGGAGCGCAAGACGGAGCTGGGGAAGCAGTACTGGCTGATCACGGCCTTCCACGCCAAGGGCAACCTGCAGGAGTACCTGACGCGGCACGTCATCAGCTGGGAGGACCTGCGCACGCTGGGCAGCTCCCTCGCCCGGGGCATTGCCCACCTGCACAGCGACCACACCCTGTGCGGGAGGCCCAAGATGCCCATCGTGCACAGGGACCTCAAGAGCTCCAATATCCTCGTCAAGAACGATCTGACCTGCTGCCTGTGTGACTTTGGGCTTTCCCTGCGTCTGGACCCGACCCTGTCTGTGGATGACCTGGCCAACAGCGGGCAGGTAAGTTAGACCTGGATCCCCTTGCTTGTAGGGGGCCCCGCCCTACCTCTCCATCCATCTCCCGTGTCTTTTGTCTCCAGTGGCCCTGTGCTCTGCACACCTCTCAAGGGAATGTAGCCGAGGTCGGGAGTTGGCCCTGGAAATGCCCCACTGTCTTCTGCCAGGGTGTCGTTACTACTGGACAGCATTTCTCCTCCTGTTTCTGCAGACCTCTTCCAGTTCAAGACAGACATTCTTCTCCTTGAGTCGGTCTTCATTTTCCTCCTGTTTGCAGAGTACATTTCATTGCTTCTAACGCCCTTAGTGCTTTGCCTCTATTTTTTCCCCTCTCTTACTCTTCTGCTGAGCACTTCCTACTCGGTACTATTGGTGGCCACGTTGTTTTCTTTTTACCATTCTAGAAGGCAACCTCCTTGAAGCCCAAAAGCACATCCATTTGGTCATATCTAGCACAAAGCCTTGAACGGTGAAAGTGACCAATAGATACTTACTGAGTGAGTTGACAGACTGAGTGAATATACAATTCTACGGTTTTTTTGAAGCATCTCATAGGTGAAAATAGAAACCTTTTTGGGTAAGGAGGTATTGGAAAGTCACTAGAAATTACCAAGCCATCCTTCACGAATGACGGCGCTCCATGTTTTCACACACTGGAAGCTCGATGTGGATTACAGTAGAGTCTGGAAAGCACCGTTGTTTCCTCCGAGAAAGTGGGGGTATGTGCTTCTGAAGCATTCAGTTGCTCTTTGGTCTGGCCTCTTGGGTCCGTGGCTGCACAGGCATTGTTGGGGTAAACATATGGAATGCAACATGGACAGATTAATATGGCAGGGTAGTGAGGCATGCAATGACCTATTGAAAAGAAGAATTCCCTCTGATACATACGATTAAGAAACATTCCTTGGGATAGTCATTTCAATTCACGTGACCTGCCCTAGATTCTTGAAAAGGTAAGGACTTCATTGTTATTTAGTTGAGCTATAGATACTGCAAAATCAGACATTTAAGTGATTGCTTCCCTAGAAATATCTTTCTCCTTTTTTCCTGTGTATACCACTGTTTTTGCATTATCAGCCATTGTCCAAAGAAAACTGCATAGCATGCTCATCAAAATTATAAAATGATCTAGATTTGGCCTTCTACTATAGAAATACTTTCACGCAGCTTAGTTCAGTAGAGATTTTATGAAGGTACACTACATTCTTGGCACACTAGAACGTACCACGGGGTAAACAAAGAATATTGAGGCCGTCCTTAAGTGACAGAAACTAATGGCAATTATTCTTACTTTCACCATAAATCTTGGTGTTTCAGGAATGAGAAAATAGTTATTTGCAAAAGCAAAAATAAAGTTCTAACATATCACAGATGTCGTCTCCCCAGTCATCTGTGAGGATGTTATTGTATAATACAATGACATGTATCATGAAGGGAGAGAAAGCAGCCCTGGGGTTTGACATTTCCTTATTTTGGCGTGCTTTGTTTATATTTTTAAAAGTGTTTTCAGGGAGAGAAAAACTATTTTTAAAAATAATTTCAGAGGCTGTCCCTTTCTGTACCAGTCTCATTATTTAAAAGAGCGGTGTGCTTTTCAAAGATCATCTGCATGTGTAGAGAACAAACATCAGCTATATTTTTAGAATAAAAATGCAGCTGGATTTCACGATGGGCCTCAATGTCTGTTTTTGCTTTAGGTGGGAACTGCAAGATACATGGCTCCAGAAGTCCTAGAGTCCAGGATGAATTTGGAGAATGTTGAATCCTTTAAGCAGACGGATGTCTACTCCATGGCTCTGGTCCTCTGGGAAATGACATCTCGCTGTAATGCGGTGGGAGGTATGTATGGACCACCCCCATACCGTGGGGGTAGACGTGTCTTCAAAATGATGTCACGTTGTTCGCTTCAAGCGTGATTCCGGGGGTACGACAGAGTTAACCCCACGGTGAGAGCTAGCTGAGATCGGTTAGTACACAGCCATTCCAGAATGACTGAGAATTGTGCTAAGAAGCCTAGATTTTTCAGCTGAAAACCATGTTTGGAGCAGAAGGCTTTCTATCCCCTTCTCTACAGTATAATTACTTTTCTCTTGACACCTCTCCACGGATATTTAAATATCTGGCAAGAGATGAACACTAGTAATATTTATAAGAATTACTCCTGTTTATCAAATAGATCATGTCGTTAGGAAAAATATCGGATTTTTGTTTGTTTTTATATTTGAAGGTTTTGAAACCCATCACCTATTTGCCTGGGTCCCTGTGTGGGGACGGCACTTCCTGTCTGGCCGACCCCGTTATTTTCTGCTGCCTGCCTTCCCCCCGTGGCACATCCAAAACTAACTTGGTTTTTCCTTGCGCAGTGAAATTTGTTTAACCAAGTTTCAGCCCCTGAGAATAATTTTCTGCTTGAAAGCTTTGACAGTTCCAAAACGAATCCTTCGACCAGTATGAGTTGTGTAAGAGACGGTGGTGCTGTTGTCACCGTCAGAATAAATTTACCTAGATTTCGGTATCTTTTCTATCCTTTCAAACCCGTTATTCTATAAACATGAGCTGGAGATTGTGTCTCTGTCTTTCCCTCTGTCAGCGCAGCCGGCTTATTAAGGCCCTATGTGAACTCTCTGCTTCCATTGTTATCAATGACTGAAGCCCTTTCCTGTTGATATTTGCTGAGTGTGGAAGAATTCGGGCTAATGGGGAAGAACTGAGTTCACCAACTTTTACGAGGTCTAAAAATGGATACAGTATAAACAAGTTTTCCCAAGGAAGGAACAGGATCTCATTTGCTCAGCTAGTCTCAGAAAACCTTTCATAACCTTTAGGATAAGAACGGATGGGTTTTGGGGAACCGGAAAGAGGCCATCCCGGTTCTCATTTTGTTTGATCTTAAGCCCACAGTCCTGCGTCTCTCATCTCCGCTCAGGCTGCAGAAACTCAAGTTATTTATCTCTCCTCACTTGGATCCAGCTAAAAGCCCTTCACTTGATTTAGTGTGTGAACTCACGTATTAAGCCCTTTTCTTTACCTTCTTTTGGAAAGCATTGTGGATTTTTTTGGGGTTTTTTTGGTTTAGAGGTTTTTCGTTTTTTGTTTTTTTCGAAGGGGGTGGAATGTATCTTAAAAACATTAAAGACAGATTCTTCGCTTCATCTTAATTTCAGAGACCTTTCCTTTTTTTAAATATTTTTCAAGTTTTCTTATTTTTGAGAGAGAGAAAGAGAGAACATGAGAGCACGAGCAGGGGAGGGGCACAGAGAGAGGGAGAGAGAATTTTAAGCGGGATCTGTGATGTCAGCACAGAGTCCAATGCGGGGCTTGAACTCACAAACCATGAGATCATGATGACCTGAGCCAAAGTCGGATGCTCAACTGACTGAGCCACCCAGGTGCTTCTCACAGACTTTTCTTCTGTATTTCAGGAGTCCCATGGAAAGAACATAGAGTCGGCAGATAGACACATTCCCTCCCAGCTGTTGTAGAGACACAGGTAGAAGGACAGGTCTTGCCCTCAGGAAGCTTGACTGATGAGACAGACTTTTTTTTTTTTTCTTCTTTACTTTCAAAAAAATTTACAAATTCATCAGTTTGTTGCCTTAGAAATGAAATCAATTATAATTCCCCCCAGTTGATGTTAGGCTTTAATTTTGAAGGTCTAAGAAAGAGGGTGGGATGTAGAGAAAGCTTTCCTTAAGCTTAAACCTTCTTTTCTCTCACTTGAAATGCAATGTGTGTAATTACTATCTTCTATTGACCATCTGATTTCAAAAAAGGAAATGTGGAATCTGAAGCTTAACTTGGTATGGCGAATTAGAGATTGAGATTGTATTTTGCCACATAGGTCAACTAATATTCCATTCCATCCAGTTTTATTCTGAGTAGCAGGCATCTAACTGCATGCGGGAGGATGCTAACCATTAGGGGACAGTCTTGTAGGGAATGTGAAACCCCAGCTGTCCTGCCGTTAAGGGACGCCATTCTGTTCTTACGGTTGAGCCCAGACTCTTACGTGAATGCTAAGCCTGGCCCTCGCTCGCCTTTCTAGCCTCATCTCCCCATAGCACTGTCATTCCACACGGCACGTCTTCTATGAATGCCTTTTAGGTCTCAACCCTAGGCTTTGTCTCGTGCTATTGACTGGGGCCGAAGTAGACTTCTAAACACGCAAGTGCAGGTCAGTTGTGACCAGTGCTGCACGAAGGTGAGGCAAGGACACGGGGCCCCAAAAGCCCACGTCAGCTGAGGGGAGCGAGACAGTAGGGTCGGGCAGGGAGGGCTCTGGAAGGATGCGTAAGACTTAGGACTGTCCTCTTGAGTTGCTTCTTTATCAGCCTCTCTCTGCGAGGCGGCTCGAGGGGAACAGAGAAAGAGCACTACCACCCCACTGGACCAGTCAAGTCTTTCTTATCAGATGACAGAATGGCAACAGTTGATCATAGCACTCTTCCGAAGCCAACTGGTACAGCCCCCTTCACACGGAGGAGCTCGAGAGGTGGGCTGCAATCATGGAAGAGGGTGGTCCAAGTGGAAAGGCATCCTGGTGGAAGCAGCTGTGATCATGAAGAAAGCCACGAAGCAGTAGTAGCCACCGTTCCCTGGCCACTTGCTTCGTGGGTCAGCTCATCCAGCCTACCGAGCACTCTCGGGCGCTGGTATTAAATGCTGCATTTTACAGATGGGAAAACTGAGGCTTCGGGAAGTGGGAAAGCCGTGTGGCCACGACACTGCTGGCCTGACCAGTGGAGGACATCGTAAAGAAAGGACATCACGGATTGGGCAGCCAGTGCTACCTTGTGCATCCTGGCCTCTAATTCAGTGTCTTTCTGGAAGTAGCCAGCAAGACTGTCACACTTGAGGAACGTTCAGTGATGGCCTCACTCGTGAAAGTCTCCAGGGATGGACTTTCCTGCCTCCTCTGGGTGCACCTCTATTAACAGATTCCTAAAGCTCTTAATTTCTGAGCATGTTACAGACTCAGTGCCTTAAAGTCTGAGATAACTTCTTTATCCTTATTTCTCTGAAGATCTGTTTATTCGTTCATTCCTTCTCTTAACAAATATTTATTGAGTACCAGTTGCAAGGCAGGCATTATTCAAATGCTAAGGACACAGCAGTGGGGGGCAAAAAAAACAAACAGAAAAAATGCCCTCTCTGTCCTCCAGAGACAAGGAGTCTGTGAAGAACTAATATTGTAGAAAGAGGGGTAATGAGCAAACAGATAAGTGATTACAGCACCGGGGTGGGAGTAGGCAGATATGAATTTAGAAAGCAAAATAAAGAGTCAGGGACAGATCATGGCAGAGCGCATCATCTCGGACACTCGGATCACCTGAAAGAACACAGCAGTCAGGAAAACAGGTCTTTCAGAGTTGTTTGAAGAAGGAGCCAGATCGCAGGAGGTGATTGGTCTGTGACTGTCTTAGAAAGGAGGAAAGTCGTGAAATCGTCCTTCAGCAAGGACAGACCCGGAGACGGGCCCTGCTTTACAAAGAAATCTCTGTCCGGCTTTTGGTTTATTTGGTGTTCATGCAAGCGTTTGCGGTGCGTGGGAGGCGGAGGACGGCGGGGACCCTTTCGGGGCCCCCCCTCTGGCGAGCACAGCAGACACAATATTCACATCACCCCCAGCCAAAACGGACCCACCAGAAAACCGACTTCCAAATAAATCCCTGGCCACTGAGGTCTTTGAATAGAAACTGACACACGGCAGCCCTCGGAGCAGGCGTTTAACGAGGGGAGAGACGCAGCTCTTAAGCATCCTGTCTGCCCGCCACAGGCCTGGAAGGCAGAAAAAGAAAGGCAAAAGAGAAAAACAACAACGACGACGAAGAGGGGTGGGGGAGGAGGGCTGAAGAGAGGATAAGAGGCGCTCGAAGTTTTCCTGGGTTTCAGGGGAGCATCATTTAGAAGCAGATGCAAAACTCAGGGGTGCTGCCTCGAGGACCAGTGTCAGCCTGCTCTATGAAGTTGGAGCTGCCAGATGCCGACTTTCGGAGGAAGAGCATCGTGTCCCAGAGACTTGCCCTCTGCGTGTGCAAAATCCGGGGGGGTGGGGGGAGCGGCAAGGGTGGTGTTTCTCTTAAGAGCCTCCTGAGAGACATGAGAGGAAGCTGCCAGGATCTGGGAGGGATGGCTTCCATCAGTGGAAAGACTCTGGGGAAAGCCTGGGAGAGGGGAGCCGGAAAGGAGAGCAAGCCGTACGCGATGAAGAAGTTCGGCAGACAAGATGTTGTTTGAGGCAGCCGGGGAGATCCCGAGGTGGAGGTGTCGTGTCGGGCCCTGGGGCGCCCGGCCTGGGAAGCAGCCTGAGGGTGGGACAGAGACTGGGTCCGAGTGAATAGTTCTGTCATGGGGACGTCTGCCTGGGGTTGGTTGCCTCAGAGCCTGGAACAGGAATGGAGCCTGAGTGGTTTATTTGGGAAGAGATCCCAGGAAATGCCAGTAAGCGAAGGCAGAAGAGAGTCAGGAAAGGGGAGGAAGCCGGGAAAGGGCGGGTCATCAAGCAGGCCATCGCTGCAGGCAGCTGGAACACAGTCCTGCCGGGGACTCCGGGAGCAGACACACACACGAACACACACACGCACGCACGCACGCACGCACGCCCTGGGAGCACACCATCCGACCCACGGGCAAGCTGGCTGTTTTCCTCCCAAACCCCATCCATCGTGGGTTCAAGGTCGCTCCCGGGGCCAGTCGGAAGGGCGAACACAACCTGCCCAGCAGGTTCCACCTGTGTTGGGCCAGTGGGCGTGGACAGCCGCGTGGCCAGCGGCCTTCTGGCAGTATATGGAGTAACGGTACGGGGAGCCCGCTCCCCCCTTGACTGGCGTGATGACAGTTCCTTGCAGAAGGGAGGCCTGAGCCGTGGCATCATTTGATCAGATGCACAGACGGCACCTCCAGAAAATCACGCATTAACGCCGCGGCCAACACCGCCCTGATCTGGTGCTCGCGGCACAGGTTGTGACAGGCTCCTCTTCCCCCGCCAGCCCACCTGTTTCGCCAAAACCCAGAATGGACCAGCATTTGGGTTTCATGCTGGTCAATAAAAGCAGTTAGGGAGAAGGCTGCTCGTTGCCATCAGTGAGGGGTTTTCTCGTTGGCTCTTTTGTTCTTTTGTGTAACTCGTTTAGAAATTACACACTGTAACCGTCCGACAGATTTCCATAAGGTTCCCCTTCTCGGAGCCATGCGGTGCGGAGGGGCCGGCCAAGGCAGGGAGGGACACATTTGTCACATTTGTGTTTCCACCTGGGGCTGCCCCAGCTGGGCTTGTTCTGGCCAGCGGGGGGAGAAAGAACTCACCGAAACACTTAGTAGAGAGGAGAAAGCATGCAGGCTTCCTAAAAAGGCAAAGCCAGTTCATCAGAGGAACAGTAATAGAGCCCGCGATCTGAGCGTTCTTCCCGGAATCCAGCGTGCTCTCTGGCCTCGGTTTTCGCAACTGGAAAATGAACTGTTGGATCCCATCTCTCAAGACTCTTCTTCAGCGTTCTCTGTCTGACTCATTTGAAATGTTGAAAGTATGTTTAATAACTTGCATTCAGCTCCTCTGTCAAGACGCAACTCCTATTCCTTGCAAAACACGTACAACAGTCCTGCTGAGAGCATGGGCTGCAGAGGGTGCTGGCCCTTGGACGGGTTGTTCCAGATTTGCGACATGATGAGGACAGAGCGGGGGTGCAGTGACTCTGATAGCGGTCTGGGGTTGCCCAGGACCCCCAAATGGCAATTCTTCTTCCTGTAATTTTCTACAGTGTTTTACCTAAGCTTCAGTCCCCAGTGAATTGGGGGGAGGGGGGCAAAACATCTATCTAGTCTTTTATCAAAAAGAGATAGATTGAGAAGCACTCATCGTAAACAGTAAGGGGCAAATTTAAATCACTTTTTTGGGAAGTTTGTTTTTGAGAGAGAGAGCATTTGCGTGAGCAGGGAGGGGCAGAGATGGAGGGAGAGAGAGAATCCCAAGCAGGTTCTGTGCTGTCAGCATGGAGCCAGACTCGGGGCCTGAACTCACCCACAGTGAGGTCATGACCTGAGCTGAGATCGAGAGTCACATGCTTAACCGACGGAGCCACCCAGATGCCCTTTATCACTTTTAATCCCAGCATTGCACCTAAGCCACTTTTGTGAGACTAAGGATGAGGAGTGGGACAAAGATTTGCTTTTGCCTATATCCGTCTACTTAGTAATTTTGGAGTTTTAAACACATGCATTTTCTAAAATAAAAGCATTTTAAGCACCAACACGAACAACAGATAAGGACAAAAGATAAACAGACGGGGATAAAAGGCATGTAACCTGGACCGAGCAATTTTGCCAGAGTGGATGAAGCAGCTCAGCCCCTAGTTGCCTGAAACCATGGGAGAAAGTTGGAGCTGAAAACCAACCTCTGGTTTGGCCAGTCACCACGTCTGCTCGAGTCCCCGGACCGTCTGGGTTTCAGTGCTTGAGGTTTCATCCCAGGAAGGACCATCGGTGCCCAACTGGCTGACAGAGGCTTTCTGCCCTCAACCACCTGCCCCAGGGCTTAGGCCTCCACCTCGGTCTCTGTGGCCGCCTTCTCCTGCTGAAGCAAAGAAAATATGCACGGTATCCTGAGGGCCTCTGAGCAGACCCGAGGAGCAGTTAGCACCTGGCCTCCAGGAAGAAAGAAACAGCCTCTCTTACAATGTCTGTCGGCGGTCATCCTCCACAACCTGAGTAGAGACCTGAGAAGGCATTGCCTTCACAGCCACAGAAGGGAAAAAAAGGAAAAGAATGTTGGCAGACAGTGGTCTCCACGATCAGAGATTCAAGCCGGTGACTGAGAAGCAGAGGGACACATGCTGCCAAGCACAGGTCATCTTTACCTGTTATAGGGCATGATTTAAAAAACGGGTGGGAGTGTGTACGTTTAAACTGAGGGCAAAAAGCAAAGAAAGAGGAATTGCAAAAATCCTCAAGACAAAAAGCCCGCTTAGCTGTTTTGAAAAATGTATGTTATGTAAATATGACAGTCACCGGGAGTTGAAGAAAAGTCAGCTGAAAATATGCATACACTTTAGTTTTATTTTTTTTTAACATGCATATACTTTAAGTCTCCATCCCGTTTCCTCACTGGAAAGACTACCTCGTTATTAAGGGATGGGGGTGTGCCAGTGTGGGTCACAGCATGGTCACCCAGACTTGTCTATTTTTTTTTTTTAGTGTTTATCTTTGAGAGAGAACGTGCAAGTGGGGGAGGGGCAGAGAGAGAGGGGGACAGAGGACACGAAGCCGGCTCTGCGCTGACAGCAGCGAGCCTAGTGCGGGGCTCGAACTCACAAACTGTGAGATCATGACCAGAGCTAAGTCAGACGCTTAACTAAGCCACCCAGGTGCCCCAGACTTGTCTTATTTATTTATTTATTTATTTATCTAAAATGTTTTTATTTATTTTTGAGACAGAGAGAGACAGAGCATGAGCAGGGGAGGGGCAGAGAGAGAGAGAGAGGGAGGGAGAGGGAGGGAGACACAGAATCAGAAACAGGCTCCAGGCTCTGAGCTGTCAGCACAGAGTCCGATGCGGGGCTCGAACTCACGGACCGCGAGATCATGACCTGAGCTGAAGTCGGACGCTCAACCGACTGAGCCACCCAGGCGCCCCCAGACTTGTCTAATTTAAACTTAAAAGGAGATTCATAGAGTCACACTCTCCCAGTTCAGCTCAGAGAATCCATTCCTTTGCCAGCCACCTTCAGACTGCCCTTGACCTCACCTGCCTACGTTATCTCCCACAAGTCACAGACTCCTACCCCTCAGGGATACCAGGGAGTCTGACAAATCTCACAGCTTCCCAAGGCTTGAGGAAAAGTAGGAAGTAATCCAGTTAAAATTCTCTTCACTCTGGGAAAGGACTGTTGCCTTTGTCTTCTTTTCCAAAGGGGCATTCATTACTTTTTCTTTAAGCAGAAAACAAGCCCGTGCCTAATGCCCTCTGCCATCGTCAGCTCGCCCCCATTCCCCATGGAAACCTGCGTTAGTCCCCACAGAACTTACAAAATTAGACAGTGTGGTTTGTGGAACTTTGAAGATTAGAACTGGAAATTAAATAAATTGGCCCTGGGTTATGACAACCTCAACTCTGGAGATTTTTTTTCTTTGTTCTCTAGGAATCTTAGCCATGAGCTCAACACCTGGGATTGATTCTGATCCCGCCCATTTTCCTTCCCTGACTGCAGTCATCCCCGGCCCCTTTGTGAGCCCTGTGCTGTGGGAATTGTTGATGGGTTAGTACATTCACTTTCTCAGGAAGAAGCCCTGTCAAGGCTTCCTCAGGGTGACTTTGCAACCAGGGTCCGGTGGTGCAGTTTAGCTGAGAGATCGACCTGAAGAGAAAACACTTCTTTGACTGCTGTCTTAGGCTGGCTTTCCTAGAACTAATCTAAAACAAAGAGTTTTGTGCAGTGGTTTACTGCAGATGAGGTCTCAGGAGAAGGGAGTAAGGGAAGGGGAGAACCGCAGTAAGCCTGTAGTTTCAGGAGAGGTCTAGCCTCAGCCTCATCTCATGGGGAACTCTAGAGTATGAATTGTACCATGGTTATCTCCCTGCAGAGGCAAGAGGGTTAGACTATTAATACTCCCACGTTAATTTATCATTGGCTGCCGGCTGTCTCTCAGGGTGAGGCTTTCTGGAAATCCTAGGCCAGGCAGCTCTCATCAGTGAAGGGCAGTCCTCCAGAGGAGGGTGAAGTTGTGGCCTCTTAGGACTCAACACCTGTGGTAGCTGGGGGCCGGTGCTCTTGGCTTGGTTAAGGTATAGAGCCAGGGAGCCAACAATGCTAGCTATGGCAGCCAAAACAGTTGGAAATGGAGAGTGTGTGGACTGATACATTATCTAAGGAATACTTTACATCACATACAAATCCTATCCCATTATATTGTATTAGAATATGCATACCTCAAGACATGGAAGTAAGAGGGCATCATATTATTTGACTAGGTTGGATTACAAGATAATCCGGAGGGCGACAGGGAGGTCATCCACTTCAGCCCCTTCCTTTTATAGAAGACAATATTTAGATCAGAGTAAACTGTACTGAGAACCAGCTCTGATTACCAGTCCTCGGCTTCTAGAATTCGACCCAACTCATATCTGTCGCATGCCTGCTATGTATATGGCACAGTTTTTAGCACTGAGCAGAGAATCAGAGGACACTAGACTCAGCCTCTGCCTTGGGCCTTAGGAATGTACAGTCTGTAGAAGAAGATGAGGGAATGGAAGAAAGAAGTATTATGCAGGTCAAAATTCAGATCTCACCTCGAGAGCAGGAAGGGTTAAGTGCTGTGGCACTGGAGGGGCAAAAGTGGACACACCAAAGGATGGTCTGTGCTCACCTCAATGTGATGGGAAGCCTTCATCACAAATTTCCTGAAAAAAGATCTTCTATTTGGGGGCTAGAGGGGGTGCCACAGAAGATGAATCTGCAAGTGGGGTTCTGGGAAAGGGGAGAAAACAAACAGATAAGAACAGGCAATCCATTTTCAAAATGTCATTTGCCTCAAAAGCTTCTTCAGTTCTTAGCCTGGAAGGGCAACTTATTGAAAGGTTTACTCATTAAACAAGATTATTTTGCTAAAAGCCCAAGGTCCTGGTTTCTGTAGGGAAAATGTTGGATCCAGCCCATCCTCCATTTCCAGCACAGACATGTTTTACTTATTTTTATTTTTTGACATTTATTCATTTTTTTGAGAGAGAGTACGAGTGGGGGAGGGGCAGAGAGAGGGGGAGACACCGAACCAAAAGCAGGCTCCTCCAGGCTCCGAGCTGTCAGCACAGAGCCCGATGCAGGGCTCGAACTCACAGGCCACGAGATCATGACCTGAGCTGAAGTCAGATGTGTAACCCACTGAGCCACCCAGGTGCCCCCAGATATGTTTTAGTACAGGAGTGTTTTCAGTCTTTTAGGCTGTCCTGTGCCATACTGACATGTAGGGGATCCCCACCCACTTACTGCGTTGTTTTAGTATTCACTTAGAGTTTAGGCATTGCCACTTTGGACGGGATCTAAGATCCATCCATCCATCCATCCCTCAACAAAGTATTAATTGAGAGCCTCTTGTAGAGGAGGCCCTACCAGGGGTGCTGGGAATACAAGGATGACCAAAGGGAGTCTGAACCTACTCTCAGATGCACACAATCTTGTTAGATGAGACCAATAAATTTGACTATAGCAAAATATGATACATGCTAACATAGAGCTCTGCCCAGGACATCTAGCCAGGAATGTCTTGAAGGATATTCAAGGAAGTTTCTATAAAGAGATTCACTTTAGTTGAAATCTGAAGCCCTAGGGAAGGAGTACAGCATCCTCTCTGATCGTCTTTGTCACATGTACCACTAAAGGAAAATTACCTTTTTAAATTTTGTTTGTTGATGTGTTGTCAATCTCTCTCCTCTGCGATCCCACTAAACAGCATTGCTCAATGTTTTTGTCATCATTGCTGGCCTTAGGAGTCTTTATAGACATTTTTTTTTCTTTTCTTCTCGTGTGTGTGTGTGCGTGTTTTAATTTTAAGTAGGCTCCACACTTAAAGTGGGGTTTGAACTATGACCCTCATATCAAGAGTCGCATGCTTTACTGACTGGGCCAGCCAGGCGCCCCAACAGTTTTTTTTTTTCTTAATCCTTACTCTGCATCAGTGATTCTCCTTCCTGGAAGAACATACATAATCTAAAATTCACTGTCTGAATCATTTTTAAGTGTAGAATTCACTAGCGTTAAGTACATTCACAGTGATGTTTAACCATCCCCATTACCTATTTCCAGAACTTTCTCATCTTCCCCAACTGAAACTCTGTACCCATTAAACAATAACCCTCCATCTCTCTCCCACACACACGCACCCTCCCAGTCCCCAGCAACCACCCGTCTACCTTCTGTCTCTATGAATTAGTCCATTTTAGGTGCCTCATGTAAATGGAATCAGATGATATTTCTCCTTTCGTGATTGCCTTCTTTCACTTAACATAACATGCTTGAGGTTCATCCACTTTGTAACTTGTGTGAGCATTTCATTCATTTTTAGGCTGGGTATCCCCATGAAGTTTGCCACCACCTATTAAACCTGTGTGGGTCCCAGGGACCTTTGTAGGGCTACAAACCATCGTGATGTGTAAGACTTCTCCACCTCCCAAGAACCAGTGTTGCCCTCTTGGGGCAACATCATCCCCCTGAGAATGCCCGCATGAAAATGTACGCTGAGTGACCTTGTTGGTCCCATTCTTCACCGTCCGCAGCCATTAGCACAGTCCCTGGCACGTAGCAAGAGCTCGACAATCATCCATCATTTCTCTGGCTCTTTCCACAACTACTCCTTCTTTCTTATTTTGATCCACTCTTCTTTAAGCATTGCTCTCAGAGGAATCACAGATACATTTCGATGCTCAGTGGCTCAGGGTACTCGGCCAGGCTGCTCACCTTGTTCTTGTCCCCAAGCTGCCCACGCCCTTCTCAGCGGCCTTGCTCACCTGCTCTCTTTAACAGAGGTAAAAGAGTACGAGCCTCCATTTGGTTCCAAGGTGCGGGAGCACCCCTGTGTTGAGAGCATGAAGGACAATGTGCTGAGAGACCGAGGACGACCAGAAATTCCCAGCTCCTGGCTCAACCACCAGGTAAGGAGTTGCTGTTCTGAAGGGAGAAGCAGATTTGTCTGAAGTGGCCTCTAGTAGAGGAGAGAATTTTAGGATATTGGGCTTCAGTCGGAGGCCGGGCTGCTTGGTGCTCCACGATCCTGTTAGGTTTTGTTTCTAGAGAAAATGTCACTGAAGTGGACTCACACGGCAGACACACCATTCAAAGAGGGCGCTCCAGTAATCCTTTGCGGGCCGTCGTCCCATTACGCAAGCCCGCTTGGGTCTGGCGTTAAAATATTTTGTTTGCAGCCTCTGCCCCTCACCCCCCAAGCCTTTACGTAGCGTGTTTATGTTTTGTTCCCTTCTGGGTTCCAAATCATCTCCTGGGAATCTTCCGCTCTAAGAGTGAGAAGTAAGCAGAGTCTGTCCCCCAGTGGGACTGGGGGGCGGGTGCCGTGTGCTCATGGCCGTGTGCAGGCCGCGCACACTGGGTCTGGAAGGACACCAGCTCTGCCATAAAAGAAAGCCGGGAGAAGTAGGAAGGTCCAAGTGAACAAATAGGAAGTCTGTCTGTGGGAAGCATCCTCAGGGCTGTTGCTGTTTCTTTTCTTTTTCCAAGAGATGGTAGGCAAGGGCATCTGTGGAAGGGCAGCGGTTCTGGACTTTCGGGGTGAACTCCCCAAATTCTTTGTTTGGGGGCATTTTGACGAGAGCGGTGATCAGAGAAGAAGAAGAAAGTGAGTGATAGGTTGCCAGGGCAAGAGAGCTGTGCGACATACTCGGGAGAGAGGGTGAAGGAAGGACGAGAGGGAGCCGTGTGCTCCTGTCCCACGGACAGAGCTGATCTTTCTCCTGGGTAGACCCTCTGATGGCCTCCTTTGGAAGAATTCCCTTATCCAGTGAAGGCTGGGCTAAGTCATAGGTTTTCCGAAGGGCAAGGCAAATTGAGATAAGCAACAGAAACAACAGATCACGCACAATCAGGAAGACAGATGGAGCCGGAAGCCTGGTCGGTGCCAATCCTGGCCCGGAGCCACTTCAGCAGACAGTCCCTAATAAAGTCGGCGTAGAGCTTGAACCAGGCCATGGTAGCCCAGGGCTTCCCCGGGGTTTCGGGCAGACCCTCTTTGGCTGAAAACGCAAGGCTGTTTTGGGTTCCTTCCGAAGTCCGCGGGCACTGGGGTTATTTCTTTCAAACCCCGTTGCCTCCTCTGCTGTATGGTTCTTGTAATGAAGCCATTATTCATGATGATAAAATTCTGGAAAGAATTTGCATAATACATTTTTTCTCTTAATGAGATTTGTTGCCCTATTGATTTCACGTTAATGCTTAATATTTAATTTAATTTACTGCCTGTAATTACAGGGCCAGAATAAAATAAATGTTACTTGTGTACCAACAGTACCACTCCACTCTTAACAGGCCATCAATCAATACCGTCAATTAGGTGAATTTTACAATTAATTCAACATCATGAATTCACTCACAGGGCAGGAAGGGAGGGAGAGGCTCCTAGGTGTGTTGGGAAAGTTACCTGTGGTGGATGTTCAACAGCAACGTGCCGGTTCTCGGGGCAGGTGCTGGGGTATATCCGTCCCTCCTGGGCCACTTGTATCAAAGATCACCAGTGACCATGGGGAGCCTCTAACTGCCGGACACACGCTCTACGTCTGCCTCTCTGTTTAACCCCTGCCTACTTGGTTGCCAAAAAGGACTTGAAATGATGAACGTGTTTGCACTGCAAAATAAAAATTACACCCCTGAGAGAAGACCCTTGCCACCGTACCGGGCAGCATTTCCTGAATGCCACCCCCTCCTTTTTTTAAAATTTTTTTTTTTAAGTTTTTGATACAGACAGAGTGCGAGTGGGGGAGGGACAGAGAGAGAGGGAGACACCGAATCTGAAGCGGGCTCCGAGCTGTCCGCACAGAGCCCGACGCGGGGCTTGAACTCACGGACCGTGAGATCATGATCTGAGCCCAAGTCGGACGCTTAGCCAGCTGAGCCACCCAGGCACCCCTGAATGGCCCTTTTGAACGGCGTCTTTATGGGGCTGGACGAAACCTTCTGACAGAGCCTGGAGTCTAGCACGGCTGACTTACAAAGACAGCTGCTTCCTAGGGTGCAGCCTGATGTCTCTGGGAGGAGCGGGGCACGAGGGGTCATCCTTGGCAGCTGCCTGAAGCTGTCCAGAGAACGTGGGACTTCACAGGAGGAAACCAGCCCAAGGTTTGGACTTCACTCTGACTGGGGTATTTAACCCTGTTTAAATAGAAAGGTGTCTGTGATTCCAACTATAAGATGCTCTCAAAAGGCAAAACCATAGACGCAGGAAGATCAGTGGTCTCCAGGGGCTCAGGGAAAGAAGAAGGAGGGGTGGTGGGGTACAGAGGACTTTTAGGGCAGGGAACTTACTCGCTGGGCTATAACCATGTGCCTCCATGCTGTTGTACATCCGGCAGAACCCCTAGCGCGTCCCCCGGTATAAACCACGGACTTCGGTTGGTAGCGATGTGTCCGTGTTGGTTCCTTGACTGGAATAAATGGACCACACGATGCGAGATGTCCGTAGTGGGGGACGCTATACGTGTCAGGGGAGGAGGTGTTCGGAAACCCTCTGTGCTTTCCGCTTAGTTTTGCTATGAACCTAGGACCACCCTAAACAATAAGGCCAAAAACTGCTCTAAAGAAATAGGAAGGCGTGACAGGGTATCAGGGGCCACTTCATGGGAATTTTCCGGTACCCGGGATGCTACTGCACCTCAGAGGCCTCCTGGAGAGTCCTTGTCGCGATCAGACGTGCCGGCTCTCCATCTCACGACCTGTCGTGATCCCATGGCGCAGGAGCGGATGGGTAGAGCAGGCTTCCAGGACAGCGCACGCCCCTTTGTTCCACAGGCGAGTGGCCGGCCCCGCCTCGTGGGTGCTCAGTCAGGATGTGGGGCTGGCACAACCGGCCAGCACCGCAGGGGCGAGGGCAGCAGGAGCCCCCCAGACCAGCAGCTCCGCGTGACTGTGACTTCCGTGACTTCTCTCCCACCGCAGGGCATCCAGATGGTGTGCGAGACTCTGACCGAGTGCTGGGACCATGACCCGGAGGCCCGGCTCACGGCCCAGTGCGTGGCGGAGCGCTTCAGTGACCTGCAGCACCTGGACAGGCTCTCGGGGAGGAGCTGCTCCGAGGAGAAGATTCCCGAAGATGGCTCGTTGAACACTACCAAATAGCTCTCTCGGGGCAGGCTGCGCTGATCTAAAGAGGCTGCCCCTGTCACCAAAGAACAGAGGCGGCGGGAAGCTGCCCCTGACCCTGAACCAATGCTTCCTGGAGGCCCCGGGGGCCACTCCCCTCCCCGTGAGCTGTGGGCGTGAGCAGAAACACCAGCGGCAGGGAGTGGGTATCATGAAGCATTCTACGCCTTTGACATTGTCATAGGATAAGCTGTGTTAGCACTTCCTCAGGAAATGAGATTGATTTTTACAATAGCCAATAACGTGCACTTTATTAATGCCTGTATATAAATATGGAATAGCTATGTTTTATATATATCTATATATGTCTATATCTATATATATATACAGCCATACTCTGGAAAGAGACAAGGAAAAAAGATCAAACATCCCAGGAAATTGGTTTGTTTGGAGCGCTGCGGAACCAGGCACAGAAGGAAGGGATCCGTGACAGCATTAGCATTTGACAATCACACGTGCGCTGGTTCTCTGACTACACAAGGTGGGGGCTCTGCATCAGGAGAGGGGCTCCGAGGCTCCGAGCCAGCCATGGCCACGCTGCACTTGCTTTTGCAAACCAATAACTCCGTGCACGTGGAATTAGCTCCTTTTCTGGCCATGGAGCTAATTAGAGTCACGCCGTTTGGGGACCAGATCCTGGGAGACTGGGTCTCCTGGACTTCTCACTTGAGCTTCAAGCCCACGATCGGTTTGTGAGTCACCTTCCTCGACCAGCTCAGAAACCCTGTCCCATCTCCAAGAGCTTTTAGCTTCCCAGGCTTCACGGGCACAAAAATCAGAACAGATTTCCCCACTTAGGAAGTGGCCGCATATTCTACTAAAGACAGATCGTTCTTTCTGTTTGTTAATCCCCCTGCCATATCTATGTTACTCTTCTCTCCTGCCACCCAGATTCCCTTTCCTTAAAGGGAATACGTCTCCTGTCGCGGGTTCGTTGTGTTTTCTCATCAGGCTCGGTTTGAGTCTCTAGCTTTCTGTGCAAACGCCGAGAGTTTCCATCTCTCTGGGCTCCTGGATGCTCCAGTACATGTTGGCCTAGTCAGAAGGATTCGAGCTGCACGACACCGCCATGGTCAGAGCTGTTTCCTCAGGCACTCTGAACATGTGTTTTGCTTGGCCAGCACAGCGTCGAACAAAATTGAGCCACTTTTTAAATATTTGGAGATTTTGCAAAACAGAAAATCTGGATCCTCCCAAGTGAAGACAGATAGCAGATGGTTTCCAGTTCTCCCCAGTCCACATTATTCACAAGACAAAGGTGTGGACACACTTCTTTAAAGCTGCTTCACTTCTCGCTGTAAATGTTGGCATTTTCCACTGCCCACCCCATCCCAGGCTAGGAATTAAACCTGCCCGTAACCAAGGCCCCTTGTAAGAAATGTGCGTTACGTCAGCCATTCTCTGGCTAGATCATAGGAGTTTGATTGCCTCTCTCTTCCTGGTCTGGTGTTAAGATTTGAAGTTGGTGGGTTTTTCTGGACTGAAGGGGGCCCCCTCAAGTGGTCCCAGTTAAGCCAAATCTATTTTGCCTATATGTTAAGAGCTTTCCCCTGCGCATTACGGAGGGGAGCTCTTACCTAGAAGCTTTTGCCAGGGTTATCAGTCTTTCCACCATACCAGCCTTCCCCGCCCTTTGCAGGATTTGCTAGCAAGGACTTGAATGTGGGACACAGTCCCTTTTGCATTTAGGAAGTCTGTGTCCGAATGGGCAAGAACAAAGAATGAGCTTTAATACTCCATAGGAATTTGTTAATCCACAAACAAATGTTAATGCTGCAAATAATCTCTTTTTTAATGTTGTTGAAGCTACCTATTTTCAGCCAAATAGGAATATTAGGACTGGCAGTGAGCAAATCAGTTCCATTTGAATTTTGGAAGGTCTCCTCTCATTGAAGTTTTAGCAGATAGGCTGAGATTTGGGATTAGATGAACCTTGTAGGCACCCTTCTCAGTGGGGGTGGGCTGAGAGAGTTCGGGACAGTCTGTCTGCAGCACCTTGGAAGTGCCCGGAAATTCCTTTGCACCTTAGGGCTTAGATGCTGTCCCAATAGCTGTTGCTCATTGACCTCTAGTGGTGAATTTCTAGAATACTGGTCCATTAATGGGATTTTCCAAGATTCAAAAGAGCTTTATCACTTCTGGGTGGTCATCAGCATAAACTGGAATGTAGTATCAGATGATACTGTGGCTTTTTTTTTTTTTTCCTTGTCAAGAAAAAGACCAAGGAATAACATTCTGTAGTTCCTAAAAATACTGATTTTTTTTTTTTTTACTACTATACATAAAGGGAAAGTTTTATTCTTTTATGGAACACTTCAGTACTCATGTATTAAAATAGGAATGTGAATGCTATATACTCTTTATATCAAATGTCTCAAGCACTTATTTTCATTCTATGCATCGTTTGTCTTTTATATAAATAAAATGTTTATTAGATGGAATAAAGCAAAAATACTCAGGTCAGCTTCCTACCTTTTGCTCCTGTTCATCGTGATTAAGCCATTTAACCACACTCGGTTATTGTGGGAAAAGTCACAAATTTTCCAATTGTCGTCTTCAAGTGGCAGTCTCAAGTCCTTTTTTTAAAAAAGCAATCACAAAAGTTCCATCACAACAGATGCACCAAATGTCATTGGTGGCCGGGACATGAAGTCTCTACGTCTCCTGGCTATCATCTTGCCTGTCCCAGAAACTGGCTCCATTCACATGACTTTGTCTTCTAGGCTCCTTCCCTCGCATAGCAGGCCCTTGACTATCTTTTTGACTATTGTCACTTATGCTTCCTCCCTCTTCCTTTCTACTCATCCACAGCATCTCACTTAGGGCTTTTAGTCAGTTTATCTTCATCACCAGATGACTATGCCTTAGGCAGTTGGCTCCAGGTCCTTGCTGGAAGGATTTCTGGTAACAATGTCTGTGATTTGCTGCCCAACCTTTGGCCTTCCAGTTTTGGAATCTCAGAGATTCAATGGCTTCTTCTAAGTTATTAACTGAGTTCTAGTTACAGTTCTAAATATTAGGCTTCCTTTATTTTTTTAATGTTTATTTTTGAGAGAGAGAGAGAGAGCATGAGCAGGGGAGGGGCAGAGAGGGAGGGAGACACAGAACCAAAAGCAGGCTCCAGGCTCTGAGCTGTCAGCACACGGCCCAATGTGGGGCTCGAACCCATGAACCGCGAGACCATGACCTGAGTTGAAGTCAGTTGCTCAACTGACAGGGCCACCCAGGTGCCTGCCCCCTACGTTGGGTTTCTAAACCTCAGCACTACTGATGTTTTGATCAGATAGTTCTTTGGGGAGTGGGCCTGTCCTGTACATTGTAGACAGCATCCCTCGCCCCCACCTCCCAGCTGTGACAATGAAAAATGTTGCCAAACATTGCCAAATGTCCCCTAGGGAACAAAATCACTCTTGGAATCACTGAACTAGATGATGTGGTCCTATAGTCCTGTGGGCATGAGTTATAGTCCTATGTTAACTAGTAGCTCGACAATTTTAGTGGTTACCTGCTCCTCCATTTATCAGCTTTGTGACCTGCGTAATTATATGCTTCATGCTTCAGCTTCATATGTAAAATAGGATTTTACAGACCTCATCCTATACAATATACCATTGTGATAGGAATACACGCAAAAGCTTTTGGAGTTGTGTCTTGAACTTGGAAAGCCTGCAGTGCATACTGGCCAATACTAAATTGGTTTAGTACGCCAACGGCTGCTTTCCCAATGAGGTAGATTTTGGGGTAGACCCTAGAGAGCATTAACACCACTGAAGAGACCTGGGCACGTGCTCCACGGCCTGTATGTCGATAATCTGAGGAGAGCTCCCATTCCCTGAGTACCTCCCATCTCATCAAATTGAATCCCCCACCCGCGCCCTGAGGTAGATAGTATGTCCCCTCTACAGATGAGAAATCATCCTGACAGAACTTAAGAAAGAAGCCTAGGGTTTCACAGGGGTAGAACCTGGGTGACGGGCCAAGTTGTCTTAGAATTTGGAAGAATTTGGAATAATGCTTGGTTCTTTTCTCCACGTCATACTGTCTCCTGAGGGAACTGGCTTGTACGTTGGAACAAGAGGGCCATACCATGATGAAATGTTCTACTCCACGTACATAGCATGGTCA
Organism: Panthera uncia; assembly: GCF_023721935.1. NCBI lineage: Eukaryota > Metazoa > Chordata > Mammalia > Carnivora > Felidae > Panthera > Panthera uncia. Next base: position 143,525,926 of record NC_064810.1, read on the forward strand.
CTGTTCTCATCTCCCCTGCCCGTGGAGTTGATTGCTCAGTGGCGATAAGGAAAATGCTGCTTCATCTATGTAATCCACTGACTCTCCACCCACATGATAAATGTCATCTAAAGCCTTGATGAGAACTGGAAGATGAATGAATATGTGTGGACAGTCTTGCCTAATGTGTGGCACGGACACTGGTACTTCAGATGATTCTAGATTGTGACAACCCTTAAAAATGTGGTTTTAGTGGGCCTGTTCTTATTTAATTAAAAAAAAAAATTTTAAGTTTATGTTGAAAGACAAGAGCAGGCAGGGAGGGGCAGAGAAAGGGGGAGAGAGAGAATCCCAAGCAGGCTCCGCGCTGTCAGCGCGTAGCCGGATGACAAACCGTGAGATCACGACCTGAGCCGAAAGCAAGAGTCAGACGCTTCACCAACTAAGACCCCCAGGAGCCCCTATACTGTTCTTAACATACAGTCAGCGGAAAAAATTAACACTTTAAGCCTCGCGTTTCACAAATATCAATCCATATTAATCACTAACATGTATTGAGTACTCAGAAGCACCAAACCCTGTTCTCTCTTCTACCTTCTTTATCTGCTTTAATCTTCGCCCCAAACCTGCGAGGGAGCCTTACCTCCATGTTAGCGATGAAGAAACTGAGGCAGAGAATGAAGTATTCCGGAGAGTTCCACAGTTAGCGATCCTTAGGCCAGGATTCGAACTGAAGCAATGAGATTCCAGAGCCCATCCTCCCATCTCGAACACGAAAGAGAGGTGGCGTAAAAGAGAAAGGGGGAGCCTCTGGCACGCTCCAAGGTCTGATTTGTTAGCCTAAACTATGGAAGAGTAAGGTGCAGTTTGGAGGGCAAGGGGTTGGCCATAAGGGAGCCAAGGGAGAGAAAGCCATTCCTCAAAGTCACATGGACTCTGGGCTCCAGTCCAAGAGCTTCGGCCAAAACAGGAGCCAAGGTCTTCTGACCCCCTTCGCAGGCTCCGTTTTGCTGGGGTTATTTCAGTTCTTGTTACTGCAAGGTCAGGCGCTTTCCTGGTTGGCCAAAAGTCCCCAAGCGCCCTCAGCAGACCCATGGTCTCTTGTTCCAGTCCCCAGCTTTTGGATGCAGGCACTCTCAGAGCCCACGAGCTTCTGTTTTGGGGTGGGGGCTTTGTTGTAAGCCCTCTTTGCAAACGACACTCGCTAACGGCACGGTCCTGAGGGAAATCCCTCCCCTAGGTGACAGGAAACTTCATTTAAACCAGTGCGTCCGTCCTTTTTCACCAAACTCACCGCCGTTGGTGTCTCTCATTCTGTTCATTTTCTTCCTGAAATAGGCCTTCTAATCATTGCTAATCACATTTCCAATTCCTTTTTTTTTTTTTAAACTTGAATAATTATAGCTCCAGATGATGGGTTTGGGGCCGTGGCTTTTCGGGCCTGTTTTGCAAACCATGCTGATAAAGACAAGATTGTGAACTTTCCCATAATACATGGCCTGCCAGTCAGCCTCGCACAGTGCAATTTGATTCTAGCACACCTCCAGATCTTTGCTGCATTTAAAAATACCTTAAGAGTCTTCCTATTCTAATTAAGCTGAAATTGTACACACTGAAATGCTTGCTCTCTTTCACTCTATGCACATGAGTGCACGTGCGCACGCACACACACACACAAAATGGTCCTTAAAAATCTCTTCTGTATGCAGCCTGTGAAGTACACAGCTTCTGAAAATGTCCTCAGAGCCTTCTCTCCACCCATGCCCACAATAGCAAATGACAGAATGACTATAGCCCTGATGCCATTGGGTCATCAAAAAAAGATAAAATGCCTTTGAATTTTCATGTTTTGTCTAAGTATTCATAACAAAATCATTAAAATTGGGCCCTCGAGAGCCAGACTCCCTTGGTTCAAATCCTAACTCTGCCACCAACCACCTACACAACTTGGTGCCAGCCTCTTAACCACTGTATTCCTTCGGCTTCTTTCCATGTAAAATGGGGTTGACGATAGGACCTTCCTGGGAGAGCAGTAAGGGTTGCCGTGAGAGTAGCGCTCCTGTTTTAAAAGTGGTTAGAACAGAGCCTGGTGTTGCAGGGCTGGTTCAATATTCACAAATCAATCAATGTGATACATCACATGAATGAAAGAAAAGAACCATATCCTTTCAATAGATGCAGAAAAAGCATTTGACAAAATACAGCATCCTTTCTTAATAAAAACCCTCGAGAAAGTCGGGATAGAAGGAACATACTTAAGCATCATAAAAGCCATTTATGAAAAGCCCACAGCTAATATCATCCTCAATGAGGAAAAACTGAGAGCTTTCCCCCCTGAGATCAGGAACACGACAGGGATGTCCTCTCTCACCACTGTTGTTTAACATAGTGTTGGAAGTCCTAGCATCAGCAATCAGACAACAAAAGGAAATCAAAGGCATCAAAATTAGCAAAGGTGAAGTCAAACTTTCACTTTTTGCAGCTGACATGATACTCTACATGGAAAACCTGACAGACTTCAACAAAAGTCTGCTAGAATGATACATGAATGCAGCAAAGTTGCAGGATACAAAATTAATGTACAGAAATCGGTTGCATTCTTATACACCAATAATGAAGCAACAGAAAGAGAAATAAAGAAACTGATCCCATTCACAATTGCACCAAGAATCATAAAATATGTAGGAATAAACCTAACCAAGATGTTAAATATCTGTATGCTGAAAACTATAGAAAGCTTATGAAGGAAATTGAAGAAGATACAAAGAAGTGGAAAAACATTCTGTGCTCATGGGTTGGAAGAATAAATATTGTTAAAATGTCAATACTACCCAAAGCAATCTACACATTCAATGCAATCCCACTCAAAATTGCACCAGCATTCTTCTCAAAGCTAGAACAAGCAATCCTAAAATTTGTATGGAACCACAAAAGACCCCCAATAGCCAAAGTAATATTGAAGAAGGAAACCAAAGTGGGAGGCATCACAATCCCAGACTTTAGCCTCTACTACAAAGCTGTAATCATCAAGACAGTATGGTATTGGCACAAAAACAGACACATAGACCAATGGAATAGAAGAGAGACTCCAGAAGTGGATCCACAAATGTATGGCCAACTAATCCTTGACGAAGCAGGAAAGAATATCCAATGGAAAAAAGACAGTCTCTTTAACAAATGGTGCTGGGAGAACTGGACAGCAACATGCAGAAGGATGAAATTAGACCACTTTCTTACACGATTCACAAAGATAAACTCAAAATGGATGAAGGACCTGAATGTGAGACAGGAAACCATCAAAACCCTAGAGGAGAAAGCAGGAAAAGACCTCTCTGACCTCAGCCTCAGCAGTTTCTTACTTGACACATCTCCAAAGCAAGGGAATTAAAAGCAAAAATAAACTATTGGGACCTCATCAAGATAGAAAGCTTCTGCACTGCAAAGGAAACAATCAACAAAACTAAAAGGTAACCGATGGAATGGGAAAAGATATTTGCAAATGACATATCAGATAAAGGGCTAGTATTCAAAATCTATAAAGAACTCACCAAACTCCACACCTGAAAAACAAATAATCCAGTGAAGAAATGGGCAGAAGACATGAATAAACACTTCTCTAAAGAAGACATCCAGATGGTCAACAGGCACATGAAAACATGCTCAACATCGCTCCTCATCAGGGAAATACAAATCAAAACCACACTGAGATACCACCTCACACCAGTCAGAGTGGCTAAAATGAACAAATCAGGAGACTATAGATGCTGGCGAGGATGTGGAGAAACGGGAACCCTCTTGCACTGTTGGTGGGAATGCAAACTGGTGCAGCCTCTCTGGAAAACAGTGTGGAGGTTCCTCAAAAAAATTGAAAATAGATCTGCCCTATGACCCAGCAATAGCACCGCTAGGAATCTACCCAAGGGATACAGGAATGCTGATGCATAGGGGCACTTGTACCTCAATGTTTACAGCAGCACTTTCAACAATAGCCAAATTATGGAAAGAGCCTAAATGTCCATCAACTGACAAATGGATAAAGAATATGTGGTTTATATATACAATGGAATACTACTTGGCAATGAGAAAGAATGAAATCCGGCCATTTGCAGCAACGTGGATAGAACTGGAGAGTGTTATGCTAAGTGAAATAAGTCAGGCAGAGAAAGACAGATACCATGTTTTCACTCATATGTGGATCCTGAGAAACTTAACAGAAGACCAGGGGGTAGGGGAAGGGGGAAAAAAAGAGTTACAGAGAGGGAGGGAGACAAACCACAAGAGACTCTTAAATACTGAGAACAAGCCGACGGCTGATGGGGGGTGGGGGAGAGGGGAAAGTGGGTGATGGGCATTGAGGAGGGCACCTGTTGGGATGAGCACTGGGTGTTGTATGGAAACCAATTTGACAATAAATTATATTTAATCATAATAAAAAAAGAACAGAGCCTGGTGCACATAAGAACTGGTTGTTAGGATGATGATCTTTTTTTTTTTTTTTGCATTCTGCTTTAAAATGAAGCTCTGTCATAATATTTCCCAGACATGCTGTGCCCCAAATTTGGGGGCAAAATGGACTCTTGAGGAAGATGAGCCCTATTTACATCTGTAACTATGAGCAGACCACCCCATATGGTTGAAGAGATTTTCACTCAGCCTGGCATGGCTGTGGTGGTAAATACAGGGCTCTGGGAGGCAAGAAAGCCTGGGGTCCAGTCTGGCTTCACCAGCCACCGCCCTGTTTCTCCATGACTTTGGTCTCTTGCTCTTGAGACTCACCTGAGACTCTTCCCTGTCCTGCCCACATTAGAAAGCTGGAGACAAATCAAATGACATGATAAGTAAAAATGCATGGGAAAAGTACTGGATAGTATTGATGCAAGAAGGAATTTATTGCCTTTTTTGGACATGGAGAGATACACTGAGATTTTGCTGGAACATTAGATTCTCTTTTGTTAATAACATTATATATGTATACGATCATCATGCCAGCAATCCTGGAAGGGGGGAATTATTTTTTTCCATTTTGCAGTTAAGGAAATGGAAATAAGTATCTTATGCAAGTTTACAGTTTACACCCAGTCTCTCCCAAGTGCAAACCATCCGCTCCGGCAAGCTGTTTTGTCCATATTTATTTCCTTCATTCAACATACGTTAGTTGAATGCAGAATAGTGTACCACCCAAGGTCTGCTTGCAGCTTGAAAGCAAAAACTATCTGTTGCTACTCAGCGTTTTATACCAGCATCTAGCACAGAGTGGAGCACATAACAGTTGTTCAATAATTTTCACTGAAGGAAGAAAATAAGCCTCTTGGCCTTTGGAAGTTCACAATCCGACAGAAGACACAGACATTCAAATAAACAGCACACGCTCAGGAGGTCCTAATTGGTAATGGCTGTTGGAGTGAAATAGCCTGAGGCCAAAAATGCCTAGATTTTGCAGAGACCTGCTTAGCAAGAGCCTGAGTGCTGTCCCTTATCTGCCATGTATGAAATGCTCCAGCCACCATGGCTATCCCTGACAGGGTGGACTTTCTCCTTCAATTCCCTTAGAACTCTCTCTCAAGGAGCTTGTGTTAGTTCCCTAGGGCTGCTGTAACAAATGAGCACAATCTGAACCAACAGAAATGTATTCTTCCACAGTTCTGGAGTCTAGAAGTCCACAATCGAGGTGTCAGCAGGACCTCGTTCCCTCTGAAGTCTCTAGGGAATAGTTAGGACTACTGCTTGATGTGTCCAGATCCCATTGGCCCCAGGCATTTCATGGCAGTTCTTGGCTTTTGGCCACGACACTCAAGTGGGCCTCAGTCTTCACATTACCTTTTTATTTGCTTCTCTGTGTGTGTCTTGTAAGTATTGTTTTCATTTGAGTTACAGCCCACCTAGGTAATCCAGGATGATCTCATCTCGTGACTCTTAACTAAATTCCATCTGCAAAGACCCTTTTTCCAAATAAGGTCACATTCACAGGTTCTGGGGATCAGGACATGGATACATTTGCAGGGGGCGGGGTGGGGGGAGATCATCATTCAACCCAATACAGAGCATTAGCCAATTCCTCTGATATCAATTCTTGCCAAGATGAGAAGATCTCAAGTCCAACACTCTCCCTTTGGTCACTTGAAGCATTCCTAAAGATGACCCTGACAGATTCACAAATTTCATTTGTTTCATTTTCTATCTTAACACACACACACATATGCCGTGTGTGCGCACACACACACACACACACACACACACACACGGTATGTTTATACTGTACGGTAATTAAAATATCACTTAAGGATTACTGTTTATCTCAGTGACTTCATATCCTTTTTATACACCTATCATTTTTCTAGCAGTTAGGAATTTTGTCCTCCAGAAGTATGAGAATGAGGTGAAGTTGGCAACCCTTTCCCCACCCACTATACCTCCCTTGGATGCCAGCCTGTGTTTAACAGCCCCTGCTACCACGTAGGGAGCGATTCATGGTTCTCCAACAATATTATGGAATTTCACACCAGTGCCAAACTTAGAAATAAACTGTGACAATTGAAAATATTCAGTTGCCTTGTTCCAATGCCCCATCTCATTCCTTTGAAATCAGAAAGGATGAGAATGACAAGTCAGGTTCTAGCCTATTTCTTAGTCCCTTACCTCCATGACCTTGGGTATTCTAGTAATTATTCTAGCATAGCAAGTGACTGTAAGACCTAATGGCTTAAATCAACCATTTTACTTAAATTTTGTGGATCAGAAACTTGAGGAAAGCTGGGGCTGGACAGAGCTCCCTTGGGGTCTCTTCTGCCATTGAACTCCCATGTTGACTCATGGGATCATTAGATCATTAGATCCCATTAGACTCATGACTCATTAGAATCATCTGATGGCTCAGTTGAGCTGGATGGCTAAGATACCTCACTTGGCAGTTAAAGCTGGTTATTGGCTGGGAGCTCAGCTGGGACCATCATCTAGCACACCTACACCAGGTGGCCTTTCCACCTGGGGGTATCAGGGCACTAGTGTTCTTACACGGCAGCCAGCTCCCTGTAGGGTGAATGGGCCAAGAGAACCAGGCAGAAACTGCATGGACATTTATGGCATCTTCTTGGAAATCTTATAACATCACTTCTCCCATACTCTTGAACCAAGCAGTTGCAAGTAACTCGAAATCAAAGCAAGGGGAGGGTCTCAAACCTCTCAATGTGAGAAGTGACAATTTTAGGCAATGCCTGAAAACTACCACAGGTACTTTACTGTATGTGGGTCTCAGTCTCTCATCTGTAAAGTGGAACTACATTATCTCTAAGATTCCTCTTAAAATTCTCAGAGTTTATGAAGTACTTTCCTTTATTTATCTTAATAGACTCACATTAATATTTGTATATTCAAAAATATTTCCTTTCCTTTATATCACAAAAGAACCATATTACATAAAATTAGGGGGAAAAGAGAGAAAAGTTTCCATTCCAATAGACTTCCTAGTCTTCTCCATATTTTTAGAGTTGTTTTCTTCATGTAGTGTTTATGTGCCTGTGTATGTGTTATGTGTGGGGAAACTTTTCCCCAGAATTAAATAAGCCAGAAGGACATTCCGGAATCTTATTTTTAAGAGGCATCAGTTCCCATTATAACTAAACATGCTATGTAGTAGTAAAAGTTAATCTCCTAATTCAACTGTAGTGGCTATAAATCTCAAGATTACAAACTTGGGTGTGCCAGACATGTCCTGTGTCTTATTTTTCTATAAATAAGAAACCTAACTTTGATTCTGAGCCCCTATCCTGCTGGACTGGCAGGAAATCCAGCCCTTATTGGGGGGGGGGGGGGGCTATTCTCCCTGCTAACTCCTGGAGTTTTACCATTGTTTCAGGCTTCCTGCAATAAGAACAAGGAGCAAGGGGTTGGATAGTCCTGGTTCCCAGTTATCAGTGAAGCCTGACTTACTTCTAAGATGCCCATTATCCTATTTGCTGGGTTTGTTCAGGTCTGTCTTTCCTCTGGTCCCTTGCCTTGCTGGGGACTTGGCATTTTTCTTGGGAGAGCTTGAGTGCCATGGGTCTAGATTTGCTTCCTGGCACACCTGGGCTACTCCCTTAAAACCTACCATATCCTCAGGTTCCGGTCCTCAGCTCCAGAGACTAACACAACTGTCATTCCTTCAGGAGCTAGGACTTCTCTATCCTCCATGTTTCCTGTATCCAAGCTCCGCTCCTGCCCATTTGTTACTAGATTTGGATGGCCTATCAGCTTGGGAGTCTGAATCATTAGCAACCAAATAACTAGTTCATGTAATCTTCAAACTTTCCCTGGAGAAGAAAATATTTGCATTCCATTCTTCTGATGCTTCAGAGAAAGCAAAGAAGAAGAAAGAAAAAAAAACACACAAAGTGAAGAACCAATTGATTATTTTTCCATAAGAAGAGTGGATGTTCACATCTTGACACAGAAGAATATATCAGCCTTATTTATATGCATTGTATATCCTCCAGTATAATAAAGGGACTCAAACTTCCATCTGATAGTTTTCTTGAGTCTGTGTTCAACCATTTCCTAAACCTCCTGGGTCTGAGGGAGAACAGCCTCTTTCATGGCTGATAGCATAGAAGAAATACCAAAAAGAAAACAAAATGTTGGATCTGGTATTTACTGTTGGGATGAGACCATACAGGTCCATAATCCCTTATTTGCCATTTCAAATCCGAAACCTCTGAAACATATGAGTAAATTTCCTAACTCATTTGGTTTCTAAACCTGACTTACAGTCATTATTTATCCCATTTAGGGTAAATATTTATGTTGTGTGGCAGAAATATTAATGTTTGATTTTGGGACTGTCACCTGTACTATGCTTTAGGGTGTTACATAACATTCATCTTATTATCTTTCTAAAATTGCCCAAAAGTCTAGATTTCTAAATCAATCTGACTCCAGAGGTTTTGGATAAAGTTTGGGAGAAGAAAAAAAATATATATATATATATATGGAGATCTATCTATATTTACATATGTTGGGAGGTATCTCCCAAACCTTATCCATATATACATATATACACACATACATACACATACCATTAAGTTTCTTATTCATGATATTTCTTTGTATGCCCATCCCATTCACGCTAGATCATGGGGCATGATATAGTGAAGCATGATTTCAGGGTATGATTATTAAAGCTGAAGAGAAGAAAAGGCAATTTCAAATTTCAAAAGCTTACGGTGGACTCAAAGCAAAGAGGAAGACAGGTATCAGCAGAACAAAACTTCTTGTCATTATACCACCAAGTGTAGTCAAAATTCCCCAGTCTAGGGGAGACAAAAGAACAATGAGGAGAATAGATGTCCGGGCCTGGGACCAGTGTGCTAGAGATCTTGGAGGAACCACACAGACTGAAGTTGAGAGACTGAATGATTTAAAGACACCCAGTCCCCATTAGTGTGACATTTTGTCCGCCTATGGAACAGCATGGATACAGAGTCAGAAATTCTAGAACCTCTAGGGTCTACTCTAGTGAGTACTTCATGCCTTCTGTGCCAAGGAATTATATCAATAGTCTTTCACATTAAGAATCTGGTGAGAAGCTCCTATTCATAGCAGTCTATTGGCCTCTGAATGTCAACAAGGAGTGGCCCCAGGGCCCCCAAGAGCCTTTTCCTAGGCCTCATTTGTTGCGACTTAACCTGAGTAATTTTGCCAGCCATAATTACCAGACTCTGTTGGCTATCAGTAGCTTCTGATGGTTAACAGCTTATTGAGGCTACAGGTTTCCCCAACAATCTTACCAGCAGATTTTAATGAAAGCAAGTCTCAGCACAAAAGGAGTCACAAACTGCTCCATGGCCTCAAAAAAAAAGTCCCAGATCTCTCTTCTTAGTGCTGTCGCCATACTTGGCAACATTCCAGAGGTGTGTGTTGGGGCGGGGGGGAGTGTAGCACCTTTATAATGATACCCAACAACCAGAATTTTCAAAATCAATACCTGAACACTGTTAGAAGCCTACTTCAAATAACAGTCTGAAGGAGCTAGACTTCTGAGCCAGTTGGATTTTTGTTTACAGGAAGACAGGGAAAAGCTTCAGAATATTTTTAGTCTATTCACACATCTTGAACACCACCATTTCACCAACGAACACTCATTTGTACATCCATTATGATAACTAACAAAACCTCTGCTCTCGTGAAATAACGGTAGGGGAAATGCTTGTAGTCAGTCTGTGAAGTGTGACATTTAATTACATATGAATTAATCATCCTTGTAATACTTATTGAGATTGGAGCAGCCATCCATCCTAGGAATATATGTTCAAGTTATTTTACGTAATATATGTATCTCGAATGTACGTACTAAAGTATTTTAAAGTCAAGTGCAGACTACAACTCCCAGGGCACTCAGGAGCCCTTCAGGTTGGAGTGGAAGGCACTGGATGCCTAGAAAGATAATGGTGGTGGTAGTTAGCTGAAATCCCAGCTGCTCAGCCTCCACACCTGAACTTGTTTGGGACTGAATGGAATCCGCTGAGAATCTTCCAAACTCGGGAAGCAATATACTTTCTTCCGCTTTTCCTGGTTGGGATATTAGATAAGACCCTACTTCTGGAACACAACTGGTTTGGTTAGAATGCCTCCTCACTCTAGCTTCCCGGTGGACTATGCTGAGTCATGATTACTGGAAGGAATATCATTGCTGTTGGCACACACAGGACAGGAAAAAGCTGTTAATGCAGGCAATACCTTGCGGTTTTGTTTTAGGAGACAAGTAATGTATTAACAATAAAGATACTGTGTTAGGAAACTAAATCATTCATACTCTAGCACTGTGTAAAGACATTAAATCATTCACAAGTTATAAATCTTCAGTAATTGATACTAAATGTGATTTCTTAAAAGGCTAATCCTCAGTTTAAATTCAAACATTGGACATTCAAAATTTAACAGTCAATATTATAGAAGTGATTGAGTACATTACAGTCAGAGGAGAATCATGTTATGTAGACCGCTATGCAGGACCTAATGTGAAGTGGAAAAGAATCATGGAAAACATACTTTTACCCTGTTTTAAATTTTTTTGTGTGTCTTTCACATCTACCTGTACTCATGAATTTCCCATTCTTGCATTGCCATTTTTCAGCATTATGAATATTGGTACAATGAATATCTTTATATAAGTTAGCATTCGTATATTTTCCATTTCTTTAAAATAGTTTATAAGAACTGGGGCACCTGGGTAGCTCAGTCGGTTGAGCGTCTGACTTCTGCTCAGTTCATGGTCTTGTGGTTCGTGAATTCAAGCCCCGCATCAGGCTCTGTGCTAACAAATAGTTCAGAACCTGGAGCCTGCTTCAGATTCTGTATTTCTCTCTCTTTCTCCCCCTCCCCTGCTCATGCTCTGTCTCTCTCAAAAATAAATAAATGTTAAAAAAAATTTTAATAAAAATAAAATAGATTACAAGAAGTTATGAATATTTTCATGGGTCTTGTCATCTCTGTCGAAAATATTTCCCAGAGTAATTGTGTCTGTCTATATTCCCACCAACAGTACTCAAGAACATGTGTTTAACAGCACATTCACCAGCTTTACATATTATCATTTTTTGTTAATTTAATATTCTGTGATTATACATCATCATTGATATTTGCATTTCTTTTATTGATAAAAGGTTGAATTTTTTTCATATGTCTGTTTAGAGATTATACTTTTATCATTGACAATTATCTGTCGTGGGGAGGGAAACAAAACATGAGAGACTCTTAAATGTGGAGAACAAACAGAGGGTTACTGGAGGTATTATGGGAGGGGGGATGGGCCAAATGGGTAAGGGGCATTAAGGAATCTACTCCTGAAATCTCTGTTGCACTATATGCTAACTAACTTGGATGTAAATTAAAAACAAAACAAAACAAACAAAAAAACTAAGGGACAAATCCAAAAAAAAAAAAAAAAAAAGAGAAAATTATCTGTCATGCCCTTTACATATTTATCTATTACACCTAAATGATTTTAAAAATTATAGTATTTGCCGTCCTTTTCCAGCTTTTATTTCCCTCTTGATTTTGCTAATGTGTATTTAATATATACAAATTTTAAAATTTGTATAGAGTTAAATCATTCACTCTATTTCCTTATGAATTCTCCTGCCTTCATATTTAGAAAGCAAACCATCTTTCCAAAAAGCCAACAAAGAACCAACGCTATTTTCTTAAAGATTTTCTGTGACATTATCTTTTAGTAATTATTTACTTTCTTTAGAATGTATTTAGGTGTATGGTGTGGGCTTGAGGGAAGAATATTTATATTTTCCCTTAGAATTTTTTTTAATGTTTATTTATTTGAGAGAGAGAGAGAGAGAGAGAGAGAGAGAGAGAGAGAGAGCACAAGTGGGGGAAGGGACAGAAAGACAGGGAGACAGAGAATCCCAAACAGGCTGTCAGCAAAGAGCCTGATGTGGGGCTCAAACTCACAAACTATGAGATCATGACCTGAGCCGAAACCAAGAGTCAGACGCTTAACTGCTAGCCACGCAGGTGCTCCGGAAAGATTATATTTTTTCTAATTGCTCAAGAGATACCCCAAGATCATTTAATGTGGAGGTGAGGGCAAGAAACTCATTTATGATTGATTTGTGTTATTTCCATCAGGATCCAGTATATTTGTCCTTGTAATAGAAACTACTTCTGTACTATTTTGCTCCATTATCCAAGTTTCAGTGCAAGGCTGCTATAGATAATGTTACTTCTAATTAGTGTTAATACTTCTCAATTCCCAGAATTTTCGTTAACATTATGGCTTATTATTTGTTGTTGGTGGTGTTTTCTTCATGCTGTTTTTGTTCTCATTCATTTTTTTATTAGGAAAATATTAATAATTCAGCATATACCCAGGCCTGTACCATATATCCAGACTTCATAAATGCACTTGTTCTGAATTTCATTCAGAATTTAGCCTTTCATTTGAAAAAGAAACAAAATACTATAAACGTCACCACAATCTTGGTAGCTGTCCTTAGTTCCTAATCCCTGTTCCTACCGATCTTCCCAGGTCCCCCTCTATTACGGCTTAAATGTGGATCTTTCCCATTTATGCATGTACCTGTAATCGAGTGTTATCTTCTGTGTATAATTTTTAATTTCCAGAAGTGGAACTGTATATGTGTTGTTCTACTTCCTTATTTTCTTTACTTAAGATTATGTTTTTGAAATCCATCTATGTGGATACATATCAATCGTGTAGTGTTTATCACATGTTAAATTAATCAAACAAAGATGCCATCAGATTGAGGTGGCTGAAATGCCTTTGTAGTCTAGTAGGCAAACCAAAACTTAACCCAGAGTTAATTCCTATAAATGCCTCAAGGTTAAAAAGAACAACCAATCATAAACAGCAAACCAGTGTTTCCTAAATAATGCAATCACTTAAGCTGTAGCCAATCAAATAATTCCCTTTTCTGCTTCTGTGTCTTCTCTATAAAAATCTTACCTCTAGCCCTCGTTGGTAGAGCACTCCTAACTACTTTTTATTTGGGGCCGCCCAGTTCAAAATGATACTTGTTCAAATAAACTTCAAAATTTTAATATGCTTCAGTTTATCGTTTAATACACATAAATATACCGCAATCTTTTCATTTACCTTGCTCAAATACCCTGGGTTTTGGGGTTTTTTTGTTCCAATTTTTTTCCAATTACAAAAGGCTGAGTAGACAGTATTGATCTATTTTTATTAGAAAAGAAATGATATCAAAATTAATTAAAAGAAGTAAAATAATTTAAAGTATGAAATTCATCAGAAAATATACAGACTGAGCATAACTAGTGAGAAATAGATTAAGGAGAAATTAGCGTAATTATGACCCCCTCCCCCAAGGTGAGAAAAGGTCTACCAGTTTAAATGCTAACAAGATACGTGCAGGATCTGTATGCTAAAAACTATAATAAATTGATAAAAGGAATACAAAAGACTGGTGAGGAGGAAAACATTTTACTCTGTCCTTCAACATTCCTCTAGCTGGTCTAAGAATCAAATGGACACAAAACAGACTAACGGGAAAATCAAACAAGTTTAACAACATTGATATCTCCTGTATTCACAGGAAAGACCCAGGAAAACTGAATAACCCCTCAAAATGACTGAGACAATCACCTTAAATACCATCTCCAGCTAAAGACAAAAGATGACGATGTTGGGGGTGGGAAGTCAGTTATGAGAGGTCACCAAGAGAAGCACAGTAAACACAGGTAAGGATACTGTGCAGATTAAGTCCTTGCCTTTCCCACAGATCAGGGTTTCTAGATTTAGAGTCATCCCCCTCTTCCTGGTACAGAGGGAGACACCCTTACAAGTGAAGATTTCCCTTATCCATGTAAATGTCTCTTATAAAAAAATGTAACTTCTATTTGGTTCCCAGAGCTTCGCTTGTGTCTACAGTTGCTTAAAAATAACCAGCTAAAAATGATCAATATGCCAAAGAGGTATATCTTGAAATACCAACATTTGCTCCTTACAAGACAAAAATAATTGGAGCGCTATACTGGGATCATGAATCGGCAGACTCAGTATCATTAAGACATCAGTACTCCCCAATTTGATCTGTAGATTCCACACAATCCAATCAAAATCCTAGTGCCCCCCCTCCCCTTTTCAGTAAACATCAGCAAGAAGATTCTAAAATTTATATAGAAATGCAAAGGAACCAGGACAACCCAAACAATTGTGAAAACAAACTAGGTTGAAGGGTAGACTATCTATTTTGATGACATACTATAAAGCTATCGTCATCAGAATAAACAGCCCAGAAATAGACTACACAAATATAGGCAACTGATTCTTGATAATTGGCGGGGAAATCTAATAATATAAATAAAATCTCTTGCCAGCCCGTACAAACCTATCCACAAAGGTAGAAGAGGGAAAAAAAAAAAAACAGTTTTATTATTGAATAAGCATTAACTCAGAGTGGAAGACACATCTAAAGAGATTATAAAGACAGAAAGAAATCACATCTCTTTATATAGCAAAGCAGATACAATTCGTTACATACATGTTAATTGTCTTTATCAAAAAGGAAAAATAAAACTTCTCATATCTCTGTGACAAACAGAAATGTACAACTTGAAGTCAAGCACTGAAGCTGAAACTCCCACAGAGGCAGGGAGACAAGGTCATCCTTCTTGATCTTTGCATTTCAAAGAGATAGCCCATGCTTCTCAAGAAAGAAATCTCTGGAACATAAAACTGGCAAGAGGCTCATTTAGCTTTTAAAAGGACTAAAATGCATTTCAAAGAAAACAGAGCATTTATAATTTCATATTTTCTAAAGGAAAGGCTAAAGGGAAAGGAGAGCAACAAGTTCTCTTCCCCTTTTGGTATGAGGGAGAATTTATTTATTTATATTCGTGTTTGCCCTAACAAACGTACCAAGGCAATTCAATGGAGAAAAGATAGTCCTTTCAACAAATGGTATTAGAAAGACTGGATGTCGTTATGCAACATAAATAAACTTCAATATATACCACACAGGTTATAGAAAAATTAACTCAAAATGGATCATAAATGTAAAAGTAAAATTATAAAAGTTCTAGGAGAAAAGATCTGTGTGACTTTAAGTTTGACACTGAATTTCTTTAGACGTGATGCCAAAGGCATGACCCATAGAGGAAAAATGGACAAATTGCAGTTGGTCAGAATTTAAACTTTTGTTTTCTGAAAGTTATTGGTAAGAAAATGAAAAGATAAACTGAGAGTATGGAGAAAATAATTTTAAATCATATTTATGAGAGACAACTTGTATTCAGAACATGTAAAGAATACTTAACGCTCAACAATAAGAAAACAAAACAACAACAACTACAAAACACTCTAAAAACTGGGCAAAAAACTGAATCGGAAATTCACCAAATAGAATAGATGGATGATATATAAGCATATAAAAAAGCTCAACATTATCAGTCATTAGGGAAATGTAAATTAAAACCTCAAAGAGACATCACTATATAAGCATTGAAATAGCTAACTGAAGGGATCAAAATATGCCACCCCAAAATATGCCACTTTGGCATAAGGGTAATTTTGAGCTGAAGGTAATTAAGAAATAAACATAGGGGGAATTCTCCGACCTTTTACTTTCTGCCAGAAGAAGGGCATAATTTTCCCTTTTGTAAAGGAAATATATCAACTGAAAAGATTTGAGTCTGTGTAACAAAATTCACTGAATAATCCTTATTTACTGTACATTTTGTAGTCGCCTTCCAGCCATTTACCCTTCCCTCCCCAGGAAGTCCAAACTTCCTTTTCCTTTGTCTAATCTCTTCTCCACACTTTATCACCCTTTGTTAAAATTGTCTATAGACCTCTGGGTCAAACTACTTCTTTTCTATGAAGCCTCCACATGCATGCAAAATAAACCTTTCTCCTGCTAATCTCTTTTCAGTTTAATTCACAGGTTCCAGTACTGAACAT
The DNA here is from genome assembly GCF_023721935.1 of Panthera uncia. Taxonomy (NCBI): domain Eukaryota; kingdom Metazoa; phylum Chordata; class Mammalia; order Carnivora; family Felidae; genus Panthera; species Panthera uncia. Next base: position 143,542,334 of record NC_064810.1, read on the forward strand.
AAGAGGGTAGGGGAAATATTTTTCTCCTCATTTACACAAATACAAAACTGATATCACTAAGTGCTAGTAAGACTATTGAGAACACAAAGTTGTACACATTGCTAGTGGAATGTGAAATGGCATAGTCACTTTGGAAAATAATTTAAGAGTTTCTTGTAAAGTTAAACATATACTTAGCATATTACCCAGCAATCCCCTTGTAAGCATTTACTCAAGTAAATGGAAAATTTATGTTCACACAAAAACCTGTACACAATATTTATAGAGGCTTTATTCATAATTTCCCCAAACTGGAAATAACCCAGAGATCTTTCAACAGATAAACGGGTTAACAAACCATGGTATATGCATACCAAGGACTACTACTCAGCAATAAAAATGCATGAACTATTGGTTAACATAGCAACATGAGTGAATCTTCAGTGCATTTTGCCAGATAAAAGTTGCTAGACTCTAAATGCAACATTCATATAATTCCATTTATACAACATTATGGAAAAGGGAATAATATGAGATTACTGGTTGCTGAAATTTGCAGGTAGAGGAACTGATAAGAAGGGGACTACACAAATAAATTTTTAGGGTGGTGGAATTCTATTATAGTTTCAGATATTTGACTATATTTATTTTTTCAAAACCCATAGAAAAGTAAACTACAAAGGGAGAAATTTACAATATGCAAATTTTAAACTCAAGTAGGATGTCAGGATAACAATAAATAAAAAATTATTCTGATCCTTGTTAAAATGGTAAGGAAGACTTTATTCAAGACTATGGCAATAAGAATATTTCAAAAAGGGAAATATTAGGTTCAACTTTGAATTAAAAGGTAGCTATGGATTTATAGCCAATGAGCAGAGTGAGGGGGTCAGTGGACAGAAAATTACTAAGTGCAGACATCAAGGGTAGCATGATTCTTGCCTCCTGACCTAACAAAATTCTTGCTAACAGCAGATCAAGACTTAGATATCAAAGGTAGGGGATGAAGAACTTGGTCAGCTATCAAGTTGGGGAATTCTCTGTAAACCTAAGTCCAAAGTCAAAGCCTACTTGAGGGGCTCAGAGTGTCTATCGAAAGTTTGGGCAAAGAGAGATTTTTTTTTTTGCAGCAACGAGAAGGGAATGTCGACTATGACAAATAAATCTAACAGTCTTGCAACTATGCAACATAACCTCACAGAAGGAGATGGAGAAAAAAAGGAGCTAACTTAAGTGACTTTGAAGAATAATTTTTTGGCTGGATACTGTAAAGCTAAAGAAAAAAAGAAAACAGTCCACAAATACCATACTCCAGTTGGTACGTTTGTTTCTCTCAGGGGCACAATAATGCAGGTTAGCAATCTTGAGATTAATTTATGTGTAGCGTACAGTTGAACAAATAAGTAAATATATTATAAATAAAGAGAGCCAGATGTCTTACTGTTAGAGATATAGGTTATAAATAAGCACGTCAGGGAATGCTAGAAAGAACCCTGCAGTGTTGGATTAGAATTGGTGATAACAGTGTGAATTCATGTTTATACACACACACACACACACACACACACACACACACGTATGCATATGCATTATGCATGTGTGTATAGGTAATATATATAAATTGTGTGTGTGTGTGTGTGTGTGTGTGTGTGCGTGTGTGTGTACTTGGGTTAGGGTGGGTACATGCATATATTTCCTAGCTCTGTCTTCTGAGATGGCCTAGGTGCAATGACAGCCCAATTACAACCAGCACCCTTGGCGTCTACACATTGGCTTCTACCATTTTCCAAAGAAAGGAGCCAGGACTTCATGGAGAAACGGCTATCTCTAGATATGAGCAATGAAAGATAAGCCTAGAGCATCTGGTTGTGCTGAAGGGAATAAAGTGCTTAAGAAAAAGAGATGGGAACATGTCAAAAGGACATAGGAACCAACCTGTAAAAGCTCCCAATGGTCTAAACTGGAACAATCCGAGCACCAAAACAAATAGCAATGGTGCTAGATTATGACTGAGAGAAAATGAGTATCTGTGAGTCCATGCTGACATAAGTAAGTGACTAAATAAATATGTAAGGAGGAAAAGAGACAAGACTTTCTTACAAAATAATCCCACTTAGTAAATATAGAAGGCGTGAGGGAAATAGAAGATCACTGTTAGAACACCAAAGTAATAATTCCCATAAGGCAATATGCTCTAATGAATGATCAAACCTGTGGGTAAAACTTTAAGGAGAAAGATATTTAAGATATTTACATAGCCTTAACATATCTTCCCCCCCCCCCCAAATATTTAGTAATTACCGCGGGTGTCTTTAACATGTATCTACAAATTCTTTGACACGCCTTTTTCCAGAAATCAGAGTTAATTCTCATCCATTTGAGAGTGCCTTGGATTAAGTAACTCCCTTTTAAAGAATAGTATATGAAAAGGAAGAAAAGAGTAACTTCGTAGTGGAGAAGCCTGGTAGGTTAAAGGTTAAAAATGTTAAAAAGACAACAAAGAAAGCAGGAAACAATCCGGATGTCTGAATGTAGGACTAATTTTGTTTCATCATTGAGGCAAGGCCCTTCTGAGTATTTTACTCAGTGTCCTGTGAGTCGTAAGGTTTTCCAGTGTGGCTGATGGGAGGAGGCATTACTATTCCAGGCCCTGTCAAAGCACGGGTTACTGTTTCCTCCAGTCCCTTAAGAGGGTCCTGCTTCCAGCCACAGGTCATTTCTTCACAGACACATGCTGATCGGTACTCTGTTAAAATATTCAAGGGAGACAAAACCTTTGTGGATCTCCAGAATTTTGAATCTCTGCAGCTCTTGCCTATTCAATATGCTTGACCCTTGAACAACACAGGGATTAGACCTGCCAAACCCCGCAGTCAAAAGTCCCCCTATAACGTCTGAATCCCCTGAAACCTAGCTAATAAGAGCCTACTGCGGATCAGAAGCCTTACCCATAACAATTAATACACTCTTTGTATATGCATTATAGACTGTATTCTTACAAAAAAGTGAGGTGGAGAAAAGAAAATGTTAAGAAAGTCATAAGGAAGGGGCACCTGGGTGGCTCAGTCGGGTAAGCATCCAACTTCGGCTCAGGTCATGATCTCACAGTTTTTGAGTTTGAGCCCCACATTGGGTTCTGTGCCGACAGCTCAGAGCTTGGAGTCTGCTTCGGATTCTGTGTTTCCCTCTCTTTCTACCCTTCCCCCATTCACACTCTATCTCTGTCTCTATCTCAAAAATACACATTAAAAATAAGTTAAAAAAAAAAAGAAAATCATAAGGAAGAGAAAATACATTTACAGTACCATACTGTAAAAAAAAAAATCTCTGTATGGGCAGTGTGCCCAGTGGTCCCATGGATCTGCCTCTTGTTTCCATGGTGTTTGGACAGAACAGACCCAGGGACACCCCTTCTAGCAATGTCCTACCATTCTCTAGCCTCTTTTCTAGTCACAATCTCCGGGGACCATCTTCTGAGCCATCCTCTACCCTCCAGACCAGCCAACACCAGTTTTTGAGCTTAGCTCCTTATTGCCAATCAACCGTGAATTCCCAGATTGCTCAGAATTAATCCACTGAGGTGGAGACCATCCCTATCAACTGCTTGGTCAGCCTCCATCTGAAAGCTTTCTACACCTACCTCTCTCTGGCCTTCTATTTCATCTGCCATGATGTGGATCAGGAGGGTATTAGCCTCTTCCTTGAGTTTGGAGAAAAGAAGCATGAGGGCCTGGGGTCTTAAAGATGCAAAACCAGCACGGCTGCTGTACCCTCTCTTTCAGGACATGCAGAAGCTGTCCCAGAATAAGTGGCATAACACTTTGGATGCCATGGAGGTCACCATGGTCCTGGAGAAGAATCTGGACTGGATCTTTTGCCTGCCTTTTGGATCTGCCTGCCCTGGGTTCTGCCCACAAAGACCTGCATCTCTGGGACTTCCTGGAGAACCACTTCTTAGATGAGGAGGTGAAACTCATCAAGAAGATGGCAACCATGTGATTAACCGCTGTAGGTTGGCTGGCCCCCAGGCTGGGCTGGACAAGTATCTCTTCAAAAGGCTCACTTTCCAGGCACCTAGGTGGCTCAGTCAGTTAAGCATCTGACTCTTGATCTCGGCTCAGGTCATGATCTTGTGGTTCATGAGCTCAAGCCCCACATCGGTCTCTGCACTAACAGTGCAGAGCCTGCTTGGATTCTGTCTCCCTCTCGCATGTTTTGTTCAGTTGTGTTTTGTTCAGTTGTTTGGTTGTTCCTTATGGACGAGTACATCTGGTTCCTTGAACCAGGTGAACCTGATGCTGCACTTCAGCACCGAAACTCACCGGGGTCGACTTTTCACCAAGAAGGAAATTGATATGGAATCTAACTAAGTCTAGAATACACTTGACTCCTATCATTGAGAGTAACCGTTGCTGAGTATTTGTTTTATCTTCGGGATTTAATGGTTATTTTAGACAGAAAAGACAGACAAGAGATTTCAGGGATAATTACTCTTCAAATTAGGGAAAGTCATTAGCACTCAATCAAACTCACAATGGAGTCCAAAGTCATCCAAACACACAGCTCCTGTTCTCAATTCAGCAAAATCTTCGATGAATATTCATTGGATCTTTTCTTCTTTTGAAAATAAGAGCCAAAGGCAATCCATTTAGATAGGATGAGGCCCAAGATGTGAAGCCATTCAATGATCACTACAGCAAGCAGCATTACACAACACTCAGCATGGAATTTGAGATCGGCCACAGCAGCACAAATGCCAGTCCTTGGTCTCTAATTACCAGGCACTTTTTAGAAGGTGGGTTGACACAGGGGCTGGTAACCCAGTTTTTCTTCAGTTTTCATAAATAATGGCAATTTATGATTGTTAGCTTGTTTCCATTTTCTGAATTGTAATACATCCCTGTTATTGCAAGCTACGTATCAAAAATCAGATTCACCCACTTGTCTGCCAAACTAGCCCCTCTTCAAATTTCCCTGGTAACAACAACCATTTAAGCATCTACTCAAAATCAAAGACTTGCGTTAATCTTCCACAAATGCCTTCATTCATAATAGTGCACCCTGACTTTGGCCCTTCAGGGTAGTGTGATCTGCACACACATCACATATGCGGAACCACTGACTTGGAAGGGTGCAATTCAAACATCAGCTAGTATTCAGTCAGGAACGTTGGTACCAATTTGATCTCATTTAGAAGTCAGGCTTTCACAGCTCTGTCAGGCTCTGTTAAGTCTACCTTACTCCCCGTCGTTGGTATCTGGATTTTGTTATTTAGGCTTGACCTCTCCGGGATTCAATCCATGCTTTCCCCAAGGTGTAGAGCATGGGGATTCTGCTAAATCACTGCATTCCAGTTAAAAATATCCTATTCCCTTTGTGGATTTAGACAACCCAGACCTGCTGACAGCAGCTGACCAGCATCCTGGTCAAGCCAGTCCGAGCCCTATAAATAACCACATGCCTTCAACCTAAAACTGAGCCCTGGTCTATAACCACACACACACACACACACACACACACACACACACACACACATGGTCTTATGGGTAGTCTCCAGGATCATCTAGCTCTTCGTCCTTGATTGCTCCCATTAGGAGATGTGATGCAGAAATTCCCACCTAGACTTTATTTTTATTTTTTTTAAGTTTATCCATTTTTGAGGGAGAGAGAGAGAGAGAGAGAGAAAGCAAGCAGGCACGAACAGGGGAGGGGCAGAGAGAGAGGGAGAGAAGGAATCCCAAGCAGGCTCTTGTGCAATCAGTGCAGAGCCTGATCTCACGGTTCTTGAGATCATGACCGGAGCCAAAATCAGGAGTCAGACACTTAACCCACTGAGCCCCCCAGGCGCCCCTACCTAGACTTTACTATGTGGCTACAACTATAATGGGCATCCAGACCTTACAGATACTGAAGAATTTTTACAATTTTCACACAAGAATAAGAGGAACCTGAATGCTCTCGCCTGGTAGACCAGCAAGTGTCTATAACATGTGTGCACAACCTCCCTGGAAGCCCTGCAGGTTGGGTGTGTCTTTCTTCCCTAAGGATATGAGAAATACCAGAATTGGTCCACAGGTTCCAGGGCAACAGGCAGTAAACACTCAGTTGTGGCTGTAGGTCTCAGGATAAGAAGATTCCTCTCTAGTGGACCCAAGTCTGAGAGACCTTAGGGAAACACATGTTTGGGTTTTTGAACACTTGACCTAATCATTCACCTAAAACCCCAACTCACATGTTGATTTAGGTATGATATGAAAGGTATATTTTTGTACTTGCATGGGTTCCCCACTGTGATAATAGGGTCCTATTCTCAAAGCAGGGAGAGGAGGAGGTAATAAAGTGTCCCCCAAAGCTCAACCCCCATCGCTCATCTTCTTCCTCACTCAGCCTACCCACAGCAAGAGACGCCCCCCCTTGCAGAGAGAACAGCTGTGTTTCCAGAATGGTGTAACATCCTTCTGGCCCTTTGGTCTCCAGCAGAATACGATGTAGCCCAAGAAACCTTAAAGCCTCCATCCAGATAACAGAATAAAAATTGTTCGGGACTCACCATTCACTTGAGGGACAGTTGGTAACTCTTTGTATCCTACATTGTTCTCGGCAATCGGGCAGAATTGCAGAATATTGCTAACGTGAGCTGGTATTAGGCAGCGTTAGGGAAATATTAACCAAACCATAACTTGTGATGCCTTAAGGTAGATGTGGCTTTAGTCTCTCACTCTTGTGAGAAAATATCTAGAAATCAAAACTATTCTTATTCCAATACGAAAGTTTTTCTGAGATAAGTCAAGCCTAAGTTTATTTTTAAGAGGAAACTTGGCTCCTTTTCTGGAGGAGCACATACGCTAACACATTTCGGTTACACGCTGTGTGTGTCAGTAACACACTGACATTTCAATTCATAGCATGTGGGTTTGTTTAATTTTTAAATCTTTTAAAATGTTTATTTTTGAGAGAGAGTGTGCACGCAAGCGGGGGAGGAGGAAAAGAGAGAGGAGGACAGAGGATGTAAAGCGGGCTCTGTGCTGACAGCAGGGAGCCCGATGTGGGGCCAAACTCACAAACCTCGAGATCATGACCTGAGCCAAAGCAGGACGTTCAACTGAGCCACCCAGGTGTCCCTCAAAGCAATATGTTTTAAGATTAACGGGTGACTTAAGAGTTTTCTCTAAGGCATAGGTTAATTGTTTTACACTTAGGTATCCAAACATCCCCTAAATAAAAAAGTTATCTCTGAAAGCATATTATTGCACTTACCTGCCAACCTTCCTTACTGCCACAATTATTTATTGAGCAATTACTATGTCCCAATCCCCTTCTGTATATCATAGTCTAATTTTTAAAGTATACAGAAATACATGATTACAAATAGTGATACATTCAGTTTAAGAAAATTATAGAGAAGGGGAGCCTAGGTGGCTCAGTTGTTTGGGTGTCTGACTTCAGCTCAGGTCATGATCTCTCAGTTCATGAGTTTGAGCCCTGCATCGGGCTCTGTGCTGACAGCTCAGAGCCTGGAGCCTGATTTGGATTCTGTTTCTCTGTCTCTCTCTGCTCCTCCCCAACTCATGATCTATCTTCCTCTTTCTCTCTCTCTCTCAAATAAACATTAAAAATTAAAAAAAAGAAAATTATTTATATTGATGCAGATCCCCTTTCGGGCAGGGAGAGACGTTATTCTAAGAAACTGAGAATCAAGCTGAGATCTGAACTGTGTGCAGAAATTCAGTTAGGAGAAGGGAGGAACAGCAGCCTTGGCAGCCGCTGCCAGAACTTGATCTTTATCCCGAGAACTGAAATCACTTGCTTCCGTGTAGCTTAACCACCAGGACCGAGAACCAAGATGACTATCGTCAGCATGATTTAAATGTTCGTTTCAGGAGATTCTCGCTCAGAAAGTTAAGGTTGTAAATCAGAGAATAACTTCCCTGTTTGCTTTAGGAAACCCTGCCAACTAATTTATCCAGACAAACATTTGAGCCATCTCTCCCATCAGGACAAAAGAGTGCTCCCTGCAGAAACAGCTTGCTTATCACACAACAGTGTATTTATCAAGACTTACATCAAGTATCTCACCTTGCTGTGCCCACCAAGCCTATATGATCCCATGATTAACTGTATCCCAATCAGTCTGCCTTGGAAGAGCCATCGGAGCACAGACCTGAAGCTTATAAATACCATCCTCCAACTTCTCCCTTCTGAGATACCACTAAGACTCTTGCAAGGCAGTGTTCCCTGTACTCGACAGAGCCAATAAACTTAGCTTTGCTTGATCAACAGGTTTTCTAAAGGTCTCTGGCAGAGTTGGTAGTTGTCAACCCTAAGACCAGACAGAAAGTGAGAGATAGGACCAGTTTCGTGTTCTAATCTAGTTGCAGTTTGGTTAAGTACATTAGACAGAGCCCGGAACCAATGCACGGATACACCAAGGAGGTTATTGCTATAGTCCGGAGGAGAGGTGAAAGATGTCTGGAATTTGGACATCTTGGATAAACGGATGGATCGGGGACATGTCTTGGAGGGAAACCCAAGAAGGCTTGCTAAGTCATTGGACAGCGGAGGAGAGAGAGACCCCCAAGGTATCAAGCCTGAATTGTACATTTTGGTTTGCTACACTAGATAGGAAGTTGTGTCATTCACTGAAATGGAAACACAGACGAAAAAACAGGTTTGAAGATGAATGTAGGGTTGGGGTAGGAAATCATGAGTCAGTTTTGGGCTTGCTGAGTTTGAGTGAGACACCCTAGTGGAGGTGTCGAGTAAGCATTAGCACAGTGGTCCAGGAACTCAAAAAGGTCCGAGAAACAAAGCAATGACCAAATACTCAGAAAATATTTATTTTCACCTCCACTCTGGTCCCTATAAACATTTCTTATTTTTGATTTTTTTTTAACATTTATTCATTTTTGAGAGACAGAGCGTGAGTGGGAGAGGGACAGAGAGAGGGAGACACAGAATCTGAAGCAGGCTCCAGGCTCCGAGCTATCAGCACAGAGCCTGATGCGGGGCTCAAGCTCACGAACCACGAGATCACAACCTGAGCCAAAGTCGGACACTCGACCAACTGGGCCACTCAGAAGCCCCTAAACATTTCTTAATATTTCAAGTCAAAAGACCCTCTCTACTGCTGCCTTCCAACTTCAAAGGCAAAAAGGAGACAGGAAAATTCCTAATCTAAAAAAAAAAAAAATAAAAATTCCTAATCTAATTTGAGAAAGGTGCCATGACAGTATGAGATAATTATTGCCCTCTGAGACCAAGCTGGTTCTCGGTGCTTTTGTTCGCCAAGTAACTGTGGGATGCCAGGCATAGTCAGATTGCTAGGATTGGTCCACAATGACTCTTTCCTCTCCATATAGCTACAGAAAGTGAAGACATTTTTTCTAATGTTTAGCTACGGCACTCTACCTACACCTGTCCCCACATGGGCCTTCATTTTCAGGGTCAGGGTGCTTCACGTAACCAGTCTCATGCCAGGAAAGAAGGGAGTGGAAAATAGAATAGAGATGGAGAGGTCTCATTTTTCCCCATGTGTGATTCCAATTGAACCTGGGGTTGTCCTTTGTGCTGTGAGATTATTTTTCTCTGAAGAGCTGGTCAGGTGTCCCTTACTGTAATGCTGCTATTTGAATGGGTTCCCTAAAGCCAGGGGCTTCCTGAAAAGGGGGCTTTTTTAATGCATCCCGTTGGATTAAGCAAGTGTAATCCAATTTTTCTTGAACTAAACCATGTAAAATAAATCTCAAACAAATCAAAACAAAATCAAACCATTTCTAATTTGCTGGAATGAATTCCCACAAGATCAAGCTAGCTCAAATGGAATGTGATCAAGGTAGAGAGACATAAAATTGCTTCAAACTGGAATCAGGCCAGCTCTGATTATATTAGGTGAGTTCAGACCGGTTTAGATTAAGAGAAATAAAACTGGTCCTGAAGAGGTTAAATTGAATCTAAAAAAAAAAAATTTTTTTTTCCCAGTTCAAAATTGGCTCTAATTGAGTTAAGGGGATTAGGACATTTCAAGTTGTATCAATCTATTTCCGGTTGGATTAGGTAAATGTGAGCAGGGCAAGGCTGACTCTGCTTAGCTTGGACCAACCAGACCAGATTCCAGTTAAAATGGAATCAAACCTTATCAACCTAGGTTTATGTCCGAGCTCTCTGGAAAAATAATGCTTTCAGAACTGGTGCCACTGCATGTGTCACAGTGGCAAAACCCACAAGTTGCCTGTCAGTACCCGTCCTCGTATTTTTCTTCACTACTAACAGAACTACTTATATGGTTGTGGGCATCAACATAGGTAGAGCTTTAAAACACCCACAAAAACAAGCAGACGAAAAATACTGTATTTCCCATTCTTTCCCGAAGAGAAAGTGTGTCACATGAAGAGGGGCGGGGGGTGGGCAGCTCCTGGGAAAGTTTCTTTCTGCTTCTTGCTGCTCCAACTTGAAAGTTGGAGAAGATGGCTGGAACCACAGTGCACAAATTACACCCATGAGTAAAACTTGATGAATGAATCCATCTCTAAGGGTGGCAGAGTGAAAATATGGAAGGATCTGGGGTCCCTGACACTAGGGTGGAGGTACCATCCAGCCGTCAGCACCCCTCCCAAGTCTCCCCAACATTCACCAGTCCCGCTCAAGGCTTGGGTGGTAAGCACCTGTATTCTCTGCTTGAAAACCTCTTAGGGCCATGGAAGTATGATCAGGATGGTCAGGGAGCTAATACTCCTGGGATCAGCTCTCATTCAATTAATTCCCCAATGCATTAAATACCCCATCTTCTTTGCCCTTCGGATGGAACACCTCTGAGGTACGTTCTACACTCTTTCCCAGAGGTCATGGACAGTCATCACAGCATTAATTTGCTCACTAACATTCACTATACTGGTTTCCTTCTTCACTCTACTGGCTCCCAAACAGTGCTTCCTGGGCTCACCAAGTGATCAGGCTTCTTGCTCTCAAATCCTTATCTGTGTCTTCTTACTGGGTAACCCAAGGTAAGATACCAACTCCAGGTTATCTATGTTGGAACCTCCTTTGAATAGAGAAAAATAAACCCCTCCAATGAAACCACAGTTAATTGGGGTTTCATGTGCATGCTACTAAATCTCATCCTCTTTGATCCAGTGAGCAACGAGATACTTCTTGAAGTTCAAATCCCTTTATGTTACCAGATCTTTTTTTAATAAAGAACTATTGTTAAATGTCAAAAGCCCAAACAGGAATTTTAAAGTGTCTATGCCAACCAGTTGAACAGTTTTCAACCAACTGAATCAAGTCTACTAACTGCTAAAGGAAATACTGAAAATTATACTTTAAATGCTTATTTTTAGCAAATAAAATTTCAGTGAGACATTTTAACAATGGCCGGTAATAATGAATAGATTGCCAATTCTAAAGGAAATCTGTTTTCACTCGACCCATCCCCAGCATTTGATATGGTGGGGCATTCCCTCCTCCCCCCAAAATGTTTCTTTACTTGGCCTGGGGGTGACCACTCTCTTGGTTCTTCCTCTACCTCACTGGCTGCTCCTTTTCAGTCTTCATCGCTGGTCCTCTCCATCTTGTGCTCAAGTCCCAGGGCTCAGTCCTTGCCCTGCCTCTCCTTTTATATCTCTGATCTAGACCTTTAGATGATCTCACCCAGTCCCATAATTTGAATTAACATCCCTATGCTGGTGGTTCTCAAACTTGTAGCTTTAGCCCCAACTTCCCCCCTGAAATTGAGACTCAAAAGTAATTCCTTACATCAGATCTGCTTGTCTGGCATAGACACCTCAAATTTTACATGACCCCAAACAGGTTAAACTACTCTCCTCAGAGTCCTTCTCTCAGCAGATGGCAATTCCTTTCTTATAGTTGCCCAGACTAAAAGTGTATGAAACTCTCCTGAATCCCCCATTTCTCCTGGAATACTCCACTCCATCAGCCAACCTTATCGATTCTACCTGCAAATGCCTCCAGGGTCAGACCCCTTTTCGTCACTTCCCTCATTGCGACTAGTATAAACGATCATCATTTGTTTGAACTCTTGCGGTTGCCTCCTGTTTGGTCTCCCCGAATCCACGCCTGACCACAGACATCCTATTCTCCAAACGGTAATCAAAGTGATCCTTCTAGGGGCACCTAGGGTGGCTCAGTTGGTTGAATCTCTGACTCTTGATTTCAGCTCAGTTCATGATCTCAGGGTCATGGGCTCAAGACCCGGATCAGGCTTCCTGCTGACAGTGGAGCCTGCTTAAGATTCTGTCTCTCTCTCACTCTCCCTCTGCCCTTCCCTCCCCATCTCTCTCTCTCTCAAATTAAAAAAAAAGTGACCCTTCTAAAATAGAAGTTGAATCACATCAATACCCTGTTCAGATTGTCCAATGTTATTTCTGCCTGAATCTAAGTCCCCACCCACAGGGCCCAGTGTACTGACTCCCAGATACTTCTGTGATGCAATCATCTACCACTCACTCCATGATTCCCTCTGCTTCAGCCTCGCTTACCTCCACAGTGGTCCTTGAACATACTAAGAATATTGCTCCTCAGGCCTTTCACTGACCATATCCTCAATCTAGAATACCCTTCCCCCAGACACCCAGATGGTCCCCTCCCTCACTTCCTTAGTCTCCCCTCAAATGTCACCTTATTAGAGAGGCCCTACCCCAACCAACTTTTCTCCAATAGCACACGCTTCTCTCCTCTCCATACTCTTCCCCTCTATTCTCCTTAATTTTTCTTCAAAATTCTTATTACCACCTGATTTGTCACATATTTACTTGCTGTCTGCCTCAACTAGACTGAAAGCCTCAGAGGAGCGGGCACTTTGTCTCATTCACTGCATATCCCTGGCACCTAGATAGTTGCCCAGGATGTACTAGGCACACCATCTATATGTTCAAGGAGTGAATGAATTACAATTAACCTTTTGTTAGAAAATTATTCTTGACCATTCAGTCAAATACATGATTGGGGGTGGTGCATCTGAATATGTGAAGGATCAAAGAATGGACTTTTTAAAGTATCTGGTAACAGTTATTCTTTTCATTGATCAAGGAACTATCATCTCTCAAGAAAAGGTCCAACGGGAGCTGAGCCATGGCTATCGGGTTCCCGATAGAAGACAAAACAAGAGGCAAATCCCCACTTTGCCATAACTGCTTTTTCCATTTTACTCAAGGTGTTGGCTAAAAAACAGACAGCTTCCAACCGACTCATTCAATCATTTAGCTAAAATCCCAGCGGAACTCAATTCACTTCTAAAATGCATTGAGAAAACCCAGTAAAGAGGAGATGACAGGAATAGAAAAGTCGGTAACATTCAGTGGGCGCTAATGTTGCTTTTTATTTCATGAGACCTGAGTTATTGCAAATATCAATTTCGGGAACATTTTATGTAGACATTAAAACAAAGAAGCAACAAGATATGTAAAACACACATGCGCGCGCGCGCGCGCACACACACACACACACACACACACACACACACAAATAGTTATCACCAGAGAATAAAGTGATTCAGAGAAAGATTAAAATATTCTTTGACTGATGGAGATATTGAGAAAGCACACACCCTGAAGCGAAAACATGGAATAGAGCAATAGTACACATCTGCTTTTTACTCTTCAAAATGTAATCAACACAGTTGACGATATCGAATGGAAGCTTATTGAATATGCGAAGTCTAATACTCTTCAATCTTTTTTGCCTCCCAAATCAGAGTTCTAATCAGATTCACAACCTTACCTGTGGAACTCCGCACCCACACCTCTGAATTCTGTTTATTTCTTAGTCAAATAGAATTCTCCTAGAAACCCAGGACCAGGATCAGAGACAGAATTACAATCACTCGCTCCCAAGAGGAACAGAGGAGGTGTCTGCACTGAAAAGGCCTCCAATTCCCAGATTCTCTGCCTAATATAAACCACTTAATAGTCTACACTGACGTTTTAAAGCTTGATAAAGGGAATGTTGTATAACCCTGGACTTCATTCTGGTTATTTCCTATATGCAGAGAATAAGATAAGAAATGGGCCCCTCACGCCGAGAGAGATACATAGCTGGAGACATCTGTATCTAATGTCTACTCCAAGCTAATGGCACAAGCGCTTTGGGAAGTGAATTAGTACCATTGCTTTCATTAAAAAGGCCATGCTACAAAGTGTCCTTATCCTTATCTCTAATTTAAGTAATTTAGAATAGATAACGGTTAATTTTAACTTTTGAGAATAAACATTCAGCTGCATAAAAGATACATCTTTGTAAACATCTTAAACAGTTCCTCTGTTCAAAAATATATATACTTCTGATGCCCCTAAACACTTGTGCTACAGATGCCATGGCCGTATTTTCAAACTGACTCAGGGGTTGCTGAAATATTAGCTATCTCTTTGCTGGCAAAACATCGGAGTTATTATTCAGTCTTCACAAGGTTGCGCTAAGCCACTGGTTTCAGATTTTGCCTTGCCTCAGAATCACCTGGAAAGCTACTTCAAATATAGAATGTTGAGTCGCACTTGAAATATAAAGGGTCTGATTCGGTAGGTCTGGGCGGGGCTGAGAACCTGTATTTCTAACAAGTTCCATGGCAATGTTGATGCTGCCAGTGGAGGGACCACCAATTCGAGAACCACTGCTTTCAACTATTAATTTACATGTTCTTGAAAAGGGCAATCGAAGCTTAGAACCCAGGCCTTCCCTGTGTGGTACTTACTAAATAAACTCTCTTCGAGGCTGTGTCCTAAAGACAACTTTTGAGCAAATCCATTTTTTCACTTCCTCCTTTCTAGCAACACTAGTGCCCAGGCAGCTAAAGAGTCCTTAACACTATTTGCTTAGCATTTCTGCTTTGACAGGCCAGACCAGGCCACCTTTCCTATTTCTCACCAGAAGGGCCACAGTCTCCGTGTCCCCAGATGCCCTGGATCTGAAAGCCTCCCCAGGACAGGACCCGTGCCTCTGGGGAACCAAAAGCCACAGCTACATGTCTCTCCCCAGTAGGTCTATCTCGTCCAGGAGGAAGTCCATGTCCTCCCGGCTCACTTGAGGGCTGATCACCACCTGGCGGAAGAAGTTGACCTTCCCCCGGTGGGGCTGGTAGCCCAGCATCAGGCTTCCCTTCTTCATCATCCGCTCCTTAATGGTTGGGGCCACCTGCACGGGCGAGAGGAGGGAGGCGGTGAAAGACAGAGCGCATTCCTGCTGCATTCCAACCAGGCATCTGATACTCACTGGCATCCACTGTGGACCCCGTTCCCTTGCGCACAACAAGGTCAACGTTCATAATGATCTACTGAGAACTTACAGCATATGAAGGCTGATCCAATGGCTTTAGATCAGTTAATTCATTTAACCTTCACAGTGACTTCATGAGGGAGATACAGATATCCCCATTTTTGGATGAGGAAATTGAGGTACAAGGTGATCAGACAGTCTGAGGTCCCATGTTCAGAAAAAGTCAGTGAAAGAGAAGGTAGCCTCACCTAAGCCCACACTCTGAACCCTAAATCATTAGGCACTGCTGTCTCTTTCAAAACAACCCAGTGTCCCCAGAGAGCACAGACTCAAATGTCTGTATCAAATGTCACATTCCCAACTTTGTCTGAACTAAAAACTCTTCCAGTTCAGGCACGTTTTTATTTTTTTAAGTTTTATTTAAGTTTGAGAGAGAGAGAGAGAGAGAGAGTGAGGGGGGAGGAGGAGACAGAAAGAATCCCAAGCAGGCTACAGACAGTCAGTGTGGAGCCTGATGAGGGGTTCAAACTCACAAACCCTGAGATCATGACCTGAGCCGAAATCAAGTTTGGGATGCTTAACTGACTGAGCCACCCAAATGCCCCTCCAGTTCAGGCATCTTAAATAAAGAAAATTAGCCTTGGATGGGAAAACACACACACACACACACACACACACACACACACACACACAATAACAGTCTTGCATTGATAGTCTACAAAGGAAAACATGAATACAGATATTATGCACGGTTCTGCTTTGAAGACTAATATTAGTTTATTAATAGTATGCGTGAAACATAAACACTCTTTTATTAAGAGGTGTAAAGGCAGGAATAAAACAGGAAGCCCCTATTTTAAAGATTTCCAGGTAACACAGGGAAAATGGGACCTGATAATCCAACTGTACAAATTTTTCTAAAAGTTTAATGTTTGAAGAAATTAGTCCAATTTAAGAACCAAATGGAAAAATCAGCCCATTTTCATATTGGTAGTGTGACCACCCAAGAACTAGGTTATAAACTTTTAAAAGAGCAAAGCTGCTCTTTGAAATACCAAGTCAAACAATTTAAAAGAGCGCACTCTTCCTGGCTTGGAAAGGCAAGCAAAGGTTTTCCGTTTTCCTTTTAACTGTTTCAAAATTTGAGTGCGTCTACATGAACATATGATGAAAATATAATGAGTTTATGTTCTCATCTCCTCAGAAAGATGAGACTTACTTAATTCAGAAGGGAAGAAAGCATACATAAATAACACCAAGCATGATGTGCTTTGAAATTCCTTAGGTTAGGGGCAAAATTCTCTGTTCCCGCAAGCCTATTTCAGGGTATGACCATCCCACACCATTCTAGTCTTTTTAAACATACCTATGTTTTGTCAGATATCCCCCTGAAAACAAGCCAAACTACTTTATCTAACATTCAACGTCATCTTGAGCTATTGCAAAGCTTATGGAAAAATTGGGGGTTTTAGACCTCTATTGGCAGGATGTGTTAGACTCACCCACAGAGCCTTCCAGGGGTGTGTAAGGATAATTTTAACTAAGTACTTTTCCCCCGTATGTGCTAATTTTAGAACCTAAATCTTGCATAACGTGGACTACTCTAAGCCTACGACAGCAAAAACAAACATCCATTAAGCACAACCACATTGCCATTCTAGCAAAGTATTGGTGTTCTCTCACCGTATAATGAGACACGAAAAGAAAATCTATGAGCATGAAAGAAAAAAATATAGAAAAAGAAGATGAAGTCAGAGGTCAAGTTAGTGAAAAAATATGAACGATCAAGTTCTACAGATTGCTGGAAGTATGTCACAAATTTTATCTGAGCTCTTTAGAGATTAGGAAAGCAGGGTT
>NC_064810.1:143559401-143737418 GCF_023721935.1 Panthera uncia
GTGACAAATGTTCAGTGGATGCTAAAAGGATGCAAGTAGGGAACACTCTACATACCTATGCTCTACGTATATCTGTTTGAAACTCTTAAATATGAATGCTCCAAGCATCCACTGAGTTTTCTTGCCAAGCTCTGTATTTAAGTATCATTTGTTATTGGAATTATAAAAATCTTGTGAAATGATATATAAGCAGATGAAAGGTGAATGCAAAAAAAGAGAGTGCTTTCCATAAAAACTAATTTGAATCCTTTGGAAAGGCTGGATGAAGTCGGCGGCGGGGGGAGGGTTGCTAAACATCCCCGCAAGTCAGGTGCAGGAACAGAACTGGAAAAGCCTTCAAGCAGAATCTAGAGTCTAGACTGATTCTGCACACAGATGGCCACACAGAGGCCACACCCTCACTCTGCTTACAGAAACAGCGGCTGGACAGGACAGATGACTCCTGTAGTTAATGTAAGAACGGTAAAGGCCCTTTGATCATCGGATCCCGACTCAAGAAAAACCTCACTTACTTTTGGAAAGCTTTTAGAAAAAATCCTCATTTGACAGGGAAAAGAAAACAGCAGCCTCCCACCAAAAGATGGGGGAAATAAATACACATAGATATATTTTAAGTTAAAATGTTTAAGTCATGTATGCATCACATTTTCTTGTAGGAGTATTTGCTGTAACTGACCAATCCTCACCACCTTGGGTAGGAGGGTTTCTTGTGTGACTATGGATGTGAATGCGGGCATGTGCATGTAGGTATGTGTGTGTGTGCACACGTGTGTGCACAAGCACATGTACATTACACTTTTTAACCCACCGTTTGTCATTTAGTGCTCTCAAAAACCTTCCTGTTTTGTCACAAAGCAACAAGGAACCATGGTTTGACTCAGGTTCATGACAAAGGTACATTTAGTTTTATTTCAAACAAGTGGCCTCTTGATGTAAATGGAAGGTATGAGGGAAAAATACAATAGCACCATTGCTGATAACTATAGGAAGACGTGGGTCACATAACACAAATATCTGGCCAGGAGAGTCACAGACTATCAGTTTTAGAGCTTATGGATTGTGGTTCTGCCGACTTTTTTTAAAATAAAAATTCCTTTCATATTCATCTCTTTCTTCCTCTTGGTACCCAGGGGCATATAACAGGCTCTGGACTATAGCCAATTTTAAATTTAAAACAGGCATGTTCTTGGCTCAAGCCTAGTCTTCATTGTCTATTCCTGTTTACTTTTCAATAACCCTATTTCCCCCTTCCCAGGAATATTTTATGCCTTCCCTTTGGAGAGCATTAGAATTTGGATCCCAGCTCATAAAGTGTCAGAGGCTCACACGAGGCAATTATCAAAATGAATCTGTCAGTTTTGCCTTTCTTGTGAGCAAACCAAAAATATTCTCTAATGTGTGCAAGAAAGATAAAAGAGGACCCGTCGGCTCTTTTAATATAAAGATATTTTGGGTCTTTACAATTCTTGCCATTGTAGAATGGGCCTCCGTGGCTAAAGACACATATACATGGGAACCAAACTTCTAAGCCACCTTTTGCCACTGATGTTCAAAATTATAAATAAATGACTACATATCTATGTGACTCAGAGAACAAACTAAGCAAGGGTTTAGCAGTACAACACTTCTTTTATTTATGTGCCCATGCATATATGATTAATTCCTAGAGGTGATTAATCACTCCTAGGCAAGAAGGGAAGATCTCCTTTATCTATGAACGCTTTGCGGGGAAAAGCAAGCCATAAGCCACACCAGGGCCGATACTCACTAAATCTCTGTCACAAATTATAATTGTAGCAGTGGGACTGGTTTACCCTTGTTGCCAACAAATATTTTACCAACTCTTCATAATCTCCAATGTGCTTTCACATATCTGATTCCCACAAACTCACATTAAAGCTTATTTGAAAGGAACCTGTGTTTTGCAATTTAGAGACCAAGAATGGTCTCATTAACAGCCAGCTTATCATATTTGCACCTAAAAAAAAATCACCTATTTTCTATTTATAAAACTCCACGCACAACCCAATGCTGGATAACCTGGATATTCTCTTTTGCTGATCGAAGCACAGAAATAGTCCTAATCCGACAGGATGGGATATTCACAGGGGAAAGAAAATATGCACAAACTAAATGTAAGTATCTGAATATCGCCCCTAAATGGAGCATGCATGGAGGAAAGCAATTTGGTAGGAGTGAGATTGCTTTCCAGCTCTCAATTATTTTACTGCTGGTTTTCCTTCAAATTGTAAATCAAATTCTTTTCGCATGCCTCAGTGCCCTGGTCCCTGCATCTTAAGTGGAGGAAGATCCTGACATTTCTATTTGGTTGCACAGAAACTTAATCGACACGTTTCTGTAGGATTGCTGTCCCCCCACCCCCGCCACCTTAAATTATGTTCCAGCAATGATTTAGTCATTTAAACAGAATTCTGTTGTCACAGTCCTGCAGCATAAAATAGCATTTGATACTTAAAAGTTGCTTAAACCCAAGGGAAAAATAGAAAACAAAACTCTCTCATTCTGGCCAACTACAGTAATTTGATAACAAGTAACTGACCAGACACTAGCATAGCCTTTCAAGAAAATAAAATTTCATGTCCATTAAGTGGTATTTCTTCTTAAAAATTTGTAAGGTTATTTAAGGTTGACAGTAACACATTTTCGATACACAAAGTGTCTCTCAAACTCTGCGAGGAGGAGGTTTATTTTTTCCAATGCATTGCAGAAATACTTTTGTGAAATGCAACAAATGCGAACTATTGATTGAAAATGAATTACTAAATAAAAATGTGGTAAAAGAATAACTACAAGCCCCATTAAAAAATTTTTTTTAATTCAACAGTAAAGTTAATCTGTTAACGTGTCGTCAAAGTTTCTAAGCAGGAGCTCTTGAGTTCCATATTTTTCTTATCACAGACTGGGAATATTCAGTTCATGGATCTGCAAAGGGCTAGAGATGACCTTTTGAAGTCTTTGCTGCTCTGTTTTAACTCCCTTGGCTCCTTATGGGTATAGATTATGTTAGTTATGAATCTTGATGTTATTTTGCATGTTCATTTACGCCTCTTGCCATGGTCTCCGTGCCATTTTGAATGCTGTCTTGTATTCCATCACAACACTATGCCTTAGTTTACCTAAATCATTTCCCAGTTGTTAAATCTTGGGCCTGCTTCAGTCATAATGGCATTTCAGTGAAACCATGGACCCAATCATGAAACCTCTACATCAGTGTTTCAAAAGCTCGTGCAAAGATTATCATAGTAAATGGCTCAAAACGGTCTAAACTTCAGGACCCACGTACGCCTATTCCCATTATCTGCTGTGCAGGTGAAATCAAGTCACATTTTTTTTCACCTGTAGAATACGCAGCATCACAACACCTAGGGTGGCTGTGAAGACAAATCCATAATTAAAAGAGATGATGCTTTTGCAGCTAATATGAGGGACAAATACTATAAGCTTCTACTCTGACTCTAGACAACAATATGACCCAGAGCTTCTAATAAATCCAGACAGACTTGTAGTTTTGCTAAATTCTCCCACAAACCATGAACAAATCAATGCTCCTCAAACTCCAGATTTTTAGAGCTATTGTCTCAATTTCAATTTAATTAACCTACATTCCATTTTCTCCAAGGAAGCAAAGATTCTTTGGAGGTAGGAGGCTAAACTCACAATAATTTGCAGATATTGTGGGTAGAACATACAGTGGGCAGGCAAGCTAATAAACTGAAGAGTAAATTATGAGACTAGTATTGTAATTAACATCTTGTTCTAAGATTACCTTGCCTGAAAGAAACTTATGTCAAATGCGGAAAATTATCTACAATATTTTTCTCTCTACAAAAAGTCACTTGAGGGGCTCAGTCGGTTGGGCGTCCGACTTTGGCTCAGGTCATGATCTCATGGTTTGTGGGTTCGAGCTCCGCATCAGGCTCTGTGCTGACAGCTCAGAGCCTGGAGCCTGCTTTGGATGCGGTGTCTCCCTCCCTCCCAGCCCCTCCCTCGCTCATGCTGTGTTCCTCTCCCTCTCTTAGAAACAGACATTAAAAAAAGAAAGAAAGAAAGAAAGAAAGAAAAAGTCACTTGAAACAGTTTTAAATTTCCCTCTATCTACACTAAACTCCATACCTCCTTGGCCTCTTCTGTATTCCCCACAACAGTTTATGGACATACCGAGACCACACGTCTCCATACATGGTTAAGCAAAGAAACACTAAGAAAGGAATAAAATGGAGGCTAATGTTCAGCTGCTATACTTGAATGTTAGTTATTTTAGATCTGAGAGACGAACTTTTTTCTTTAAAGGGTTAGCTAGTAACTATTTTAGGTTTTGTTAGCCGTGCAATCTCTGTTGCAAATACTCAACTCCCCCATCACTAGCATGGAAGCAGCTCTAGACAATATGTAAACAAATGAGCAACGCTGTGTTCTGTTAAAACTTTATTTAGGGACAGGGGCGCCTGGGTGGCTTGTCGGTTGAGCGTCCGACTTCAGCTCAGGTCATGATCTCCCGGTCCGTGAGTTCGAGCCCCGCGTCGGGCTCTGTGCTGACAGCTCAGAGCCTGGAGCCTGTTTCGGATTCTGTGTCTCCCTCTCTCTCTGACCCTCCCCTGTTCATGCTCTGTCTCTCTCTGTCTCAAAAATAAATAAACGTTAAAAAAAAATTAAAAAAAAAAACACAAAACTTTATTTAGGGGCAATGAAATTTAATATATGGTTTCACATATCAGGAAATACTAAGCTGCTCGTGATGACCTTTCAACCAGTTCAAAATGTTAAAGCCATTCGTAGTTCGTGGGCTATAAATCAATAGGTGATGAGCTAGATTTGGTTGTGGACATATGAACCGACTCCCTGGTCAAAATGGAAAGATACGTGATGATATGTAAAATCTACCCTTTCAAAGGAAAAAGCGCATAGAAAGTTATATTCATTGGCTTTTTTCTTTGTCTTTTGTTTTGTTTTGTCTTCAGAAATTCTACATTGAGTCAGGAAACGCCAACAGTCTTCTGGACTGTCCTTCTCCAGCAGAGCATGAAACCAGTACCACAGATGGGTGGACAGGCTTTGTCACTCTGACTTTCTTCCAGCAGTTATCCCTGACCAATCCCGAAAAGTAACTTGCTTTATACTTTCTTCTCAAATAATCTGGGTTCTAATACAAAGCCTTGCCAGTAACTAACGTTATACACTTGTCAAAACCCATAGAACTATATACTTTCAGAGGTGAGCTCTATCTGTATGTAAATTTTTAAATTAATAAATGAATTCCTTTAAAAATAAAAGAGGCTCGGGGCGCCTGGGTGGCTCAGTCGGTTGAGCGTCCAACTTCGGCCCAGGTCATGATCTCACGGTTCGTGAGTTCGAGCCCTGTGTCAGGCTCTGTGCTCACAGCTCAGAGCCTGGAGCCTGCTTCGGATTCTGTGTCTCCCTCTCTCTCTGCCCCTGCCCAGCTCGCACTCTGTCTCTGTCAAAAATAAGTTAAAAAAAAAAAAACTAAAAAAAAATTAAAAAAAAAAAATAAGAGAGGCTCTAAGGAGACACGGAGCTCTAAGAGATTAGGCAAATAACTTTAATTCCCAAAGCCCAGTTTCCTCATCTCTAGGCAGGAGATGATAATAGGATAGTGTCCCTTCATTCAACTGATAAAATATGGAATATGATACTATAGTGCAGCATGTAATGCGAACAGACGGTACATGATGAAGATTAATACTCTTATTCAAACAAAGTCTAGAGCACAAACTCTAGAAAGGAAACGGAGGTCTAAATTGGGATGTTTCTTTCCAGTTCTGTCACTCACTGCATGTCCTTAAGCAAATCACGTAATTTCCCCGTAGCCCTGAAATGAGAAGGGTCATGGTAACCACTTTTGGGTGCCCAAGATAAAACTATTTTGGACACAGTGGCACTTGAAGTTTTTTCTTCATGGTGAGCAGTGCGGCCTAATGGAAACTGACTGGCTCAAAGTTTTTATAGAGGCTCTACAGCACATTAGATCAAACATTTAAATGTACCCACCGTGCTTATTAAATGTGATTCACACATGATAATGGAAGATTTCAGGTGAGTTGTGGGTGACTAAGCTAACATAATCTTTTGTTTGATGTCTGATTTTCCACTTTCTCTTTTGCATTTTGAGGCAATTTTTTAAAAACAGCAAATATTTTTATATATCCCTGTACAATTCCTCTGTCCCCGCCCTAATTTTTCCTGATGGCTAAATAAACTGGAGTTTACTGAGTGACCAATTTTCCTGTTTCCTCAGGACAGATCAATTTATGCCTGTAATTATCAATACATGCCTTTCATTATCATAAGTGAGTCCAGATGCTGAGTTATAGGTTTAGAATAACCATACATAAACCAAGAGGCTAGTTTAGACTGACCTGGGACCTAATTCCTGAAATTCGATGTGGCTTTGGACCAACATTTAACTCCTCTGGGACTCACCTTCTTCTGTCAAGACCTGATAATCCCTTGTAGGATTGTCAGGTGGACTGAATGAAATAATACATACGAATGCACCAAGAATAGAATCTGGCACCTTCTAGACACTAGTATTATTAGTTTCTTAAAATGAATTTGTTTTTAATCAATTTACATTCATACCTGGTCTTTCATCACATTCTTTCATTATTATCTCTTGAGAGATGAGCATTTGAAAGTTATGTGAAAACACGATTTATCATTTATTCTTTCTCCCCAAAGCATCTAAACTGTATTTAAATAATTCTGAGATGTTGTGAGTTAGGAGTTTTAGAAATTAAATCTCGCACCTCATGTATGCCACTTCTGTATTAATCTTCCATTTAAGTTCCAAGTTTTTCCCAACATTTAGCAAAGTAAATTTCTTTTTCTTTTAAAAAGTAACACAGTAGTTGAGCATCTTGGCAGTTTGGTGGTGGGGGTGGGCAGTGGGCAGGGAAAAAAGCTTTCCACTGAAATGTATTGTGGGCAGGGATGAGTTTCTATTGTATGTTAGAAATTTCCACGTGTTGTCTAAGTATTTTGCATGAAGCAGAAATACTTTCCAAGTAAAAATTTACTTCTTCCTTGGACACGTGGAAAAGTCGTAAACTGAAAAGGTCATCTGTCCCCATATCCATGAGCTTGTGCCCAAAATTATACGGTCTCCTTGTGCTGTCCCACCACTTATATTTTTATCAAAGGAAGACCAAAGAGAAGTATTAGGTGTTCCCCAAATGTGTCTGGAGATACAAATCAACTGGATCAGGGGGTCCCAATCCAGAGCATCTGAATTTGAACCTCAGTGTGTTAGACCTGGTCGTCTTCATATTTACCAGGCACTTCAAATGCTTGTTATCATGTCGCAAGTTTGAGAACACGGCGAATGACAGTCCTTTACCTAGGACCCCGGGAGAGGTGATGATGGGATGAGAGGTGAGAGATGTTTGGGACCAGAAAAACAACTTTGAGAGAGGAGGGGAGAGGAGATTGGGAATCTCCCCTTCCTGAATTTCTTTTGTCAATTTTATAATAAAATAAGACTTAGCTGGCAGGAGATACTGTGATCCTGAAAAATAAAAAAATAAAGAAATAATAAGCCAGTCTCCTTCAAAGAAATTGCTGGCCAACTTTTCTATTAATCGTAAAACCTGATAAAGTGTTCAGAACACTTAACCGTGGCCCAGGAAACAATAAAGCTCTTTGTCTTGATTGCTAGGAGAATCAACTTGCCTCTTTCTATATATTTTCTGCCATTCCTTACCTGTCCAATTCTCTTCTTACTCCTGCACACAACACTCACTCATTCCCCTGGTATCTGCCCCCCTATAATTTAGATCTGAGTTACATCGGTATAAGTCTCCCGAGCTTAAATTATGTAAAATCGGTGGCCGATAGCCCATGAAATCAGATACATCTAAAGGATCATTTCAGCTTGGCAGAACATGGAGAAATAGGCCACACTTAGAGTGGATGTACCTTTTTTCAAATATGGATTTTTATCCCTATTTTCCTCCAGAGTATATCTCAAAATCAGACTTGCACAAAATGAAAAAGTGTTTCGACTTCAAAGCACTGTCCTGTTCATGCCCTTTCCGATACAGAGGAGCTAAGCCACGAAAACAGAGTTTAGAATCCTGGAAAGGCCGAAGGACACAGTTAGCTTCACATTTGGTGTTTACAACGTGGAAATGACAATGACGGCAATTCCAATAAACCTAATGTCAGTCATATATTCAAGGCAGCTGAAATGAACAGTCATAAAAATAAACCAAACTGAACTGAAAGCGTTAGCTGAAGAATGGACACAATAAACGTTTTACACACTCTATAAAGCAAAAACTTAATCCTCAATTGTGTCACAGGAGCCATGAGAGCTAATAGCTGCTCGGTAACTGTTGTGGGCCAACCCCCAACTTTTCGCCCATTTTGGGAGATCCCTGTCTTGTTCCTTAATTTGACAAGTTATTCGGTAATTCTTTCCTTAAAATGACAGCCGCCCTGGGGTCCTATCACCTCGCTAGGGGCTTTTGTGTCTAAGTGTTTTGGATTGCTTGCCAAGACTCTCTGCATTTCACGTCTGAAGGTCAAGGGTGCTCAACACCTCCCAGTGCTTCAACTGAACCTGCCCAAGGAAGAGTCACGTTGCCCAAAATGCCAACGATGCCCCTGTTGAGAAACATGGATCATGAGCCCCTTGTGCTCCAGGGATACCTCCCACACTCTATCTTGACACCTCCGGGTCCTTTTGGTTTCTCTCAAGAGTTCTGACCCTTGCTTTGGTCCAGAACACAGGACTCAACTGATGACTCGGCAAAGGGAATGGGATCTTCAGAGGCCAACAGTACTTTCTGTTGGCTCCCTTAGGCCCTTTTTATTTTAATTTTTTCCTGCTTTACTGAGGTATAATTGACAACGAAAAACTGTGTGTAATTACAGTGTACAATGTGACTTTCTGCTGTACATATACATTGTGAAGGGATGGCCCAAAGATTCTTAACATACTCCAAGAGTATCACCCCATGCGAGAGGATAAAATGAGTATCGTCCAGGTTTCTCCCTAGGTCCTCTGGGCGGCGGTCCATATTTCTAAATGCTGCATCTGGCAGGGCAGGGACACAGCTTGGAAGCCTCCAGCTAGTTCCAGCACGACTGCCTTCTAGAGCCAGGGGCTCAGACTCACCAGCTTTTTGCGACAGGGAGGTACATTCATATCCTTCCCACACACTCATGAGGTAAGGAGCGCCCAGTACGCCTTCTAAAGTGGATGAGAGTCTGATTCCTTTCCCAACAGGTTTTCCCAGGGTAACTTTCCCTGAGAAGTCTTTTCCCCTTGGACAACTGGCAAAGGGCAACTGGCAGCTGAAATTCTGTCTTCTGACTCAGCCATTACCAACAAGCCTCTAACTGCCAGTGAGGCTGTTTGAGGCATAAATGCCAAACCCCTACCCAGCGGCAGCGCAGGCACAGATGTGGGAGGCGGTCCTATGTTGGCACAGCGATTATTTTAAGGTGCAGAACCTGCATTTAGGCTCAGGAGGCTAAGCTTCCTGAATTGCAGAATTATGGGCTTTTAGAGTAGATTCTGGGCCTGACAGGCAGGGAGTAAAACAGGAAGTGATCCCATGATGTTACGCTGCTCTGAACTCAGAGACATCTTACTCTGCCCAGCCTGCCGACACGTCCGAATTATGCCTCGGTGAGGTGCTCACTGGCCCGAACCCACCTACCTGCAGCCACTCCCCTGTATCCTCATCTCGCTTAGAGGTTGTTTTGTTTTGTTTGCACTGATCTTTGCTTCTGGAGTAAACTGAAGTCCAAATTGTCTTTTTGACCTTTTCTGGTTTGGTAGAGTACAGCTGTCCACTGACCACCCCCAAGTTAGCTACACACCCAAGATACACTCTCACCTCTTCCTATGGCTTGTCTTTGCATGTCTATTTATAAGTGCTTTGCATATCATTTCACCGCACTTAATTTACCGAGCTCTAGTGTATCCTAAAATGCCTGGTGTTTCGACCTCAGAGGCAAAACCCGAACTTTTAAAGACAGATGTTTTATGTACCTCACTTTTCTTTCTTTCTTTCTTTACTAAATCAAAGAGAGCTACCATGAGGGTATTTAAAAATAATTATTGTTCCTGTATTACTCATAAAAATATTGAGAAAATAAGTGTTATGTTCCTTGCTGAAATCTTTATAAATGCTCCTAAAGGATTTTTTTTTTTTACAATTAGTGCTGTAAATAGCAAGCAACAGCTTTTAACAGCAATCCAGACCGCTTACTTAAGTAACAAAATGCTTTAGGTTTGCACATTTTGTGCAAATTAACAAAAGTGATTATGCATTCTTCCTTATGGAGCTCACTCAACACTCTTCAAGTGCTTAAAATTGGACGTTGCCTCTTCCTCAAAGTCATGGTGGTCCGGTTGGTTCCAGGGGGCTACAGGCTAGAGAGGGCTGCAGAAGGGGAGCAGGGATGCCAGAGGGGCAGGAAGAAGGCCCAGAGCAGACAGGGCCCTTCTTGGCCTAAAGCAAGCCCCACCTTAGCTGTCTTTAATATATTAGAGTTCTATGTGAGAGTTTGTGGGACAACAAGGGCTCCGCCAGGTAAAAACAAAACAAAACAAAACAAAAAAACAAGTTTGAACTTGATTGGCAATGTATTTGTTATTATTATTCAAGACTGACCGTTTTGAGATATCCAAAAAATACCCCTCAAGATGTTAGCTAAAGGGATGCCTCGTTACATGCTGAGTCTAAGGGGCGAGGGGGGCTCTTGGTTGACATTCTTGACCAAGTTGGGGAAACTGAGGAAAGTCACAGAGAAACAGGTTGCAGAGTTGAGGATATGTCACACACGGCCAAGCTGTGTCCAAATGTAGCAACAGTGAATAATTATTGGCCGTTTCACATAACTGAACCTCAAGTATATCCTAGTACAGCTGCACTACGGAGCTATATCACCTCCCATCTAAGGGCCGGTTTGTTTCTCCCACGTGATCATCATTCCATTCCTGTGCTTTTACTCTCCCATAATCACCCCAGAGTTTCAACTTATCCATTTGCCATTTGAATGGCTTCCATTTGTAAACCACTTGTTCGTGTTCCTTGACCGTTTTGTGTGATCGTCTTTCACTGATTTAGAAGAACATTTTATTACTAAGAACATCAACTATCTGATTGCTTCACATGGTGCAAGTTGTTTACCTGCTTTTAATTGTTTTGGTTATTTCATGTACAGTTTTATTATGTATACAGTCAGACCTATCAACTACATCTGTATTTTTTTTCCAACACTCGTTTTACCCTAGGCCAGTTAAATAAATATGGTTTTCTGATTTGATTGTGATGCTTAAAACCTTTAATCCATTTGAACGTTCCATTTGCACCTTACATACGTTAGAGATGCACTCCTTGTATTTAACCAGGAGTCTCAACATCACTGAGGGAACAAGCCTGCCTTTCCCCAGCATGTATTGGGAATACGTATGAATACTTAGGTCTGAGCTTTCTATTCTGTAAGATTGATATGTCTATTCTTAGAATAATCAAGCTGTTTTACTTATTTCAGTCCATAAAATATCAAACGCCCCTTTCAGCATTCACCCTTCTCAAAATGTTCTTACCTAATACTACCCACCTGCTCTCTTAGATGATATTGAAAAACACTGTGACAAGTTAAAAACAAAAACAAAAACCTTTCCATGATTATGATTAGAATTATATTCACGCTGCATATGAATTAGGGAAAAGTCAATCTTCTTATGTAGAGTTTTGGTGTTTTTCAGTTTCTAAATGAGGTAGTTTTGTTTTTGTTTTTTTTAAATATGGCTGCATGGTTTTTGGCATTCCTCTCAAAGAGATTTCCCGACCTGGAGAGGATTGGTGGCAGGCTAGGCACCAGTAATGTGGTAGATGTTGCACACCTCCTAGGTGAGGTTAGGAGAGGTACAGCAGTGTCCAGCTGATTCTCAGGGACCCTGGCTTCTTGAAGTCTAACTATCCTGAGCCCACCCCCTATGATGAACCCCAAGCCACCCGGAGAGGCGTCAGGTAGGGCTCTGACAGGCCCAAATGAGTTCCCAGCCAAGGGCCGGCATTAACCATCAAGTATGAGTGAATATGTTTCCAGAATATTCCAGCTCCAGCCACCGAATCACCCTCAGCTATTTTAGTCCTCCCAGATGAGGCTCCCGACATCCCATCCCCTCTGTGCTCTGTCTGAATTCTTAACCTCCGAAAGCCATGAGCATAATAAAATGGCTGTTTAAAGCTGCTTCATGTGGCATAATTTGTAAAACAGAAATTGTTACTGGGAACATTAAAGTTTTGGGGGGGGGGTGTCCTTAAAGTTTCATACTTTTGCAGTTTTCTTCGATAGGTACTATAATTATTTAACTCTTAGAGACTTAATGTATTTTTTGCTATTGTGGTTGAGAAAAATTATTCTAAAAGGCTCCCTTCTGATATAAATTTCAATTCTCCAGCTCCTAGGTTCTTACTCTTTGTGCAAGGAAAAGCTTTTTTAGATATTCAACTTCGTTCGTCGATGGTAGCCAATTTCTCAAAGGTTTTTATTTGATGTCCTTGGGTGTTATAGATACAGAATCGCACAATCTAAAACGAACACATTTGAGTCTTCCCCTCTAAAATATTTTAAAGCCCATGTCTTTTTCTGGTTATCACAGTGGTTAGCACTCCCAGAACAACATCGACGCGCAGCAGCGAGGGGCAGATGTTCCTAATTTGTTAGTGAGCCTAATGGGAAGGCTTTTCATGTTCGGTAGATATTAATCGAAGACATCATACAAGCAAACAAAAGACACAACCGTGAGACTACCTGCAAGGCTTAACATTAATTTTGGTCATTCAGCCTATGTTTTTTGTGTTTTGGTTTTTTTTTTTTTTTTCTCTTGCTTCATTTTAAGTGGGAGAAATAATTTTGGAATACTTTCGTAATTGACTTGGCCAGAGACAGGGAGAAGATGATGAAATTGCTTTTTTAAAGCCCACATTTGCTTAGCTTTTGAAATGACGGGCGTTCTGCTGAATGGAGCAGTAAAAACGGAATGTGTGCGGCAACACCGTGTGCGAGGCTGGCTAATCAATCAGACAGGTTCGGGGGCTCCGAAACCACGACATAAATTAAGTTCTTCAACCTGTGTGAGTGGATTACTGTGCAGCAACCTGAAATAATCCTCCCGTCTTTGAACGCTGTCCTGACCCAGTTTGGGGAAGTATGTTTAATATCTGGTTCTACTCCGCTGACCTCCAGGCAGAAGAGCCAGACCCGATCTGCATTTAACAGGCAACTTTCACCTGCAGGCCCACAAAAGGGTCAGCTTTCTTTAAACAGGAAATTGAAACTCCTATCACATGGCCAGCTTTTTAGGTGACTTTACTTTCTATTTTATCACCCTGACAAATGGAAGGAAGGCAAGGCTGTGGAATAACTTAAGTGCCTCAGAACGGTGCGGACCTATTGATGCAAGTAAATCAAAATCCGTTGACTGGACCTGCTCTTACTCACCGCTGATTATTTGTCAAGTCGCGGGCCCTCGCCCCAGAAAGAAAAGCAGAAACACACGTGTAGGAGACGAGCTGAGT
Organism: Panthera uncia; assembly: GCF_023721935.1. NCBI lineage: Eukaryota > Metazoa > Chordata > Mammalia > Carnivora > Felidae > Panthera > Panthera uncia. The sequence continues at coordinate 143,572,985 of NC_064810.1, forward strand.
CCGGGTTGCTAGGACAAAACACGGAACAATAAGCCACCCGGACGAGGAGTGGGCCTGTGAAGTGCTCACAGGAAGCAGTAACTGGGAGATTTCACAGCACACTCTGGTTACCTAAGTGATGGGCAGGAGGACGGATGACTGGGAGACTGGGAGGGGGCGCTCACTCATTGCTATAGTACAACTAAGTGAAACCTAAGGAGTACAGCTCAAACTAAGGTGCATTAGGTTAGATCCAGGATGAATCCTGCTTTAGAGGAACCCAGGTAATCCTTGTTTGGCTCTAGTTTTCCCTGCATTAGACATGGCACTAAAGCCCTCACACCCTGAGGATACTACGCACTTAGATTTCCGTAGGCAAAGTCCAGGCAACTGCTGGATGATTCTAAGCTACTGTTCGATGAGTATCTACCATCATAAAAGTGGTTTGGTCAGATAGAAAGATGGCGTCAATCTCCAGCACAGGGGTTGGCAAATGTTTTCCGTAAAGGGCCAGACGGTAAATAGTTTAGGTTTTGGAGGCTATATAGTTTCTGTCATGACTACTCAGGTTGTAAGTGAAAGTAACCACGGATAACAGAAAACCCATGAGGGTGGCTGTGTTCCAATGAAACTTTGTTTATAGAAATAGGCAATGGGCTGAATTTGGTCTGCAGGCCAACCCCTGCTATAGCATAAGAAAACTTAAAAAAAAAAAAAAAACCAAACATATAAAGAAATAAAAACATGTTAAAACAAACCTAATGTTTTACAATCAGGTTTATATTGTTTTAACACTAAAAGCTACCCAGTGGTCACTGAAGGACACTGATAATTTGTTGGCTTTCCCATATTTAAAGGACAGATGGTATAACCACTTCACAAGGTTTTTGTAGGAATTAAGATGACATATAAAGTACCAGTGACCAGGCACTCAATGAATTTCAGTTTCTTTCATCTTTCATCTCTCTTTTTTCATCTTTGTCCACTCCGAGTGGATTCCCACTGAAGGGCTATTTAATGCATGCCAAGTTAATGAGTGAGGTCCAACAGTAATGAGGTGAAACAGAGACATCTGCTGAGCTATTGGTTTGATAAGATACACTTACGATAACCAAGAATAACTATTAATACATGCCGTGATTTACATGTCCATTAATTAGACTTCCAATTATATTGACCTGACATAGAAATGCTTTCTTCCCAATTCAGGTGTATATTTTGAGTGACAGGTAATAATTCTGTGTTTTATACCAAAGTCATACAATTCCTAACGTCTTGCATTAGAGCTCTGTCCTACAAGGGTAGAAACCAAAATCTCAGTGCCATCTGCTCAAATAAAAATACGTCCATTTTATCATTTATTGAACTCAGACTAGGAGGTCAAGTTTTCTTTTAAAAAGCAATGAATCTTAATATGGTTCTCTATGTTCTTTAAATGTCTTTAATCATAAATAATCAGAGTCAAATGTGCTCAGGAGCTGATGGCCAATATTTACTATCTTTGGCGCGTGGGCTAGAGTGACAATTGTTGAGATAATTGAACCACTTTTTCTCCCTATAAATTTAAAGGCCACCAGAGAAAAGTATTACTTTTTTTTAAGGACATTTTCTGCCTGATTTAACATTTTAAATTTATCTTCCAATTCTCCTCTTGGAGTTCATCCTGTTTCCAAATACTAAAATCACCTCTCCTCCGTTCTTTCTACTTCTTCTACTGCCAAAATAATGACCAATATCATTAACAACCACACGGTGTCTGTTCTGTCCATGAGGTGGATAACCTGACACGTATCATATCTATCACAGTCGCTCCTAAGACACCAAGGCAGGTATAAACACCTTCCTCCTGAAGCAGTATAAAAAAGAAAGGTAGAAATATTCTTCTGTAAAATTGGGGTATATGCTTATGGAGACTTCTACCTTATTCACAGAGTAGGGGAGATTTTTTTTTAATGTTTATTTATTTTTGACGGGGGGGGGGGCAGAAAGAGAGGGGGACAGAAGATCTGAAGCAGGCTCTGCACTGACAGCAGAGAGCCGAATGTGGGGCTTGAACTCACGGACCATGAGATTATGATCTGAGCCATGCTCAACCGACTGAGCCACCCAGACGCCCTAGTAGGCGAAATTTTTAAGGTAAATGAAACTGCTCTGAGCTGACAGCATAGTTGTATGCTTGAAAAAACATGGGGAAGGGAGATGACTTAAGGGAGATGACAGGAAAATGACTTAATATCCATTTACTCCTCATGTTAATATAATTCAAGTATAGTGGTGGGTGGAGACAGTAGCCTTTGCACCAGGGCCTAAATCACCCTGCCTCGTGTGACTAGAACATGCAAAAATTGCCTCAGAATCATCTGGAGGTGCTTGTTAAAAGTACAGATTTTAGGGTACCACTCTCTGTATACCTAGTAAACCTCCATTCTTTAAGAAATTAAGCCTGGAGGGGACCTGGGTGGTTCAGTCAGTTGAGCAGCAGATTCCTGATTTTGGCTCAGGTGATGATCCCAGGGTCATGGGATCAAGCCCCAAGTTGGGCTCCATGCTGAGCATGGAACTTGCATAAGATTCTCTCTCTTTCTCTCCCTCCCCCTCTGCCCTTCTACCCACTCACTCTCTTTTGCACGCACGTTTTCTCTCTCTAAAACAAAACTAAATTCAATTTTTTAAAGTTTAGGGGCGCCTGAGTGGCTCAATCGTTTGAGCATTCGACTTTGCCTCAGGTTGTGATCTTGCAGTTTGTGAGTTTGAGCCCCGCATGGGGCTCTGTACTGACAGCTCAGAGCCTGGAGCCAGCTTCGGATTGTGTGTGTGTGTTTGTGTGTGTGTGTCTCTCTCTGCCCCTCCCCCGCTCATACTCTCTCTCACTCTCAAAAATAAACATTAACATTTTTTTTAAAATAAAAAAGTTTTTAAGTTTAAAAATAAGAAAAGCTACTGAGCCTGGAAAACTGATTTTTACCAAAATTTCCCTATGATTTTCATGTAAAGCCAAGTAAAGGAAGAGACAGATCATGAGAAATGCAAATAGTCCCCACTCTCAGTATTTAAATCGAGGCACAGAAAATGACACCAGGGGCATATCTCATTGGGCAATGAGCTGAAGGGTGGGCTATCACTCCCTCGGAGAAGCTTCTTTCTCTTCCTACTTTGTACTTTTCTCTCAGACGACAACAGCATCTAATCCTGTGTCATTGGTCATCTCACACTGAGGAACATCAACAAATAAAACTCAAGTATAATTTGGGGATACGAAACAAAAAAAAACCTGTCATCCATATAATCGTCCATAAAAATCACCATCGGCGTATTTGAAAAAATGAGCCAGATCTATCACATGTACAAAAATCCTTTTCTACAAAATCAGTGTGGTATTTTAGTGTTTCTGAGGGAAATCAATGCAGGGGAGCAAAACTGAAACAGTGTGTTTGAGTGTTTAAAGGGCAGAAGTGGGGCACCTGGGTGGCTCAGTCGGTTAAGTGTCCGACTCTTGATTTCAGCTCAGGTCATGATCTCACGGTTCGTGGGTTTGGGCCCCATGTGGGGCTTTGTGCTGACAGTGTGGAGCCTGCTTGAGATTCTCACTCTTCCTCTCTCTCTGCCCCTCTCCTGCTCTCTCTCTCTCTTTCTCTCTCTCTCTCTAAAAGAATAAAATAAAATAAAATAAAATAAAATAAAATAAAATAAAATATAAAATAAAATAAAATAAAATAAAATAAAATAAAATAAAATAAAATAAAAATTGAAAGGGCAGAAGTATACTGAAAAATCCCTCTGTGAAAGAAAGCAATTCAGGTCAGGAATTTTCCATCCTTCATCCTCACAGGCCTTTTTGCACCGTGTAACATTACAGCAACTATATACGGATGTCTCTAAAACATGGCACCTTTCAGGTTCCGCCATTTTTCTCTTTGCCCCTCAGGTGATATTCATTACCGTAGGCCTGCGCCAAGCCTTCCACATAAAGCATATCATCAGACCAGTCAGACGCGGGCTCTGCTCTGTTTATGTTGACAACCAAATGATCACAAGTGGAACCCAGCCATTGTTCCCTCCCAAGGATTTCAGCATCCAACCTACTGGGCTGTCTAAAAGTTCTTTTTTTCTCACAGAGCTGGCTCAGACCTCAAAACGTATTATGAAAAAATTCAGTCTCCTTGACTACTGACAATAATGAATCAACTGCCTATATAGCTGTCAAAATGATGGCATGTTTTGCTATCTGAATAATCAAGCAAGGAGAAGAAGGGGAGGGAGAGAACTGTGGAACTAAGTACAGTCTGAAACTAAACACAGTAATAAGATAGAAACAGAAAGGGAGGCAAACCACAGGAGATTCTTAAATACAGAAAACAAACTGAGGGTTGCTAGAGGGGACATGGGTGGGAGATGAGCTAAATGGGCAATGGGCATTAAGAAGGCCACTTGTTGGGATGAGTGCTGGGTGTTCTATGTAAGTGATGAATCACTGGGTTCTACTCCTGAAGCCAATATTATACTGTGTGTTAACTAAGTTGAATTTAAATAACTAAATTAAAAAAATAATAAACACAATAATTCTGGAGAAGGATGGATTCATATCTATATATACAGCTTATTGGACAGTTTTTACAGAATCCTCAAATCGTTTCTTTTTGAAACATAGACCCCAATATCTTTTGTGAATCAAATGAATGTCTTGTTATTTTTTTAAAAAAACAACAGTAATTTATCATTTCCTTTGAAGACTCTAGTCATAGACACATCTGAGGGAACATGGACCAAAGATTTACATAGGAGGGCATGAGGATTATACGTTTCCACTGGTCTACCATAGTCTGTATTTTCTCTTCATTACTCAACTGTCCACCCACTCATCAAATCTGGATTTCAGTTCCTGTCAGGATTGGGGCCTGTGGTTTGAACTGTCTTCAGGGAGTTAAAATGAGTTTGTTCCTCATTCACAGCACCAGCTAGATCTCCGGGGCCACAGAAAATGCTTCTAGTCAGAGTCACCCCCAACACATTGACAGGTCCGTACCTGCAGAAGTGCAACAGTACGCAGACCTAACCACTTATCAGATAGTGGGGAAAGGTCCAATCATTCTTGAAGGCAGAGGAAGGGAGTTAGGTCAGTCGCAGAGAGCTTTGTGTTTTTCCCCTTCTTCCAGGACCAAAGCAATGGTGTGTAGACTATGGATTGATTTGGGACACCATCTAGTGAAGGATTTGAGGAAGTGCATGAACACAGAAAGAAAAATCCCAAGCCAAATTATGTTTCCATTGATTAAATACTTTCTGTCGGACTATTTTAAATGGTTCTGAAATGAACAATGGTGTGATTTTTTTTTTAAGTTAGGGCAAAAGCAAAACAGAATGACCAGTGACTGGCAAAGACCAGATTTGACTGATTATCCCACCTGCCTCTTGAGATACAATGGATAGTTTCCTCTCTTTGCACTTTCCCATTGACCAAGGTAAGAGCCTAAGAAATGCCTCATGGAGTCAGTTCAATCAATAGCCTACTTCTGCCAGAAAGTCAGCATCTGGGAATGGCCCCAAAGGGTTTGGAAAGAATGATGCCAGGGCACCAGATTTTCAAACATGCATCTATCACCTGCAGTGTTTTTCAGTTAAACAGTATATATGTAGAGGCTTTAGCTATCAAAAATATTAAGTCTTTTTTCTAGAACTCAACAGCTTTTATCACCAGAAAATCAGTACTAACAGTACCTATTTCACAGTGCACTGCACACAAAAAGCACTCAATAAATGTAACATTGTTCAATAACTAAAATTGGCAGCTAGAATTTTTAACCGGGGAAGAGAGTTGAATATAATTCGGCTATTATATTTTGAATTCTTCTATATAAAGCCATGCTCTTGGCATTGAATAAATGTTATGTCACTGCTTCTAAGCTTCCCATGGGGGTGGGGGAGGAGAAATAAAGCAAAACAACAACAAACCTCCCGAGCTCAATATTGTGATACTTTTATTATAACTATCAATAGTGACTAACGATTCTTCATTCATCTACTCTGTCTTTAAAAAAAAACCCTCATTCCCCATTCATGACGGGAAGCTTTCTCTCTCATTTCTAGCAGTTGCTCTGAAGTTACATGGTCAGATGGCCAGGGGGACATCAGTTTCTAGGAGTAACTGATTCTAGCTACTCTCAATGGAAACAAATGTTGTATTCATGTTGCTCATGTTGTTGGCTTCTCCTTTTCAGGCGAAGAAATAAAGCCTCCGACAGGTCTCCAAGCCTCCGTGAGAGGCCATTGGGAAGATATGGACCTTCCCTCAGAATCTTGGACTTCTGTCTCTAATCAGAAGAAAAGAAGACTGTCCAGAATGCTGGATGGCTCTCTCACTTTCCCCTTCCAGGTCTTCCACTGTTTGACAGATGGCTAAATAGCTATTATCTTAATCCAGCCACGCACCAACTAACCCATGCTTATTTTGGGCAACAGGTGACTCTGGGAACATTTCTTCTAGAAGCCAACACTTTCAGCCAATTGGACTTACTTTGAACTTAGAGAACAGAGCAGTTTTTGAACATTTCAACTGTGCTTCCCTTATATTTATTTGTGGCCCCCGAAACTAATAGGAAGGGAAGGTTTTGAGCGGGCAACAAATTCTCGATCTGCATGACAATACCAGGAAAGCACCTGCGGGCAGGCAGAATGGGGAGTGAGGGATGCCCCTGCTCAGTGGTTTAGGACAATGGCACAGCCCACCCTTTGTCACTGGGTCTAGGTCAGCTCCTCACGCAGACAAGCCACTGAGGGACTCTTACAGTGAATGGCTAGAAAAACATATTCCCTCTCGGGGAGGGGTCAGAAAACATGAAAATGACTATCACATGAAGCAAAGTGGGCTAAATACCATAACTGAAGGACAAACTGTGATGGAGAGTTAAGTCAGAGTGTTTTATCGCCAGCAATCAGGGATGATGGAGAAAAAGGCTTTGGGTAGGAGATTTCTTCAGCCTTTTGACAAGAGTCCAGATTGATTGCTGGCACTCAATCAGCTGTGTGGTATGTAGGCAACCTATTATTTTTCAGGGTAAAGGACAGGAATCCTCCTCTTCCTCCTTCTCCTTCAAAGCAAGTTAAGAGCATTTCAGATTATCCGCATATAACATCCCTCTGACTCCTGCTCTGACATGCTTTCACGAGCGGGAAAGAAGGAGTTAAAATTACATGAAAAAAGAGCACATAACTAGGGACGCCCGTTTGCTCAGAGGAGTGCTGATTTTATGTATGTCTTTTTTTTTTTTCTGGTATAATTATTAATAGCATCCATTTCGCTTTCAAAAGTGTCCTGAGTTAGGCAATACGTTCTCTGGTCACCAAACACATACCGATAGTCTAGGTCGTAAATGCTGTGTGAGTGGATGCAGGAGCACCATGAGCACTGCCTGTCCCCCTCTGCTCGGGCCTCCAGAAGGCCAGGCCCACTGAGATACCCAAGCGACATTCCAAAGGTGATGCTGCATGAGAGGTCACAGTGGCCATTGAGAGGCTCCCAATTTGCTTCCAAATGATGCAAAAGCCTAAGGATCAAAATTCCCACCTCTCCATCCCTTTCCCCCTGATGCCAATCACCGGCCACAAGTGCTACAACTACTGCCAATAGTAACAACGCGCACACACGCACACACACACACACACACACACAATATGTACACATGCATATTTGCAATTTGTTCTGTGGTTTCTTATTGCTTGATTTAAGTTAGTGTCTTCTTCAAACTAACTTCTCTTCAGCGGACTCAGAATAAGTGCCAATTCATTTGCCTGACTTAGAAGCTCATTTTTTTCTTTTAATTTTCAGCACGCATCAGGACCTGCTAGGGTCTATAATAAACAGGACATTATATATTTTACATGTTTCTGGAAGACACAGGACATCATCTCCAATACAAGATACAGATGTAAAAGGATGTGTGTTTGGTAGACAAAGAAGTAAAAAGCTCTTTCTTTGGCAAAGCGAATAAACCAAGCAGAACAGAGAGGAAAAAAAAAAAAGCCCTCCAGATTTTGAATGGCAGTATTATAGGCTAATAGGAAAACTTAAAGACAGATGATTTGAGGGATTATCTTCTGCCCCTCCCCAGTCTATTTTTACTCCCTTGGTGTCCCATAGAAACAGACAGATGGACTGAGAAACTCAATTAGATTTCTGTTGCACTGGTGCCCCCCAATGGGCTTACCATTTCACAGCTCATACTTTTAGAGGAAAGCCCTATGTATGGAACCCTTTCACAGGCTTTTTTTTTTTTTTTTTTTTTTTTTTTTTTTTTTTTTTGTCAAAGGCTGGAGTAGGATTAAGTGGCAAGGCTAAATCCAGCTTTCCACTCTATCCCCAACCAATTTTGTTCCCCTGTCTTTCCAACAAGTGAATGGCAAAGGGTAATGAGGCCAAGGATGAAAAGAGAAAAAAAGGGAGGCTTACGGATGGCCGTCAGAATAAGATAGGCCGAGATTCTGAAATTAAACACAGCAGGCAGAAGGCTTTCCAAAGGCCACCCAGCCCGGCTGCTGAAACCCATTTCATTAAAGCGCGGTTGTGGTTTGTCACTCGACACACAAAAAGGGACCTGACTGAGCACTTCACTGAGAAGCTTGAGCAAAGATGCCACCCCGATGTGGCGCTGCCCACCAGGCTTTCTCGGGTAATTTCGGGGTTATTACCAATGGCTTTTTTCCTGCTTTTAAAATTCAATGGAGGCAGATTCACAAACTGAGTACTAGCCCAGGCTGGCCCGAGACAAAGCCTCAGTTTCTTTCATTTCAGACACGATAGGGCCTACCTCTGCCTGGCTGACAGTCACAAGCTGCAGTTTAAGCACAAAATCCATTTAAGTGGAGCACTCTACATGGAGGTGTAGAAATTTGTGGTAAAAGATGACAGGAACAACAGTGAAATCTGTGTCCCAGCCAACCTCAGCTTTTACATAATGCCCTGCACCCAATGGTTACAATAGCTAACATAAATTTACCGTAGCCCTGGAGATGAGGAGGACATGGGACACGATTTGCTTCTTAAATCACCAGAACCACTCAGAAACCCAGCCTGGAGGAGTCCTAAGTGACTCCTTCCCTGTCCTCTCTCTCTCAACCTCTTCCCCTTAAACATCTGACAGCGGCAGGAAAGTGATCTGTGGAGCAAACGCCACAGCAAGACGACCGAAGTGAAAGGGCAGCATGGATTGTTCTAGAAGAAACTTCCCCCATCTCTCAATTCACCTGGGGCTTCTAGAGAGTGTTGGAATCCAAAGATTGGTTTGTTAGTGCTTAAAAGATGTCAATTATGAAGGGGGGTAGAATTTGCCACCCCAAAATATGCCTCTTTTAGCATAGGAGTTCGTTCAGGCTGATTATTTTTTAAAAATCAAAACCAAAAAACAGCAGACATAGGAAAACCAGTAGGCTTTAGAAGTTACCTTTTATTGGGGCGCCTGGGTGGCTCAGTTGGTTAAGTGTCCTACTTTGGCTCACGTCATGATCTCACGGCTCGTGACTTTGAGCCCAGCGTCAGGGTCTCTGCTGACAGCTCAGAGCCTGGAGCCTGCTTTGGATTCTGTGTCTCTCTCTCTCTCTGCCCCTAAATGATGTTTTACAGCTTAAAGGGAAATCTCCATTTGTAAGGATGTCTCCCTCTCTTTAGCAGGAAAAGAAAGGTGATTCTAAATCTCTAGAACTCTTATCAATAGTAAAGCAAGGACTTAAATCTGTATAACAACCTTACCCTTGTTTACTGTGCTTTTCCTGATAACCTCCCAAAACTGGTCTCCCTGCTTCCCAAACACCTTTGATCTTTAGCTGACGATGGTATTTAAAGTGACGGCTTGGGCCATTGCAGGGAGTTACTCAGTTTCCCTGGGTCTCTCTCACATATACAGGAGGTATACATGTTACTAAACTTCTGCTTGTTTTAGTCCTGTTAACGCCTTTATTGTAAGGGTGTCTCAGCCAAGAACCTAGAAAGGTAGAAGGAAAATCATTTTTCCTCCTCTACAACGATATCTTAAAATGATCCAACTCTTTGGATACCAGTGTTTGTTCTATTCAACTTTTAATAGGATAATTATTTCCTAATGTATCAAAAAAGTAACCGCTAACAAAAGTCGATGGAAGTCAAACCAGTGTAACTGGGTGACGACAAACTGGGAACTACTACTCTGAACTGAACTTGAACTCAGTTGAAAACTAAGAATCTTCATTCTCAACAACCTCAATCAGTTGAGAACACTCCATTATCAGTACATATTTTTTTTTTAACGTTTATCCATCTTTGAGACAGAGAGAGACAGAGCATGAACGGGGGAGGGGCAGAGAGAGAGGGAGACACAGAATCTGAAGCAGGCTCCAGGCTCTGAGCCATCAGCCCAGAGCCCGACGCGGGGCTCGAACTCGCGGACCATGAGATCGTGACCTGAGCCGAAGTCGGACGCTCAACCGACTGAGCCACCCAGGCGCCCCATCAGTACATATTAATGAAGCATTAAATTTTAGGTATATTTAGATTCTAAAGTAAAGTATAATAGGCATCTTAAACCAATTGCCCTTTACAAACAACTGCCAACAACAAATTCACTAATTCATCCTACTGGTGAGACAGCGATTTGCTGCCTCTGTGGTATCAATCTGCTAAGTTACCTTGTGGAATATTAACCGCATTCGAAAGACCCCACCCATGACTGCATGCAAGCAGAAGAAAAGTGCCTTCACACCGCGTGAGTGGAGACAGCCCAATTTACATTACGTGCTCTATACACAACAGCCTTTCTTTCCCTGGCATTTATTCCTTCAATTCAGAAGTCCTTCCTCAAAAGCAGCCTTCCTAGTTCCAATACATCTTTAAAAACACCAGTGACAGGTTTGCATACAGTATTTTGCATATTTATCTTGGTCATGGGGCGGGGGGTTGCTTAGTGTTTATTTTTAAACTTTCTTGATTTTAATTTTAAGGGAAAAGAAAATGTAATCCTCTCTCAGGTCGTCATTTTTACAAAGAAAGCAAACTACTGCTTTCAAGGAAGGATGGTTTCTTATAGAAGGGTGACTAATGGGAGACCCTTTTGCCCACCCACCACCACTGAGCTTGTCCAACAGAACCGAAGACCAACAGACTTTAAAGGACAACATGTTAGTCCTTTTCCTTGACAATACTTAAATGCACCCTCCTAACCCTGTATTCACCTGTGGGATGAGGCTTACAAAAGGCCCCGGCTGACATTTGGGTAATGTTATGAGGAAACCAACGTGAATCTAGTAGCCCACATATAAACTCCCACTCATTTGCTTCTTAACAATTAAACCTGTAAAGGCTTTAGCTAATTCATCAAATGGAAGTTTCCTTATACATTTTAATCCACTTATGAGGTACCTCACTCGGCACCTAATTTTAGTGGGCCCTGTGAAAAACGTAACTAGAACCTTGACTAATTAGAGAAGAGGAAGCAATTATTTGAAATGACATTATTATTCCGTTAAGAGCACACTAAAAGTCATGGCCACCCACAGGATTTCTCCAGGGGGACTGAGGGACAGCTGCATCACCAGTTTTATTCTATACCTTCTATCTTCAAGTCATAAACTCAATTATCGACACAGAGCTTCCTGTGACGAGCCATCAGGTTGATATGCGGACTTCAGAGAAGTAAAGAGCCTCTCAATAAAAAGAGAAAAGAAGGTATACGGGTTTGCCTTTAAAGTAGGACTCTGTCTATGTTTGCTTCCTCCCTGGGTGACAATTTCAGTATAGTGCCATGGGCACAAAGTCCACCATTTGTTTTTATCAAGATATGTAAAGAGGGCCCTACATGCTGGCCTCTTGGGGAACAAACGATAAGTTTGTCCAACTAATGAAATACAAGTTATCAAATCAGATCATCTGACAGACCCCTTCAGGAAAGAAAATAGAGGGTGTTGTGATTATTCTTTGAGAGTAGATTCAGCCACAATGAGAAGCATAATAAAGCCTAAATCCTAGAGGGATATGGAAAAGGATAACTCCATAGGAATGCCAATGACAAACTTTTTGATTCTACAGGAGCCTGGGAATGTCAAGAACATGAAGTCCAGATTCTACAGCTAAGCTGACAGATGATAAAGAGTGTATTACCTCAATGGCTAAATATTTAAGCTTCATGGAGTGGAAGATATTTGACTGTAAATGAGCCAAGAATACAAAATTAGGGAGAAAAAAAAAAACCTGCCTGTGAAATTATACTGCAGACATAAAATCTCAACTGCCTGAGAGCTCTAGTTTTTTGAAAAGCCGTGGTTGACAGAGCAAATTAAGCAGTGAGATGTTTACTGTGTTTAACAGAGATAAACTGGCAAATGTAGAAGATGTAATTACCAGCATGTTTTTCTAAAAATGAATCTTAGCTCTGCTATGAAGGAGAAACACTGGGGGGGCACTGGGTTCTTTTTCTTTTCTTTCTATATTTTTTCCTAAAAAAAAAAAAAGTCTCTCGCATGCTTGGAAAGAATTAAATTTTTTTTTCTGCAGCTAATAAGATGGTCAAATATCAAGAAACCAAGAGAAAGCAGACAAAATGGGAACCCCTTTAACATTACAGCATCTCTGAAAAGGATTCCCTGCAGGAAGAATACTGTTTGACCTAGCCGGATAACTTGAGGATTCATATTTATACCAAGGACTAGCCCTTACCTTACTGTAAATTATATCCCAACTAGGTTTGTCCTGTATATAATAGGAGATGATAATTATTTATTGACTTGAAAGCAGTACACAGAGATGTTCCATGCTGAAACCATCAGCCTGGTTTGTTAAAGAATCTGGGTGTTTCTTCTCGTTATTAAATAGCAACAGTAAAAGAAGACAGTTCCAATCCAGCCCTTGGAAGAAGATCACCGCTATAAACAATTTACAATTTTTCACAGAGTAAAACTTTTTGTTTGTTTGTTTATTTTTGAGAGACAGAGCATGAGAGGGAGAGGGGCAGAGAGACAGGGAGACACAGAATCCGAAGCAGGCTCCAGGCTCCCAGCTGTCAGCACAGAGCCCGACTTGGGGCCTCAACTCTTGAACCGTGAGATCATGACCTGAGCCGAAGCTGGACGCTTTTCACCTCATCCTTTGACATAATCATCTTTCTGTAGCCCACGAAAACAATATGGAGCTTGGTGATAATAAAAACTAAATTTAAGCAACCTCTAGCTAGTTAGCTACCTAATTAGCTGATCAGAGCCTCCATTTTCTTAAAATGGGGATGGTCATAAGAATAAACTTGACTTTATAGGAAGGATTCATAGGCAAATCGGGTGAGACTGTGGATGTGGAAACACTTGTCAAGCCTTAAAACACTCTGTGAAGTATGCTAGATAGAAAAGTGTCTTTGTAGAATGATTGCAAACATAACACTAATTCTCTGTACCTCTGCCAGTCTTTAATGGACTTTGAAGTCCCTCCTGTCCTGAGTCTATTCATCTACGATGCCTCCTCTCTGATCTGGCTGGTCTTGCGATTTGCTCTGGTTTATAAGAAACAGCAGAAGGGATGGTGCGCTAGTTCCAAGGCAAGGCCTCAGGTAGTCTTTCAAATTCCTGTTTGCTGTCTTGGAACCCCTACCACTGCCAGGAGAATGAGCCCAGAATAGCCTGGTGGAGGACTGAACACCATGCAGAACGTGGCTCGGTTATCCAACCCAGCCTATGGCAGCAAACACAACCATGAGCAGCAGAGCTGACTACCTGACCCAAAGCTCACTGTAGGCATAACACTGAGCTCAGCCAGGACCAGCAGAACCATCTAGATCATCTGTAGGTTCATGAAGAGTGATAAAAAAAAATGAATATTTTCAACCACTGGGTTTGGGGGCTGGTTTGTAATGTAGCAATAGCTAACTGACACAGCGTTGTAGCCTCCAATTAAGAGTCCCTGGGGAAATGTCCAGAAAGAAAAGCTAACATAGGCAAGCTGTATGAGGTCTTGGAAATCAATGACAATTTTATCTTTCAGCTTTTCCCTTCAGCTTCCTTCAGCATCTTCAGGGTGGTGGGAGCCACAGTTCCTAGCTGACCTCAGAATGAAGGCTGAAAGCTTCTGCTCTCAGCAAAAAGACTGCCCTTAAATCACAGAACACAGTGTGAACGGCTGTGTTTCTGCTTCCAAGACGTGATCCAAAAAGAAAGATAGAAATGGCTTCCCGGATCCTATCCAATCCCTCTTTAAGTATGCTACCCCAATAAAGAGCCGAATATGCAGGCAGGTCTCTTTTTAAATATAGCTTCTGAAATCAACCTACCCAACCTGACATTTAAAAATCAGCTGATACAGGAAAGCAGGAAGGGATTAGTTAGCAAAAGTGGAAAAGGGAATAGATCAGAGGCTAGATCACCAGAAGTCTATAAAAACCATAAATGCTCAGGAGAAATTGCACAGAGAGTAGAAAGATAATTGTAGAAGAAATGAAAGGGTAACCCATCAATGCCTTCTGTGCCCATGTAGTCTCTGCTCACAGAGCGCCTGCCATGTATAACCAGGACGAATGTTATACCATTACTGAATATTCTGAGGATAATTATAGGCTCATGCATTAATGTTTCCCTTTATTTCTGCTTTGTTGTTTGCATTTTGTTTCTCTGTCAGGGCTTAACCCCTCCACGGAGTGTGCATGAGCACAGGATGATGTCCTAGAAATCCAATCATCCAAATATTTCTCATGACGAATAGATCAGAGTCACAACAGGAGAACTTGAAGGAATGCTACAACTTGTGCAAATATATTGCCACCCTCGCTTCAAGGGTTCTCTGTTTACAGTATACCTTCTGGATGCCCAGACTTCCTTCTTTCCTCCTATTAACAGAATACACCAGCAGCAAATGTATCCAAACTATCAGCAGATCAGCAAAAACTAAGAAATAGCATCTGAGCTTAAGATGGGAAGGCCGAGTGCCCATCAACAATGCTGCAATATCATGTATTGAGCGTGTTTTTCCATACTGTGCATCCTAGTGTTTATTCACAGTCTCAGAGTTGTCTTCTCAACAATTCCATGAGTCAGGTGTTATTAAATCCATTCTACCCATGAGGCTGGGACACAGTAACTTGTCCCAACAGCCAGTTATAGCTACTTATTGGCAGAGCCGAGAGCAAGACGAGGTCTGGATGATACCCAAGAACCATCTGAACCCTAAAGTTTGGCTCCCTCCCACATCCTTTGCTTTTGAAGCTACTGCTTGTACACCATGTCACAATCTGCCAAGTGTTGTCACACATACAGTTACATGGACCAAATGTCTCACCTTTCTTAGTTCCTTTCCTTGGCAGGGCTTGGTCCACCTCCCTGCACAGCCCCTCCTAGGCTGATGATGTTTCTCCTGGCCACTCTTTGAAGCCTCTCCCAGCTCTGCCTTTTGTCAGCTCTCCGTTACCTATGCTTTTCCTTTCATCCCGCCCCCTTCCTTCCCTTTACGGAGACCCACAATGCCTGGGCTTAAGAACTAAAGGCTAAAGATTCTAAAGGATCAGTCCGGTTCTGCCACTAACTAACTGACTAGCTAATTAACATGAGATGTTGGGCAACTAACTGACCCTCTCTGAGGGGAATAATAGAATCTGCTTCGTAGAACTAAATACAATTATGTACGTACTGGGCTTAGCACACTGTAAGGGAATACAGCAAATGCTCAAAACATGTTACGAAATAATAAATACAGCCCCTTCGAATAACACACCGATTTGGCAGAGGGAGAGAGTTGAAACTACTCATAGACTCTCATTACTGAGAAAAAAAGTTCTCCACGATGACCCCATTCAGGAGGGCTGCATCGCATGTCAACAAAGCAAGCCTTCTTTAGATTTGCTGCTTTCCAATTGTTTTTTAAGTTTTTATTTATTTTGATGCTTTGATGCTGTACAAATTGTAAAGCACTTTCATAAGTAGAATCCTAGGCCATCCTTGCCCTAAGGCAGCACTTTCTAAGAACCAGGACAGATGCTTGCCTCTCGATGGGAGTCTTCCCTAAGCTTCCTGTAGAAGACAGCAGGGGCTCAGCATCAATACAACCCTTCCAAATAAAGTCCCTTCCTATACTGCAGAGGCTGATGCATTCCCAAGGCCCCCTTGCAGCTAAGGTGTCTGGTGTGACTGAGAGTTAGCCCATCAGGTGCACCTGTATGAGCCATGATTTCAGTGGGAGAAGGGGTCTAGTGACAGGGATCCGTTTTTGCCGGGCAGATCACAGTACAGGCAGCTGGTTCCAGTGTGGGGCATCTCTCGTGGCAGATTCACAGTTCAGCAGGCTACTTCAGACAGGGGCAGGGGCAGCAGCACCCGAGGCAGCCTGGCTCTGGGGCATGGCTTTGAACATGTGTCTTTTTAGCCCTCCAGTGATTACGTCTTTGATTCTCTAGAAATTCTTTTCTTGTTAAATTAGCCAGAGTATATTCTATGACATGCACTTGACCCCTAAGCAATCACTTAGAAGAGGAATTCTTCCTGCCCTTCTTTCTGTACCCAAAGTACTTTGCTCTGCCCATAATTCTTGTTACACTTGACTTTTCATTACAGCAATTTTTAGACAGGTTTCTCTCTTCTTCCAATTGAAAGCTGCCTAAAAGAAGATGTGATGTCATTTTCAGCTTTGATTTTTCCCGTAGTGCTTTGCAAAACATGTGCTGAACTGAACTGAGGCAGGTTCCCACAATAACACTGTGGCAGGGCAAAAGACTGATTTTGAATGATCACTGCATTTTATTCTTCCATATTCTATCTCTTGTTAAATTATGTCTAAATTGCTAAATTCAAAGTAACCATCCATGTTTGTGATAGATGAGGTAACTCTTCAGAAATATTTACTCATAATACCTTAAGACTTGACTCATCAGTGGAATTTAAGAGACACAACAGATGAACATAGGGGAAGGGAAGGAAAAATAAGATAAAAACAGAGAGGGAGGCAAACCATAAGAGACTCTTAAATACAGAGAACAAACTGAGGGTTGCTGGAGGGGCGTTGGATGGGGGATGGGCTAAATGGGTGATGGTCATTTAGGAGGGCACTAGTTGGGAGGAGCACTGGGTGCTATATGTAAGTGATGAATCACTAAAGTCTAGTCCTGAAACCATTATTACACTGAATGTTAACTAATTTGAATGTAAATAAAATTGGAAAGAAAGAAATATTTATTCTTACCTCCTCACTTCCATAGGAGTAACATATTTCCCTGACCCATTGAGACTGATTTGGGCCATATGGTTTGATATGGATTTACACTGAGGTGGAGTGTAACCCATTTTTAATATTGGGTTCAGTTATGTGACTTTGTCAACCCTACGCTAGCAGACATGATGTGACAGAGACTCCTGAAATTGTTCTTGTGAAGTTGGGCTTGTGCTCTTGGGCCTCTGTCATTGCCATAAGGACATGCCCCAGATAATCCACTGATGCAAGGAAGAGAATAAGAGACTCCTGGAGCAGAGCCGGCCCCAGCTGAAGAGAGCCGAAATTAGCCACCTAACATCTCCCCCTGCCCCCACTGATCTGTAGATGCGTGAAATGCCTACTGTTTTATATCAGTAAGGTCTGTGATTATTTGTTACACAGTATTTTCGTAGCAATAAGTCATGTTCCTGGGAAGGCAAAAAGGAAATTCTCCCTTTCAAAGACGATTGGATACACTAGAAAAAGAAAGTGCATCTTGCATGAAGTTTAATTCCTCCCTGGAACACATCCCCTTCCTCTAACACCCTTCTCAAGCCTCTCCTCCTTCATTTCCGGAACAATATACATTACTAGGGCTCTAGCTACTTTCTCACTGTACCTTACCACCCTCACTCTCCTTGTGTGCTATCAATAGATACTACTCAAAATGTTGCTTCTCTTAACATTAAGTCCTCTTCTGTCTTTTAAGTATCATTTTCAGGGACCTGTATCACTCCCTGGGGAAAACTCTCACACTCTATCCCCAGTCGTGAAGGTTTCCTTGGGTCATAGCCACTGAGTTCTAGCTGCCCGCCGGCTGTGTCCAGTGGGCATTCCCCAAATACCTCTCACGTGCTATTCCCAAAACCACGGGCAGCAACTTCTTCTGACTTACTCTGCTCTTTCCCCTCTCTTTTCTTGACCATCTGTCTCCTGGCCATCCATCCACAAAAAACCTCAGGCTTAAATAGTTATCTGTCTCTCACCGAAGCACACTCCAAATACCTTGCCGGTAAGATATATGCGGCTTTGATACGTACTCAAAGGGAGTTATTTAGATCCATGGAGCCTCTCAGGTAAAGGTATAAGATTGGGAATAATTTTGTAAAGCAAAGAGTGACTTTGGTGACGTGACTTTGCCCTGAATGTGTTCTCTAATTTCAGAATTTTTATCATATGCATTTTTCTTGAATTAGGAGCAGAGCGGTGACAGACAGGTGGTGGAGCCTCATCTGTACAAAGACCGAGGGACTCGGTGAGGGTTCTGGTGGGGGAGAAAGCACATAGGAAAACTGCAGCCATTCCCACTTTGATTATCAAAATTAAAGGCGGTCCCATCCTGTGCTGTCCCATTCAAAAACCAGTGGCTAAGAAAAAAATGTAAGTAGTATCAACTCAGATTGGCAAAACAAGGATTACAATTTACCAAGCAGAACAGAGCCCATAAAATTTTTGCAGCTAGATTTCTTTTTCATTTCAAGAGAGTATCACACTACCAGTTTTTATACAGGCATTTAACGAAGGACCTCTGAGGAGACCCTGGGTGTAAGTCTCGCAGCATCTGCCATATTTACTCATTTAATAAAATTTCAGGTTTCCTTCATATCTGGCTGAATTTCCATCCCCTTGTACATTACAAATGCCGTATCATGGTTAGCAATGAGAATTCTGAGCACAGCCTCCAGGAAGAAGGTAGCTAGAAACTATCAGGGCCCCTTACCAAGTTGCTGGGTTAAAATGGACTCAGAGAATATTTATTTGGCAAATTCTAGGAATGAGTGACGACTTGTTTACGGAGCGTATGTGGAGTTTATTGACAAAGTAAGTGGCTACGGTTTCTTCCAGGCACTGAGTGTCATTCGCGCACACACATTTTCACATTCCATTAACTGCAGAGTCTGGGGTTTTATATGTTTATTTTTACTGCATGGTATATTTTAGCTCCTAAGCTATTCAAGTCTCTTGTGCAAATGGAAATTGGTTAAGCCCTCTTCCTGACTTTCTTCCTAACTAGTTGCCCCTAGTTCTTTACCCAAAAAAATCTTTGAGTCAAGACCAAACTCTATTTATTTCAAAATACCAATATTTAGCAGACCATAATAATAGGGATTGGAAGGAGATTTTCAGAAATATGTATGGGGTGAGGGAGAATGGGCAGAGGGAAAATGACTTTACTGCATGAGCATTAAGCTGAAAAACCATACAGGAACAGTTACTCTATACTATACCCATAAGATAGCACCCTCCCTCACACACCAATTGGGGTCAAAACTAAGGTTAATATTTTTAAGGCAGTATTTAAACTGGATAGCACACCAATTGTTGTATTTTATATTATATGTAATATAAAATTTGTATATATGGACATACATACACCAAAGATGTATACATACGTAATACCGGGGAAGGTGGGGCCATGGGAAGAATGAGATTCTATGAAAAGAGAGCATCTGGAACTAAGGTACAAAAGAGGCAGATGAGACTGAGCACAGCACTCTTAGGGGTCTGGTGTGGGTGCACAAGGAGGCACAGCTGTGTCACCAAGTATCTTGACTGTCCTGCTTAGGAGCCCGCATTTTATAGAGAAGGTAATGGGAAGCTCTTTACACAGTGGAACAAAATGATCCGTGGGCTGTGTGTATGGCCCTCAAATGGTAATGGGCAGGGTGAGATGTACAGGCAATGCTAGAAGCAAGCAGATAGTTCTGAGATGTCTGGAGCAGTCATCTAGGTAAGAACAGAGAAGTGAGGACATACACTTAAAATAGCTTCCTTTTATAAGAAATAATTTGTGCTGGCGAGGATGTGGTAAAAAGGAAGCCCTCACACAGTGTTGGGGGGAATGCAAAGTGGGGCAGCCACTGTGGAAGACAGGATGGAGGTTCCTCAAAACATTAAAAATAGAAATACATATGATCCAGGAGTACCCAAAGAATACAAAAACACTAACTGGAAAAGATAAATGCACCCCTTTGTTAACTACATTATTTACAATAGCCAAGTTACAGAAGCAACCTAAGCATCCATCAATAGATGCATGGATAAAGATGTGGTGTATGTGTAGGAGGGTATATTACTCAGCCGTGAAAAAAATGAGATCTCGCCATTTGCGACAACACGGATGGATGTGTGAGGGCTAAGCTTAGGAATCCCCCGGACTTACGCCAATGAATTGACAGGCATAAAGAGATACAAAGTCATAAAATGCTCACACCTGAGTTTGGGTAAACCAGATTGGCACTGCAAGAATAGGGGGGTGCAGGGCCCCCAGAATAGAGAGGGAGAGGCAAAGGCCTGAAGTAGAAACAGCGCAAAGGCGCCAGTACATAGGTATGTGAAATTAACAAGATGAGATGTTCAGGATGGAAGCACCCCAATTTAGTCCTATGGCAGAAAAGCTGCTTTCACAGGAGGATAGGGCCAGTTTAGGTAAATTGGTGAATTGGACTATGGACCACTGAGCTGCAGGCAAAGCAGCCCAGAGCTGAGATGATTAACAAAAGAAAAGGTGCCTTGTCAATCCTGAGGTTATTTCCCCAGATTTATCCCTGAGGCTGAGATAAACAGAGGTGCTGCCTCTGTAAACAACCTTCCTCTGTAAACAACCTTCCTCCCAACTCCCCGTTGCCCGGGGATTTTGTTTTGTATTAACCCACACCGATATCCACAAATATCCTCAAGACCCCCTTTCCCTCACGTCCACAAGTTAATGTTCACAGATTCATTGTCCCTCTGTGCACGTCCATCGCCATATTTGTAAGCCTTCTGATCCTAATAAAAACGGGGCAAGGACCCTTACTCGGGGCTCTTGTCTTTTCCCAGATATTAGCCATCTCTCGCTTTAATCCTGGGTCCGCTCTTTTGCTAGACGAGAGAGAACTTTAGACTTAAGAGTCTATGACATGGATGTAGGGGGCATTATAGTAAGTGAAATAAGTCAGATTGAGAAAAGACAAATACCACATGATTTGACTTCTATGTGGAATCTAAAAAACAAAACAAAAAAACCAAAAGGCAGGAAGGGACCAAGGATTACAGGGAAGAAACTAGTGGTTGCCAGAGAGGAGGGGGTGGAGGCTGGTCAAAATGGGTGAGGGGGATCGGGAGGTACAGGGATGAAAGTTACAGCATAGGGAACACAGTCAATAGTATTGTAAGAGTGTCGTGTGGTGACATATGGTAGTGATACTCGTAGTGTGCTATACAAAGATTGAGGGACTCGGTAAGGGTTTAGGTGGGAGAGAAACAGAAATGGCATAACACTAACACAGAGTGGTGCAATCACTGTCATACGCCTGAGACGAACGTAATGTGTGTCAACTATAGTTCAGTTTAAAAAAAAAAAAAAAAAAAGCTGACTGGCTGATTGTTTAAATAGAGGGAAAAAATACAACGTACCAGTTCCAGCTGTTTTTTTTTTTTCCTGTGATTTAAATATATTTAAGATAAAAAAAAAAAAATTGCTCCTTTTTCTACCCAGTACTTCAATACAAGGCTCCTTTGGAAAGCAATATTCCAACTTTTCATGTGATTTTGCTGAATTGCCATTACATAAAAAAAAAAAATACACGAAGCATACCTGAGTCCTTTCCATCCCCTGACTTACATTAAAAAAACATACACATATAGGGGCGTCTGGGTGGCTCAGTCGGTTAAGCGTCTTGCTTCGGCTCAGGTCATGATCACACAGTTCGTGGGTTTGAGCTCCGTGTCGGGCTCTGGGCTGACGGCCCAGAGCCTGGAACCTGCTTTGGATTCTGTGTCTCCCTCTCTCTCTGCCCCTACCCCACTTGCTCTCTGTCTCTCTTTCAAAAATAAATAAACATTAAAAAAATTTTTTTAAGAACATACACAAATTAGATATGTGTGTGTATGTTTGTTTATATGTCTGTGTGTTTGTGTGGTATCTTATATATATGAACCATATATACATACACACACACACACACATATATATATATATATAATCTTTAATCAGCTTTTGACAAGAAATTTTTAAATTATGTGACAAAGTTAATATACCTATAAAATGAAGAAAAGTGCAGGTATCAGAAAATACCTTTTTAGAAATGATGTAGAATGTGGCTATCTGTATTTGGAAAATATAGCTTCATAAAAAAGTTCAATGATACAAAAGAAAGTATCTTTCCATTAATTTTTTTTGTTATAAAAAGAACCAAAATTTAATAGGGTATTCCTATTAAGTTAATTTTAAACCCCTGAATGAAGATATCAGGTAATAAAATATTTTATTCAGTATTACTTTTATGATAACAGCATAGACAATTTTAATATAATAAGTATTTTACAAAGATGTAAATTTCTATTTAACATATGCATGTATATTTATATTTAATGTTCATATTTATCTTTAATAAAGTAATTAGTAAAGCCATTTTAAAGTTAACCTTCATATCCAAAAATAAAAAATAAACTGCTTAAAGAAATTTTCAAAATTTAGTTCTCTTACATAATATCTAAGGATATGAAGAGGGAGGAAAAAATGTCTTAATAGAGTTATAGATGAGATTTTTAGATCCAAGGCATTTTCTCTGTTCAAACTGTAAGAAGATACACAGCAGAAGCTAGTTTCCAAGACATGGTCTGATAGATTCCGGTGTTTAGACTATAACAGAAATCATAACTCACTTTTGCAACATTTCTGTTAGATTACACTCACAATGTATGAGTGTAAGAAAAATAAAACCACAGGACCACAGCATTAGGAACCAAAGTCCAAGCTGAGTTTTCTCTTGTACAAACTGAGGAGCATTTCTGTTTTAATCATTTTTTAATCTGTCCTGTTATCCTTCACGAAACCCTCAGTCTCTATCATTTTCCTACACCCCTTGATCAGCATGTTAATTCCAGAAATGACTGAACGAAAAAGAAGCGGGCAGTCTAAGCCCCCAGATGAGTGCTGGGCTCTGAGTAGGTGCTCAATACCCATTTTTGAATGAATGAGCAGATTCAAATGAGAATTCTGACTCCCTGATTGTCGTCTTACAGTCCTGCATGGCTAACGTCCTCAGCAGACATGGTTAGGACCCAATTCTCCAGCTACAATATTCTGGCCCACCTTAGTACCACCTGGCAATCGGCTCCCCCAGGAGGCAGACGGAAAGACCATCTCCATTCAGAGTTAGGCAGGTGATGGTACAACTGATGAAAGCAAGATCTGCTACTGTACCTCCGGCATTGGAACCATCCCCGCCCCCGAAAGAGTGGGGTGCTATCCTTTCTAAGACATCCTAGATAGGAAGACACTTCCCTCAGAAGCAGAGCATGATGCCAAGATAGACAGTCGGAAAAGTCGGAACTGAAGTCAGAGAGAGGCTTCGCCATCGGCAGTCAGACCTGTAAATGCGGACCTCAAAAATCTTTCTCTGCATTCTGAACGGATGACGACTTGGCCGGCAGGACACAACTAGACAGCAACTCTCAGAACCAACTCTGTCGACTTCCGCGGAGCCAGAGAAGCTGACTTCCACGACAAAATGAGAAGACCGACTAAAATGTTCATCTCCCCTAGAATGCTCCTCGCTCCCTGCAATGTCTTCCTTATCAAGACGCGATGCCTTTGTGCTGAGAAAACCCCACACGGATCATTCATAGATCTGAGGGCTCTCAGTCCCTCCTGTGCCATCAGAAGCCAAGTAAGAAAGATGCTCCCAGGACATGACTCCAGACAAAGCCCAATCACAGTCTCTGGAAACGCAGTTGATGTTTTAAAATCCTCTAGGGGCTCACCGATGGGCAAAGAAGGCGAGAATAACTATGTCTCTAGCAAACCGCTGTAGGCATAGAAATAAGTCACTCCAAAGGGTGACACGTTAGTCCATGCCTTTATTCACTGATCCGTTCATTCAGCAAACATTTATTGTGCATCTCCCCCTGCGATAGTAGCCATGTGAGAAAAATGCAAAGCAATAAGAATATAAACAATCACCCCCGTTATTAACACTCAGTACAGTACCAGAGCTGGCTTGATGGGTGTGCAACCTATACAGCTGTACGGGGCCCTGTGCTTAGAAGAGCCTCATGCTTGGTTTCATATTGTGCTGTCACCACATTAGAATTCTTGATAATTTTGGAATAAGAGGCTTATCGCTGTTATTTTGCACCGGGCTCTCTACTTGCCAGGCCTTAAGTAAACATTAAATTTGTTTTTAAAAATTAAAAACAAATGAGGAAATCTTAGTTGATAACAGAGGGTTTCTCTTTTTTTATGTTTTTTATTTTTATTTTTGAGAGAGAGACAGAGACACAGACCGACGGAGAGCGAGGGGGGGAGGGGCAGAGAGAGAGAGAGGGAGACACAGAACCTGAAGCAGGCTCCAGGCTCCAGGCTCCAAGCTGGGTTTGAAGCCACAAACGGTGAGATCATGACCTGAGCGGACGTCAGACGTTTAACCGCCTGAGCCGCCCAGGCGGCGCCCCTGATGGAAGGTTTCGATGCGTCATCCCCAGGTTAAGGTTGATCAGCCATTCCCCCCTGCGGGTAACTTCTCATGGCCTGCTCTTCTCTTCCCAAGCTTACCACCACCACCTCCAACCACCGAAAAGGTTTCTATCGGAGAGTAACTGCCGAGATAGTATAGCCAAGCATCGTCTGCGTGTTTGGGAAGGGTACTTACACTCGAGTGCCAGGAAACGCTTCCAGTGCAAGCTGGGGGGCCGAGAGCCTGATCTTAAGAGGGAGTCATGCACAAAATTTCCCCGTGTACCAGGCTGAAGGCTGTAAGTGGCCTAGACAAGACTAGATCATAGCCACAGTCTCTCAAAGGAGGAAACAAGTGTGTATCTCGGGGGCTTCAGGGAGGAGACTGCACATAAGGTAAGCCACGGGGCGGGGGGTGGGGAGGCGGGAGGCCAAAGGAGCAAGACACCAGGGACAGAGGGAGCAGCTTGAGAAAACACAAGGCGGTCAGAATGCTAACATTCCCTGCCATCATCAAATACTGTGGACTGGGGCTGGCTTCAAAGCTCTGTGGCCTGTGCAGTCACCTGGTACCCCAGACTAGAGAAGGGCCTCATACTTAGTTTAATTCCCTAGTGTCACGGCCTTGAAATTCTTGACAATTTCTGGAAAAAAAAAAGTCGGGGGGGGGGGGGCTTATATTTTCATTTTGCACTGGGCTCTGCTAATGAGGTAGCCGGTCCTACTCAGCACGGTGAAAATGGCTTGCATGCACTATCTCATTTAATCTACGCAAAGCCATAACCTATCATCATCAGTGTGATTTTATAGATGAGGAAACTGAGGCATGGGGTGGCAATGTCCTCTACCAGAAGGTACACGCAAAGAATGATGAAGCCAGGTTTGAACCTGAGCTTTTGAGTGCTGAGCCCATGTGCTTAGCGACAGTGATATAGGCTGGCTTCCCCAGTGAACACAGGAGCAGGTGGTCCAGTTGGCTGGAGAGCAGGGTACATGAGGAGGATGAGCCGGGGACCATGCAAGGAGGCTGAAACAGATTGGATCACTGAGGTCCCTGAATGATTATGGACCCTCGCCCTCTGGAACAAAGAAAGCACGAAGGAGCGACGTGATGATCAGAGTTGTATTTTAGAAAGTTTATTATGATAAGAGTGTAGACGCCAATTTGGAAAGGGGCAAACAGAAAGGCACGAAGAAGACATTCGAGGCTCATATTTCAAACATGGGGTAACAGGATTAATAATGAAAAGTAATGTTCAATAAGCACTTACTCTGTGCCAGACTGTACCTGAGTCATGCCATTCAATCCCTGTCAAAATCCTTTAAGGTGGATATTTTCATCATCCCCATGCCATCGATGGAAGATAAGAGGTAAAGGGACTTTAAATAACTTGTCCGTGGTTACACGGCCAGTGAGCAACAAAGGCGTTATTTATTTAGCTCCAGATCTAGTGATATAAGCTCCAATAAAAATCCTAACAAGCTGTCTTTTTTTACTAAAAAAGGGTTCTGAAATATGTATGAAAACATTGAACCTACTGAGACTGAGCCACCCAGGTGCCCCCCGCCTTTTTTATGCTTATTTATTTTGAGAGAGAGAGAGAGATGTGAAGGGCAGAAAGAAGAGGGGGAGGGAGGGAGAGAGAGAGAGAGAGAGAGAGAGAGAGAGAGCGAGAGCGAGGGGGGGGGGCTCCCAAGCAGATTCTGCACTGACAGTGCAGAGCCTGATATGGGGCTCAAACCCACAACCAGTGAGATGGTCACCTGAGCCAAAACCAAGAGTCAGATGCTTAACTCATACGAAAACATTTAAAACACAGCATTCAAGAATGCTATGTTTTAAATGTTTATTTATTTTTAAGATAGAGACAGTAGGGGAGGGGCAGAGAGAAAGAAGGAGACAAAGAATGTCAAGCAGGTGCAGAGCCCAACAGGGGGCTCAAACTCACGAACGGTGAGATCCTGACTTGAACCTAAGCAAAGAGCCAGACGCTTCACCGACTGAGGCACCCAGGGGACCCTGAAGAATGCTGTTTTAAACAAGAACCAGAAGGATGGAGTTTTAGCAGCTTTGGGTGCCCATTAGGAAGCAATGCCACCTAAAACCTTTGTCCCTGGCTCAAAAACAGAAACACAGATCAATACAACAGATTGGAAAATCCAGAAATAGAAGGAAGTGTTTTTAAAAATGTAACCCTTGGGGCGCCTGGGTGGTTCAGTCGGTTAAGCGTCCGACTTCGGCTCAGGTCATGATCTCACAGTTCGTGAGTTCGAGCCCCGCGTCGGGCTCTGTGTTGACGGCTCAGAGCCTGAAGCCTGTTTCAGATTCTGTGTCTCCCTTTCTCTCTGCCCCTCCCCTGCTCATGCTCTGTCTCTCTGTCTCAAAAATAAATAAACATTAAAAAAAAATTAAAAAAAAATGTAACCCTTGATAACACAAGCTTCCATAATGAAAAATGCTAAGAAGAATTACTTAGTAAGTCAAACTGGAATAAGTAGATAACCATTTGGGGAACTTTCCAAGTTAGATTCATAGTTTACACAATATACAAAAATAACCTCCACCTGGATTAAGGAGTTAAATACAAAAAAATTGAATGACAGAAAAACCAGCAGGAGATGGGATAGAATATTTATCAGATTTGTGAAAGACAGTAACTTCAGCTTTGAAGCAGTAGAATAAATCATGAAGGAAAAGACTGACAGATTTGAATACATAAAAAATTTAAAACTTCTGTACAATGAAAAAACAGCAAGACTAAAATAAAAAGGACATTATACTGAGGACAATATTTGCATTCTATCTGACAAAGAGGGCCTTAAACTCACACTATATATGTTCTTATTCAAATTCATAAGGAAAACATCAGACCTCAAAATATGGAAAATATGGGGGAAAAAAACAACAAACACACAGGGAAGCATAATCGGTGAAGAAAAAAAAAACCAGAAAATGGTTCAGCCCACCAACAATACAATAAAAGATACAGCAAATGTGAGATATTATTTCTCACCCTTCTCTGAGTAGAATTCCCCCCCCCCCCCCACCGCCCATCGGCAGCATCCAATGTTGCCATAGTTGGATTGTGCCTGGGAACTCATTCCTTGCTGGTGGCATTGTAAGTGGTTACAGCCTTCTTAAAAGTCAGTATCACAACACACAGCCAGAGTCTGGCTCAAAACCACATTGTTTTTCATAATCAGCAATTACATACGGGGCACTTTATCTTCTGGACATAATGAAAGCAAAAGTGGGCAGTATGAGCACAGACGTGTTCATCCATTGTCATTTACAACAGCAACGCGCTGGAGGCAAGCTGAATGCCCAAAATCACGGGGATGGTTTCATAAGCTATGACACAGGGTGTTCCATGGGCTAAGACACTTTAAGTTTTTCTTCTCAGCAGTTTAGTCCAAAGGGATGGAGAAAGAGACAGGAAGTAATTTGAAGGGAAGCAATTTGCTAAAAGCAAATCATAGAATGATTTCCTCCAAGGCTGTCAGAGCCTGGATGTGTGTATTGATGGAGGGCAGCAATACAACAGAGAAAAAGAAAGGATGCGAATATGAGAAGGAGAGAGAACGAGAAGGGAGAGAAGGGGGTGGAACAGAAGGGACGCCACGGGGAAGAGAGACTGTCTGGGATGACGCCCCAGAAGCAGGACCCAAAGGTAAAAGGCGTTGCTGTGCAAATAGGCAAGTCCTTCCTGTGGAGTCGAGGTGAAGAGAGACCAACAGAAACACGTTTGAAGTGAAGACAAGGATCAATTTGATCCTTCTAGACTTTCTCCTTCAGGTGAGCCTTTCTGGGTTTGGCAGACTCCGGGAGCCCTGACACCACGGAGGCTGAAATCCTGTACCATCTTGTTAAAAGAATTGCTTCCTTCAGTCAGGGGCTACTGTGGCACTTCCCAGCTAGTAAAGGAAAAAATGAGCAAAAATGCCACCAGGGGGCAGGTCTGGTCTGGCAAAGGGAGTTTAAGGATCTTCCAGAAAAAAAAAAAAAAAAATTTTTTTTTTCTTTCAGCTCTGGGTCCATTCTTTGTTTTGCAACCATAAATACTGCATTGGGTCCGGAGCAATTTCTTTAATGGTTGTGTTGTGGGTATGAATTTTGCTCCAGAAACTCAGGTGTGCATGAAATGTCACAGTACTTTACATCCTTTGAATAAAATTAAATCCAGCCTCAAGTGGAGATCCTACAAGCCTGATTAAAAGTCAGCCTCCGTCATGATTATGGCTCCCACAGCCCCCAGAGTTCCCCCGGAGGTTCAGTGTTAGTGCTTAGGTGACTGGTCCAGTACATGAAATGCTTACGACCCGAACCAACGTGATCCCCTGATACGCTGTGGCAGGGCCATTTCCTTCCCTGTTAGAAATGAGCAGCCATTCCAACACCTGGAACGAACACACACACACACACACACACACACACACACACACACACACCCACCACCTTAGGGTACTTACAGAGGGGAGCCGGGAGTCATCCCTATCTGGGGATGCCCCCACCACCCCTCCTTTTAGCCCCTTGCTCTCCTAGGCCTGTATCTCTGCCTCTAAACTTCTTGCCTTCCTCTAGGGGTTCACTGGCCAGCTGAGGCTTTCAGAAAACCTAGGAAGACAGATACCATCAGGGCTACGCAAGCCTCAAAGGAGGCATGGACCCCAGGGGTGCTACGCCTTTCTCAGGATCAGAAAAGGAGAAGAACACAAGAACAGAAGCCACCCATATACCCTAAGTGTGCTGCCACATTTGCCTCAAGGTTACCGTTTTTAAAACCCCCCGTGTTTACAAGTCTGACATCACGTGACTGTGCGCATTCTTTTTCCGGTAGATGACACAGCCCTCGGGCAGCCCTCGTAGCCGACGGTGGGTTGAGGATTCACCATCATGGTAGGTGCCATGGAGGAACCAACACAAAGAAGGGATACGTCCCCCTCCAAGGAGCTCCCAGTGTCTCATGCACAGAAACAGGTCATTAAGACCTGGTGAACTTAGGGAAGAGTTGCAAACTAAAAGCCAGAAGGCCAGACCCCACTGACAAAGGTACGTTGGAAATTTGTAAGTCATTGGCCAACATTGAAAATATCAAGAGCAAAGGATAGTTCACGTCAGCACCTGTATATGTAGCATCTCTTGAAAAATAAGACCTGGCACTGAGTGTTGTATGGAAACCAGTTTGTCAATAAATTATATTTAAAAAAAAAGAAAAGAAATAAAGAAAAATAAGGCCTGGGACACAGCCCTGCGTGGCAGCCGCCATTATATGCGGAGTAGGGCCTGCTCCCTTAGCTGAGGCCACCCTTCTCTGCTTTATCACAGTCCCTACCACGCCCTAGAGTATTATGCCCAGTCCGCCTCCCTTATTTATGCTACCTGTCTAGCTTCTATGAGCATTTGAGCTTTAACCTCTGAGTAAACTAAATACAATCATACTCAGGATACAGGATTGTGCTCCAGACTGATTAAGACTAAGCGTCTGCCTTTCCTCACTGCTCACACTGATTAATCTGGAAATTCAGAATTATTTCAGATGGCCTTAAGATTTGAGCACAGACTAAAGACACTGGCATATTTCAGGTACCGACTTGGTTCCTATGCAATTGTGACAGATGAGGCCAGGGGTAGCCCTGGCATACAGCACAGTATACCCATGCTTGTGTGAGGAACAGCAAACCCAAGGTACAAAGAGATATTTGTGGAAATGCAGCTTTAGCTCCACTGTTGGGCCTCAGTTTCCATCACTGCTATTGAGAGTGCCCAGTGGAGGGGCGCCTGGGTAGCTCAGTCGGTTGAGTGTCCAACTTGGGCTCAGGTCATGATCTCGCGGTCTGTGAGTTCGAGCCCCGCGTCTGGTTCTGTGCTGACAGCTCAGAGCCTGGGGCCTGCTTCGGATTCTGTGTCTCCCTCTCCCTGCCTCTCTGCCCCTTCTCAAAAATAAACATTAAAAAAAAAAAAAAAGAGCGCCCAGTGGATCAGCCAGTCCCAGTGAGCAGGCATACACTGGTGTGAACAGGCTACAGGAGGCCACACACACACATGTTCCCCACTCAGAACCCATCTTTGTCCTGACCTCAGCCCATGAGCTCAGCCTCAGCGTACAGAGACGCCCAGCTTAATTTTGCTCAATTTTAATTTTCAACAGACAGTCCAAGCTCAGAGCTTTTTCCACAGTAAATGAGAAGAGTCCAACAGAAACAAGAGGGGAACCTGCTAAACTCTGGACAGAAAAATAAAAGGAAAGAAAAAATAATTTTCTAATGAGGTCTTCTGCACTTGTCTGGCTTTCCCGGGGAGCTCAGGTTACTATCCATGAAAAATCCTCTGGATGGGTCTGAAGATAATGTTTTAAGTCCACAAGATCTAAATGCAATGTAAGTTAATATAAATTAATAACACAACAATTTTAAAAATGTGTTCTGTGTGTTCCGAAGGAGAACTCACTGTGAACTCCCCTGTTGCACGAGAATATCCAACAGGAATGTTGTTCGAATCTTTTGCTGGAGGGCGCCTGGGTGGCTCAGTCGGTTAAGCGTCCGACTCTTGGTTTCGGCTCAGGTCATGATCTCACAGTTCGTGAGGTCAAGTCCCATATCGGGTTCCAAGCAAATAGTGTAGAGCCTGCTTTGGATTCTTTCTCTCTCTCTCTCTCTCTCTCTCGATCTCTCTCTCTCTCTCTCAATCTGCCTCTCCCCTGCTCATGCTTTCTCTCTCAAAATAAATAAATAAACTGAAAAAAATTAAAAAACAATCTTTTGCTGGTTGCAATTTTACAAATACAGTGGAGTACAGCTATCTAGAAAGACTGTGATTTAAACTAGGGAAAAGCAATGAGCATAAATCCATAAAACATTCAGAGCATCCAACGTCCTTTAGCAGAAGAGACACCCCACCCTCACCAGCTGATTTCTGAAGAAGGCCATGCTTACGCGGCACATATTTAAGTGGCTCCTTGTGGTGCCCTAACCCGTAACCACCACCTTGTGGTGCCCTGACCCTTTACTCAGAATGACAAAGAACAATCTGACTTCAGCTAGTAGGGTATCTGACAAACTGTAGATAAAACAGCTCTACCCGAGAGAATACATAGGACAGGATTGTATCTCGGGTCTTAATAGTTTAGGGAAAGAGAACACATTACCTACAAGACATGGGAAATTCATGAGTTAAGCTTTTCCAAAATCCACATCCCAGCCACTATCAGAAAGAGAGTCTCTCAAGTCACATTGAGAAATACTTCACTTAAAGGGCACGTCTATATTAGATTCTCCTTAAATATAAATTGTAAACAACGCACAGCTTTAAGATGAGTTCTATCCACTAGGAAACAGGAGTTTTGAAGAATATATTGTAAATTCTATATCCCATTGTTAAAATAGAAACTCATCCTGAACATTAAAAACAAAACACTGTTGCATCTTTAAAGAAACGGGTGTTTTTAGTTCATGATCTAAAAACGAGTGATTGGATATACCAATGTCACAGATGGTGATGGAAAGAAAATTAGGATCAGCATCCTCAAAAATATACAGAAGCTCTCAAAATGTATACAAACTCTTACATGCATACATACATGAATACACACACACACACACACACACACACACACACACACACAGGAATTAAATGCAGCACACCCAGGGGGGTGCCTGAAGCCCTGCCTGCCTACCTAGGAAGTGGCCTTTGCGGTGTCTCACTGTGAGGCTTCCATAGAAACACATCACCCCACCCAGACTATGCAGTTCCTTCAAGTGTTGTTCATCAGAAACCTGCCAGGGAGAATACTCGATTCCCTCTAAAGATATCTGGAATATCATATCAAGTGGTATCATCAAATAAGCAATAAAACAACACACCCATCAAATAGGTTCTAAAAGATTTATTTCTCTTCTACTGTTGAGGAGAAAGGAGCCGGTAATAAATGACTAACATTAGTCACAAATCTGCAGGTCAGCAAACAAAAATAAAGGTTGAAATGACCATGCGTGAGTACAAAAAGACAACTTGTTAATTACTTTTAAGAATGTAAATTTGGCTGGCGCGATGCAGAATTATTTATGAAATGTTGACCAAAGAGGAAATCTGCATTAGAACATTGAGTAATGATGAGGCAAAGCAAACTGATGGGATTTTCAATTACATTCTCTGGGTCTCGGGCTTCTGCAGCCTTGCCCAACTCCCTTGCCCTCCACATCTGTTCACTAGGGTGAAGCTTCCGAAGAAACAAACAGACATAAACTTATTTTAGGCAGTCGCTTTAGAGAGCAGAGTATAACTCTGCTACGATGCTGGAAGCTCCCGGGGAGCCCTGGAAAGCCTTTCGAAGAACTCAACTTAGACCACCGGCAATGCCCCTGAACTTAAAATCAGTGCAGATGGTGTGGGTGTTTTAGTAAGGACAGAGATAGAGATGGGAAGGGAAGACAAATGACATACTACATCTGGGAACAAGTCACGAGAGAAAATAGTTTGCAAACTAATTGACTGAATATTGTATAATCATGCTCTCCAAACAAGACAATCCCCTGTGATGTAAGGAGAAGAGATTAGAACATATCTACATAATTGAAAATTTACAATTCATCCTTAAAAATGATGATGTGTATTTTTAAATGTGCATACTATATTTAAAAGTAATACATGTAGATGATTTTAAAAGAATAAAAACATATTGGGGTGAATGAATGCTCAGTTTATTTTCGATGTTTTTAACTGTTAGCAGATTGCGGTCAATTCCTAGATAGCCTTTGTGTAGGTAAGCAAGCAAGGAACCCGATGGCTTCACTAGGTCAATTACTCTATACTTAGGTTTATTATTATTGTCTCTTATTATGATTTTTTAAAAAATTTTTTTCATGTTTATTTATTTTTGAGAGAGAGCGCAGAGGAGGGGGCAGAGAGAGAGGGAGAGAGAGAATCCCAAGCAGGCTCTGCACTGCCAGTGCAGAGACTGACATGGGGCTCGATCTCACTAGCCTAACGGTGAGATCATGACCTGAGCCAAAATCAAGAGTCGGATGCCTAACTGACTGAGCCACCCAGGGGCCCCACTCTTATTATGATTTTCACAAAAATTATATGTTAATGGAGAAAATTAAGACATTTCAGAGGAATACTAAAGAGAAAAAAACACCTATAAATATCTCTAAAATATTTTGGTGCCTGTTATCTTCCCCTTATCTAACCATATATACAACATTTTGTACATATATAAGTATCTATGTGTGTGTGTGTGTATATATATATATATATAAACATATGGTTTTTCAAAATTGATATTATACTATAGTGGCTGTTTGTATAACTCATTTTTTTCAGTTAATAATAAATTATGAATACGTTATTTTGGAACAGAATTTTAAGTGTCTATATACTAGAAATTTGCATATAAATTAGGTACTAAAATTTAACCAATTCCCTATAGTTGAATACTTAGATTCTTTTACATTTCTTGTTTTAATACTTGAAGTTTGGACATGAAGGCCTTTGGATGGCAAGCAGAATGGTCTAGATTTTATCCTATGGACCAGTCACTCTCAAGGGAATGGCAGTATACTTGTAGGGAATGTTTTGGAAATCTGGGCAGATGTTTTGGTTTTCTTTTTTTTTTTTTTTAATTTTTTTTAATGTTTATTTATTTTTGAGACAGAGAGAGACAGAGCATGAACGGGGGAGGGGCAGAGAGAGAGGGAGACACAGAATCGGAAGCAGGCTCCAGGCTCTGAGCCATCAGCCCAGAGCCCGACGCGGGGCTCGAACTCACGGACCGCGAGATCGTGACCTGAGCTGAAGTCGGACGCTTAACTGACTGAGCCACCCAGGCACCCCAGATGTTTTGGTTTTCAAGATGGGTGGAGACTTCTACTGGTGTTTAGTGAGGACCAGAGAGGCTGCTAGCTGTACAATGTGTAGAGCAGTCCTGAGCAATAAGGAGCACTGTCCTGTGTCCTGCCCAACTTTCAAACGTCCTCCTGGAAATGTAGCAGGTGAGAAGCCCGGTTACAAGGCTCCAAGCCCATACCCTAACTCTGTTTTACATACAAATGCAAAAGATTCTGTGCCCATTTTTAAGAAACGCTAAGGTTTTTTTATTACTCGGGTAAATCAAGGGAAACAGGTTTTCTTCAAAGCTTTACTAAGAGTTATGCACCGTTTTGGAAAATTATTTCACTAATACCACACCACACCTGCTTTTTGCATCAGCAACGTCACCTACGTACAAAAGTCTGCATTTGTATATGGCTTACAATCGCTGTGATTCTAAGAGCATGTGTGAGAATCGTACCACTCACTTCCTCCTGTCTTCTAGTGCAGTCACGCCCACGCATGTTGTAGTGAAATATGTATCTGTATTATGAAGATTAGCTCTCCTTCATGTTACACGCAAGGTCTCGTGTTACCTTTTATCAAGTCAGGTGTAGGTATTGGTCTCATTTTAGGAGAGCAAAGGGGACATTGACAATATTTGTTATAAGCAGGGGTCATCGGGTCTCTAGGGGTGAATATTGCTACTGCAAAGCACAGGAAGCCATTAGAGGCTTCCAGCAGGAGAGCAACATGATGACACAGAGCTGGAGGTATGGATACGCAGAGAGCCAAGAAAACAAATGGGGAAAAGAGATGGCAAGAGACAAAGAGACCATAAAGGAGGCAAACGCAATCTGGGCAGGGAAATAACGCACACCTACAATATCACAATGCCTGCAAGCATCAGAAAGAAGAACATTTTACAGAAGGCATCTTAAAAAGGAAGTGACTAGAACTCAGTGATTGAATATGGTGTCAGAGTGACTGAGCCCTCAAAAGTAGCCTCACACACATGCACACACATTTGCAAGCACACACACAGACACACGCTTACATGCTCCGAAACTCCCGATTCATCACCAAGTAACCCCTCTCCCGCTCCTGCTGCCAAAGGAAAGACTTATCACACCACTGATTCTGTGATCTGACAGCCCAACCTGACAATAGCCTGAACTGGAGGGGCAAAGCCTTATTCGGCTTATTTATTTGTTTGTGATTCTGCATCCAAGATAAACCCCCAAATAAATTTTAAGTGTGCTTCAAGTACACTCCAGGTTATAAATCATATACTTGCATTCTCATACTACAGTAAGCAGAAAACTACAAAGATCAAGTGCGCATATATATATATATATATATATATATATATATACATATATATATATATATATGTGTGTGTGTGTGTGTGTCCCTTCCTTGCCAAATCCATGCACACCCACACAAAGAGAGACAATAAAAGGAAACTAAGAACCTGTGAACCAATGATTATGTGTCAGCACCAGTCACATTTACTAATCAGAAGCAACCCTACCAATTAAAATAGTATGCTATTAGACTGGGCAAGAAAACCATGGTACTAAATAGAAAAAAAAAACACTGCAAAATGAAGGAATAGAGAATCATAGATATTAACCAGAAGAGAATCAGCGCTACAAAATACTAGGTATAGAAAATAATGTCCCAATTAATATTCAATTTCCAGTTAAGATTAAAAGTATATTACATGCTGATTATCTGACTTTAGCATGTATATCCATTCTTGATTTCAACTGTTTCTGAGAATAGGTAATATGATTGTTGCTTTAAATAAAGGAAGAGTGAGTCAACAATATTCCCAAGTATAATGGGGCTATTTAGTTTTCCTGATCCATGTCTTGAACTGTAATGAGTCAGCAAAACACAAATATCACATCCTTGGTTGCTTTTCTTAACAATGGAAAAGTGAGGAAAACGGTAACCACATCTTTCTCAACCCTGAGCAATTATCCCCCCATACCACCAAAAAGTGTCAGTTGTATTCCATCAAAGTAGAAAATGTCCCTAGAAACCTCACTATTAAATTCTCACATTGTCCAGTTCTCTTTTCCTTTTATGGGTTACTTAGCATCTGAAATGCATTCTTTAGCACTCTTCTATTTGCCTTGTGTGACAAAAATGCAAGACAAAGCCCAAGGACTATGTGAACAGCCTGAAATGGGTAAGGGCGGGCTTTTCTAGGCAAAGGCACAGAGAACATCACCCCTCTCTCCCCATCTCTACTGCCTGATCTCAGGTTTGACAAGGGGTAGAATATGTATGTATTGGGTACATATTATGCTACAGTGTAGGAGGTTTAATGAGCCATGAAAAAAAACAGAGAATAACTTGCAGCTAAGAGGAGATGCTGTAGGTGAGGTTATGGCTTAAAGGCTATGGCCCTCCCTCTTCTTCTTCATTAGCCACAAGTTCCAAGCTCCTTGTCATGAAAGACAAGTACCCCAAGACGGCCCCTTTGCACCTCTGTCATACTTGAATCACACCTTTTCTTCTTAAGTCTCTGGATCATCATGCTGCGATTCTTCCTGGAGCCTGCTTCTTTACAACCGTCCCCTAACTGGCTTCTACTGATTGTTCAAGACTTAGCTCTAGCATCACCCAGTGGGGTAGATATCCTCTCTCTCTGCTCTCAGTGCAAACAGGGTTTATCTCCATCCGGGTCCTCACCAGTTACCTTGCGATCATCTCTTTACTCATTTGTCTCCCCACTTACGAACTTCTCAAAGGCAGGAACCAAGTCTTTTTGATATTTGTATCTCCAGTGCACAGCACAGCAAGTGCTCCATAAAGGTTTGTTGCTTGCCTGACTGGGAAGAAGAAGCGCTATTGCCTATAAAAGCTATTAATAGTAACACCGATTTTCCCACTGAAGGTAGGGAGGGGTTTGCAAGTCGGCGGTTTTACTAACCAGGGTCATGGAGGTAGCTGAGCTTGAGGGAGAAGATCCCAGGGGTAGACCATCACCCAAATTACCCAACTTCGATGGTTGCAACCCTTTGTGAACTCTATTCTATCTGTCATGACCTCGGGGCAACTCATTGGTTCACATCCCTATACATGATGTCTATGCAGCACAGGAGGGGGAGCATGTAGTGTTGACTCAGGACCTCCCTGTTCTTCAAAATCTAATTTGGAGGCAGGAATTTAACCGGCAGGACCATGCTAGGAGAGGGGCAGGTGAGACACAAGGAGTCTCTCTCTAGAGCCCGGGGGCTTCTTCTCACTCAGGACTGTCAGCCCTCACCAAGTGTGTGGAGACACTTTCAAGCACATTTTGTTCTATGATCAGTTGAAACCCACTGCTGGCATCTCTTCATTTTTTATCACACAAGCCCCTTGGGCATAAGATGCTTTTGTTGGTGGAAAGAACAGAAGGTTTCACACTCACAAAGGGTACCGGATTTAGACTTTTAACATTATCTCCAAGAGAGGTGACGCCAACACAGACATGTGCTGGCAGAGTTGGAGGAAAGAAGCCATTCATCATACGATTTTCCCTTGTGCTCTGTTATCAGATCATACTTTCAGAAATACACTGTGAGTGAGAACTTTTCACAAATCTTAGAACGATCTTGCAAACGGCACTTTATTTTGAGTTTGTGTGTAGGTCAAGTATGTTAATTTGTTAAGCGTAAACAACGTTTATACTGTTTGGTATGTCATTAGCTTGTAATATACCAGGAGCTACTCCTCTACATCTTCAGGAGGTCTTACAAGCACAGAATTATTTATAGGATCAACAGACAATGGGCATGGAATCATTTCATCAAAAGGAGAAATGCAATTTTACGTATTACTTACCACATTAAGTTTTTCCCAGAACTCAGGTCCTTCTTCCATCTCTCGAAGGCTCGGCGGAATGTACCAAAAGCAAATGTTGGCATATTCAGGCTGGGGGTTTAAAAAATTTGAAAGTTATTTTAACTTAAAATTAATCTTATACTGTAATTAAGCTTAGTTACTTCTTCTAAGAGTTGTCATGTGTGTATTATGTTGATATCAAATCATTCTGCCTCACTTCTGATAACAGTCTGTTGGGAGATTTTCTTCTCAGTTGGGTGCACCCAACTGAGAAGAGAAAGAGGGTGCTCTTTCCTCCAGGTAAGGGATGAGCACAAAACTGGGAAAAAACATAATAAAGTTTGAAGCTGCTCCAACCAAGCTCTGATCATCAGTTAGCACCTGACACTCATGTGCCCAGAGATGCCCTCGTCCCTCCCTCTTCAACTCTGATCCTCAGCTTATTCCTTATACCACCATATCCTTCTAATAATTCTTTCTCTATTTAAGGTAGAGCTATTTAAGGTAAAGCTGTCTTCCATTACGTGCTGAACCTGACAGATGCAAAATCCCCAGTTACCTATGAGTTGATGACATAGGACATACTTGGACCTCACTTAACCAGCCCGGCTGTGACCCTTGCCTATACCGCTTTGAGAAAAAGAGCATCATCTTGACTCGTGGCTCTCAAGTATCAGTACCAGTCCCAAGTACTGTAAGGATAGGAGTCGGCCTTTTTCAAAACAGAGATTCTCAGTCCCTTTGCTCAGAATGCCCAGCGTCTGATTTAGTCCAGCATAGAAAAGGCTGGAGAATTGGTGTTTTACAAAGCATCTCAGGTGATTCTGAAGTAAGTCGCGCATGGTATATGTTTGAGAAACTCTGAACTAGAGAGGCCAGAGCCAAATCATCATCTCCAGTAATCGGTTTTGGTTAATCATGGGATAACCTGCCAGAACAGGCTTTAGTCTAGCTCTTGTCACATAGACGAGACCTTCTCCATCACACGCTTCATCCTCACAGGACAAAAACGTAGTACATGTCAACGGCAATCACAAGACTTGTATTCAGTGACCAGGTGATGTGGGAAGTTATGTTGGGGGTTTACAAGTTAGATACACAGGGAAGATTAGATATTCAGGAAAGATTATAAGACATGACTACCTGCCCAGCAGACTCTTAACAGTGACAGTATTTGAAATGATTTCCATTTTTCCACACAAACACGGTTTGTAGGCAATAGCCAATGTTGTAACAGTTCTCAGTAACCATCAGAGTTATACTCTAGTATCAGGATGAAGTTTGCAAGTATTTCAGAAAGATGGAATAGCTATCATCTTATATCTTAAGATCACAAGACCAGTGTTAAAGAGAGTTCGGATTCTAGTGGATTTTAAATCAAAAGTGAATGCCCAGAAACATCCCCAGCTCAACAAGCTAAGCCCTTTCACCTTTGAAATTTGTAACATGCTTATTGGATTTGACCAAAAAAAAAAAAAAAAAAAAGAAAGAAAGAAAAAAAAAAAGAGCCACAAATCTTCAAAATATAGAGTAGTTCAAAATGGAGTACTATTTAATTCAACTCAGTTTCTGCAAACATTTATCATGAGATTACAACAGTCTTTACAAATCCATACAATTTATACTTGGGTTTCTGATATAACTGATTTGGTATCTCTAGGAAAGAAATGTCCTTCAAAATTCTTTACTCCCTTGAATGTGAATACATCTTTTCAAATAAAGTAACTATAGTTGATCAGAAAGTAAAAGAAAATATAGTTATCATCTGTCATCGGGTTCTAGGAATTCACGTCTTTTACATTAATGACGATTTTTTTCCCCAGAAATAATTTCCTGCTTCTCAGCTCAAATCCACACTTTGTCTGTCCCCCTATAACAATGGAAGTGGACTCTATAAATATTTCTCCTTGCCATCTGGTCCAATCTGAGACTTTATCAGCAGAGGGTGCTGGAGGGACGCTGAGAAGGAAGAGGTATCTCTTCCGGTTCCGGTGTGCTAACCTCATGGATCCCCCGCAGGACGTGTGGGTTTTTGAGCAGCGCTGGTGTCCAGCCACAAGTGGACCCCCTGCCAACTCCCCCCCGGCACCACCTCATCAGATGGTTTCACAGCAGACTGGTAGGGGCCCTAAATGGCTTTTTCTGGCACACTCCCCTCAGGTGGTCTCACAGGGCAGTGCTGCCAGCGAGGCACCCCTGTGAAGCCTGAGTGAGCTTCAAGGTGCTGCTCAGAGGCTTTCTCTAGCACTCTGTGCCTCCTCCAACTACTACTGGATCTCAGCCCGGGGAGGACGGCCTCTTGCTTGGGTGCTGTATCCCGGGTTCTAAGAGTGGTGCGTGTTTTCTACCTCTGCTATTTCTTTATTTTTTAGGGTTCTCTCTTTCCCTGATGAGGCAATCCCCTGTTAATAATAATAATAATAATAATAATTCTCCTCTTCCCCCTCTCCTTCTCCTTCTGATATGAAATGCCTCACAAATTCGTGTGTCATCCTCGCACAGGGGCCATGCTCATCATCTCTGTCTCGTCCCCATTTCAGTATATGGGCTGCTGAAGCAAGCACAATAATTCTTTAGACTGCACTTTCCCACTTCAAATTACTGTGCAGTTTTTGTCTTCTTATTGGACCCTGACTAATACATCATTAAGTTATTGCTTTTCATTTGCACGGAGACATTATAAATCATTTTGTGGTAGTTTCTACTTGCTTCCGTATCTGCTCTATGTTGTATACGTTAGGACTTAGACCTTTTAAATCACCTTTTAAATTTGCTTCCTTTAGTAAGTTTCTGTTTCAATGTATTTTTAATTTTTTTTTAATTTATGTATTTATTTTGAGAGAGAGAGAGAGAGCAAGCAAGCAGGGGAGGGACAGAAAGAGAGGGAGAATCCCAAGCAGGCTCTGCACTGTCAGCGCAGAGCCTGATGAGGTGCAGGGCTCGAACTCATTAACGATGAGATCGTGACCCGAGCTGAAATCAAGAGTCGGACACTTAACCAACTGAGCTACCCAGGCACCCCT
Organism: Panthera uncia; assembly: GCF_023721935.1. Lineage (NCBI taxonomy): Eukaryota > Metazoa > Chordata > Mammalia > Carnivora > Felidae > Panthera > Panthera uncia. The sequence goes on from NC_064810.1 coordinate 143,614,249, forward strand.
CTGTTTAAATATTTTAGAAGTGACATACCTGTGATTTTTGCCCAGTCTCTTTTATAATGGTGTGGTTTAGTGCTGTGACATTTGAAAACTTGTGAAGCCTTTTTGACAGTTCATTTGATTGGAAGATATTTGATCTCCATTTGGTGGAATACCTTTACTGTCATCATTTCTAAAACTATTAAGATTTGGAAAAAATATCCTTTTGAATATTCACGAGGCACACATTTGAGTTTTTCCTGTCTCTTTGCCTTTCTAGCTTGTATTTGATATAGTGACTTTCTTCAAGAGGCTGCAAAGCAGTAATGAGTATTTTCAGAGTAGAACCATTCACATGGCACTTCATTGCCTATATATAGGAAAGCCTGACCTCTCGAGTGTCTTAGGAACACTTTAGTCTATGTACTCTAACACCATAAAATTGAGAAGACATAAAAAGGGAATCCAAGTGTCTAGACCAGACAAATGAGAGCGAAGGGTACAAAAACACATGTAGCAGTGAAAAACATTGTCACAACCTTTAAAAATTCATGGAGAAGTACAGAAATGTCACTAAAGAAAAGATGGATACATCCTACCCTGATTTTCAAAGAGAAAAAAAGTAGATATATTCTAAGAAATGAAGCAGGCACTTTATTATTGAGCAAATGACATGAGACCCCTTGGGGAAATAAGTCGAGGGTCACCAAGATGTAGTAGCTTGCATCCTCTAAAACTGAGTCGTGTCAAAAGAAATTCATCTCCTTTGCTTACAGTGTCATTAGACCACAATAATAATAATAATAAAAAGCAAAGCTAGCACTAGGCATTTTAATAAGTAGAAATGCAGACTCTGGCAGATAGAATGAAATAATCGTGCAAGTATAGAATGGAGAAAGGGGCCATGGCGGATTTCAAGTGACTTCAAGCTTTTTTATTTTAAATATCTGATTAGACTACTGAAAAATTTCAAAGGCAGCACTGAGTAGCACAAACAGCCTTGGTTTTAGAGTCACAAGGATATGGTTTGGATCTCAGCTTCACCAGGTCTTTGTTTGGACAGGGGTTGAACTCTAATCTCAGCTTCCTAATCTATGAAATGGAGATCATATGGTCCGCTTCACAGAATTGGTTAGATAGCACAGAGATTATTTCCAACATTTACTACTATATACGGCCATACACCAGGCACTCTATTAGAATAGTGGCTATTATCTGGGGCTATATAGGTAGAACAAGATGTCCTCATCAAGTGGATGAGTAGCCACATTAAAATCTGTACTAGGTGGGACACATCACTATTTTTGCATACAATATTTGAAGGGGAATGTTAAAGAATTATAGCCTGCCCCAAGAAGGGTAACTGAAATGTCTAATTCAATTAACAGAATTTCCTATGTTCTAGATACTGAACCAGACATTAAGATGAGAAAAATGACTACACTATATGCTTATCTCTAGGAACTCAGTGACGAGTAATGGAGCTAGATACAGGCAATTAAACTGCAATGGAATGAGCATTACAAAAGACGAAATTTCTCGTAATACAAGAAACATTTCTGGCAACAGGAATAGTGCACATGTAGAAGCCCGTGTATTCAGGGGGATGGCAAGAACTTGGAATGAACAGAGGACAGGGTGTACTGAAGAGAGGTGAAAATGGGCATGGAAATGAGAGTCATTTCATGAAGGGCTTCCTCATCTGCCATGTTGGAGGGCTTTGGCTTGATTCTAGAAGAGATGTGGAATCATGGGAGACTTTTGATTTCAGGAGCAGATTTCATTTTAGAAAGACCACAGTGTGGCTCCCATGTAGAGATGGACTGATCATAGTTCTAATGACTGAAAGAAGAATGTAGTATTTTGGTAACGAAAATGGCTACACTACAGGTTTAGAAATGTTGGATCTGAGGTGCCTGTGGGAGTCTAACCGAAAATTTCACAACATACCGAATGTACCAGTGACTAGAGTTTAGGAGGCAAGTCAAGGATGGATACATTATTGAAGCTGTTGACAACAAAGTTCTAGAAATGGATGAAACATTTCAGGGAGAGTAAGTGGATACCATGAAGACCTTAAGATGGAAGAACAGAAAAGAATATTTCACGGGGTACCCAGATGAAGAGACCTTTGCCACATAGAGACTGAGAAGAAAAAGTTACAGGTAATGGAGAAAAACTGGGAGAGAAATTCAAAGAAACCAAGAAGGAAGAGAATTTCAAGAGAGAGGGAGTAGATAATGGTGTCAAACGCTACCTAAGTCCAAGGAGATGAAGACTAAACAATGTGCATCAGATTTTTGCGATTAGAAGGGTGCTGTCATCTAAATAAAAATATATAAGAAGATAACTATAAATTGCATGTACTTGATACATATTAATAGCAGGGGTCAATAAATAATAGAATATGAATAATTAGAGCTCTGGGGAAGAGAACTGAGCTGTGAATTATCTGACACAGGAAGTGTTCAGGAAGAGGTTGACATCCTGTTACGGTTACTGGTTACCATCAAGAGACGTGTCCTGCCTCCAGCAGGAAGCTGACTGGATGTCCTTGAAGATCCTTTACACCCTGGAAAGTCTATGGAGCCAAAATAACTCTTCCTAATGTAGAGCTCAGGAAGAGAAAAACAAAAAGTTGAATAATTAGGACTCTCCCAAGAGATCAAAATAAAATATGTGAATGATAGTATATGAATGACTATACCTCTAGGAAAACATTTATTAGATCTTAGATCCAACACAGAAAAACAGAAAGATTATTTTCAGGGGCCTATGAATAATGCAGAATTCATTTGAAATGATAACTTTAAATCATCTTCAAGAAGATATGCACTATTTTTGTTCTTTTCAGGAAAAGGTATTCAAATACTGGATATTCTGTTTTGTTGTGTTCATTGACTGTTTTCAATATTCCACTTAACACTCTCACTGCTATCTGCTAAAAAGTGAATATATATGTGTGTAAGTAAAATTATATATATATATATATATATATTATATATATATTATCTATATATATATATTATAGACTTGCATTTTTCCTAAAGTGATAGACTTTCAGTTTCACAGACTATACTCCAATCACATCTCTCTTAAGTCTATGGTAGGATTATATCTAATCAATCCAAACTAAGCATTTGTTAACAAAAAGGATAACTGCCTTGACACTTATATATATGAGATTCAAGGTCTAATTTTACATTATTTGTCCAAATGGAACACAGAGAAAAGAGGCAAATGCGTATCACATACAAAACCCCTTGTAAGTGGGAAGGCTGGAGTGCTTTTAGAAAGCCACCTTCACTGCTCTGGGGCCATCTGGTTCCCATAGCTAAGATATTCAGGGCAGAAGGCTGCCTAATGATTAAAACCCACCTTCACTTGCATTACAAGTTGAATGTTTGCAATTCCCTAAAATGATGGTGAGAGTTTCCTCCCTTAACTTTTAAGCCTTTAGGAGGAATATATACATAACGTTTAAGACAATCCGTCTTTTTTTCACTTTTTCTTTTAGCTCTATCAAAAGACTTCAGTTCCAAGGTGCACAGGACTTTCCATAAGCACCAGAGCTCCCACAACCAGAGAAATAGAGAAGGCAGTTCAAAATTGTAAAAATAAAGAGTAAAACTCAACCTCAAGGAAGTAAAGAAGGCAAGTTAAACTCAAGAATATTTTTTTTAAAAAAAAGTGACGCAGACTCAACCCGCAACCAATCCTACAGCTGCTGTTTTGCGCCTATGTGCTTATATATGCATCTCTTAAAAATATAGATGTTTTCTCATGTAATCATGCCATTATCACACCTAGCAAAATTATTGATAATTCTTTGGTACTATCCAATAGCCAGTTCACATTAGAAGCTTCCCAGCTGTTTGAAACTTTACTTTTTACAAGTGTTCAAACTAGGCAACAGCTCCCTCTGCCGCGTGTGGTTATCAGGCCTCTTCTGTCTCTTTGAACCTGAGGTGATCATCACTACCTTCTCCTTTATTTTCCTTCACCCCACTAACCTGCTGAGGAAACCGGGACAGCTGCCCTGTGGAATATCCCACATTCCAAATTCGCCTTTTTGCTTCTCTCAAGTATCCCCAGAAAGCCATTTAAATATGGATTCTCTCGCTGTCTTTGCAAGTTCTTTCCTATCCCCATTTTTCAGGAACTTTGAACTCTTGCGGATAGTGGCAGAAGCCACAGTCAGGAGTCTCTGGAGCAGTGTTTCTGCAGCTTATTGGGAGGGCCATCATCATACCTCACCTCTGCTACTGCAACAGCGTCCCAGCTTGTCTCATTCATCCTTTCCTTGGCTTTCCTTCACCCCCTCCCACCCCATTCCTCTCTTCCCGAGACATCCAGGACCATCTTTTAAAATGGAATTCAGACTCCTGTCTGCTTAAAACTTCTCTGATGATTACACTTGTAATAAAAGCCAAAGGTCTTACCAGGCCCTACCTGACTCTACCTGATCTGGTCTCTGCCCATCTCTCCAACCGTATCACCTCCTACACCCCCCTTTCTTAATGTGCCTTCTTCTGGTTCCTTAAACACTTCGAACTCCTTGTAGCATTAAGCCTTTGTAGTTGTTTATGGATTCTACCTAGAATGCCTTTCGCTCAGACAGCTAGCTGCATGGCATGCTGTTTACCATCAATCAGGTCTCAGGTAGAAGATGACCTCAGAGGGCCCTACCTGCATGACCAAAACCAAACAAGCCACCCCCCACCGACATCCTCATTCCGGCATTCCACCCTCCTTTAAAAAAAAAACAAGTTACTTAACATACAGCATAGTCTCGGCTTCAGGAGTAGAACCCAGTGATTCATCTCTTACATATGACACCCAGTGCTCATCCCAACAAGTGCCCTCCTTAATGCCCATCATCCACTTAACCCATCCTTCCACCCACCTCCCCTCCAGCAGCCCTCAGTTTGTTCTCTGTAGTTAGGAGTCTCTTATGGTTTGCCTCCCTCTCTGTTTTTCTCTTTTTTTTTCCTTCCCTTCCCCTGTGTTCATCTGCTGAGTTTCTCAAATTCCACGCATGAGTGAAATCATACGATATCTATCTTTCTCTGACTTATTTTCCTTAACATAATACCCTCTGTACATCGTTGCAAATGGCAAGATTTCATTCTTTTTCATTACTGGGTAGTATTCCATTATACAAACACATACACACGCATATGTGTGTGTGTGTGTGTGTGTGTATACATATATACCAAATCTTCTTTATCCATTCATCAGTCAATGAACACTTGGGCTTCTTCCATAATTTGGCTATTGTTGGTAACACTGCTATAAACACTGGGGAGCATGTGCCCCTTTGAATCAGTATTTTTGTATCCTTTGGATAAATTCCTAGTAGTGCAATTGCTGGGTCATAGATAGTTCTATTTTTAATGTTTTGAGGAACCTCCATACTGTTTTTCAGAGTGGCTGAACCAGTTTGCATTCCCACCAACAGTGTAAAAGGGTTTCCCTTTCTCAGCAATCCTCACCAACATCTGTTTCTATTACAGAACTTGCTACATCTGTAACTATTTATTTGTATACTGGATTATCTTTCATGAACCTGCCTTATTGTTTTCTTAAGAGGTCTCACTACCTGATGCTTGTTAGGTATTAATTTGCTTGTTTATTGCCTGTCATTTACCATTTTGAGTATAAATACTCCCAGAGAGAGGGATTTCCCTGTTTTATCCTCCTATGCCTAGAACTATGCCTAGCACATAGTAATTGCTCAAGAAATCTTGCTGAATAAATGAACACCAATGGCAGCCAGATTGCTTACATATAATATAGGTTCCTAGGCTGTAATCTCTAGGGGATTTCTACATTAGGTTAAAACTGCTATATAATACGTGCTATTAGAAGATCTGAGAGAACTTTATACTTCATATTTCTTAAAAATCAGAATTAAATAACACTCTTCATATTTTCTAACCATATGTTTTAGGAAAAAAACAATATTCTCTACTTTTGCAACCACTTTACTTCTTATATATAGCAAGCAGTCCACAACACAAAATGACTTATTTTCCCATTGCTCCAAAGCTAATATGCTTTCCTTATTTTATAAAAAGACAAAACTAAATGCATTATCGTACATTCACTTAATTGATTTTTCACATGCAGGCACCACTATAGCACAGTTGAATATTCACAGTACAATCATCATGCAATTTATATATTTATTCAGTATTATCCTTGGTAATTATTATTGAGCACTTTAATTTTCAATACTTAAAGGCAAGTGTGCTCTTTGTGAATCTAACAAAGGAAAAATACTCACTAATAGAGTAAATTAACATAATGGACTCCATGAATTAAGCTAATGACTTGTTTCTAAGTCTGCAACACAAAAACCAGTGAAATATAACAGATTAGAAAATTACCACCTTCATCACTGTTGACTGACAAAATCACGAGCACAATTCCGTAATCACTTACTTCCAGCAGTAGCTTGAATCCTTCTCTTTTCTTGATTTCTTCTACAAGGTATCTAAAAATGAAAGTCACAATAATATTTATAATTTGGAATCTAAAAACTCCATGAACACAACTGACACACACACACAAACTGCTATTTCTGATGCAGAGACAAGGCTTAGAAATAAGGAAAGGCATAGGGATAGGAACAGACACGGATTTAAACACATATTCTTGAACCTACTGCAGGCCTCTGGGGCCCGGGCAAAAAAGTACATCTTTTTAATAAGGTGATGTCTATCTCACATGTCAGCATCAGACTTCTACCCCACTATGAAAACCACCTACAGTATATCGGAGATACGTCTCTGACCACGTGAGTTACACATTTATATTCTAGATGGGGATTTAGTATAGGTACTTAAATTACCCAGCTGGCTTTTGGTGCGTAATCCCACCTATAAGCTCATTTAAAATTAAGGAAGCTCAACATTACCTTTTCCCAGGCCAGAACCGAGGAAAGGAGAAGTGATCATTAGTATCATGTTAAAAGTAAGTGGGCTGCAGCCACTGATAGAATGTCTATGAAGTCATCTCAAATGTTAGGGAAAAGAGAACTATCAGACCATAAGCAAAGGGCACAGATACGTGAGAACCGAGAAAAGACAAAAACGACTTTGAGTAAATCCACACAGACACCTCTCCCCCTGGGCTTGGCTACTGTCAATAAAAAGGGGAACACTTTGAAATAATTGGCCTTAAATATTAGTGATTTGATTATAAGTCTGGAAAAGTTTATAACCCTTGTCCCAGTATTTCAAATTTGGGGGTAAAGTGTAAGGAATGACAAAAATGTACTTGCCAGAATATTTACCGTGATTTTATATGTAATAGCGAAAGAAAGGAGGAAAGAAAGAAGCAAACAAACAAACAAGAACATGACACCCAGCAATGAGGACTGGCTTTGAAACTTACGGTCCACGCATCATAGGGAATTATACGGTACAATTGTATGGAATATGAGCATGTCGCTAAACTAAACTACACATACTCAACTAATACTTGAGGACAACAAAAATGTTTTTCTTGGGCCTAAATCTCAAAAAAACTGAAATAACACAATTTACGTTTCGAATCTCAAAGGCTGTTGTAAAAAAGTTAAAATCATACACGTTAATTTTGTCTAAATCTACATGTACGTGTGTGTGTGTGTGTGTTTAATACAAAATAACCAGAAACAAGAGTAATATCCAGAAATTGGGAAATGGTCAAATAAAATGTATTATAGCAATACAATAGAACATGATGCAGACATTAAAAAGAATAGGTTATATCTACTTTAATTAAACCACAGGGATGTTTATGATGTATTAGCAAGAGATAAAAGTAAGGTACTGAGAAATACGGATAACACAATTTTGCTTTTTAAGAAATTGTAAAAAGAACGCAAAAGTAATTCCTATCCACATGCATGCATGCATGCGCACGCGCGCGCACACACACACACACACACACACACACACACACACACACACACACGTTTTTAACAGAGTAAAGAAAGAAAGGGTACACCATATATCGTTAGTATTTACCCGAGGAAGGAACAAACAGGACGCAATGGGGAAGAGAGAGATTAGTAGCTCTCTTTTTATATTTCTTTGCAAAGTTTCTTGGATGTGGTTACTTGTAAAATTCTTAAAAGGGAACTTAATAAACAAAAATGCAAAGTACAAAACGTATAGACAGACACATGCAATCTCTATCTACATAAGGAAAGCTTCTGAACCATACTTTCCGCAGCTCCTCAGACAAATGTTTATAGGCAATATGTGAACTCTGGAGCAATGCCACACTTCACCCTGAGGAAGCCCACACTAATTCTGGACACCTCAAAGCTAGGGAAAAACTTTGCATCTCTAGAAATCCCGGGACAGACTCTACAAGATTCTAGTTGTGCAGACCATCAATTTTGTGACTTTTGGCAAATCCCTTAGCCTCCCCAAGCCTGCCTCAGTGTCCTCCTGTATATAATGGAGGTGTGGAACTAGGGGGACAAAATCCTTCCCTAACACGTGATGACTATAAGAAACTTACACAAAAGTCTCCATTTTAGCTATGTCTGTCAAACAGGCTACAGCTGCTCTCAAGAGAAAGGCATCCTAAAACAGACCGGGATCATTTCAGCTACAACTCTGCTTTTTGCTAACCATGGGGACCCAGACTTTGTGTCAGGGTTAGCGTCCCCACTGCAGCTGCTCTCAGAGCCCGGAAAGCCCAGGGTAACACTCTGAGTTGAGAGTGCAGGTGATTCGGGTGAAGAGTTGCTATTATAAACATCAACAAAGGCTTACGCTCGAGTCCCCCAACTATGCTCCATGCCAAACCGTGTAAATATGTCTCCCACATAAAAGAGTTCGATCGCCAAATAAACGTGAGCAATGCTGGGCATGCCAGTTAGATTACTTTTGTCTACAATTAGAAAGGGACTTGGCTTAATTCATAAAGACATTTATCGGGCTGGTTGGATGGTTCAATACTGGCATCAAAAACCAGGCGTTTTCTATCGTTTCTATCATTTCAGCCCGCCACGCTCAGAGTGCTGATTGTCTCGTGTCCACAAGATGTGTGCCACACTCCACACGTCACATCCTTGTACAACGGTGTCCAAGAGGGAAGAGAGGGGACTGGAGCAAAAGCATTTTCTCTTCATTTGTCTCTATTTAGCTAACACTATTTCCCCCAGAAGCCTTCAAAGAATTCTTTCTATAGCTTCTTGACTGAGGCAGAGTCCTATATTTACCCCGAAACTAACTACAGGAAGTGGAGATTGGGTTAGACCGATGTTCCCAGCAAGACTATTGCTACCTAAATAAAATCAAGATTCTGTTAGCAAGAAAGAAAAAGGGAGACTGGCTGTTGGGTGAACAATGAACAGTGTCTGCATGTTAAAAATGTTAAAAGTCAAGCTAAAAAATGTTTCTATATTACAGGCCCCCTCAGAGTCTTTAATGCGCTAATGAACACTGAATCTCCAAGAGAGGAGTTAGCATTTCCCAAACATATTTGACCATGAAAACGTTTTTTGGAAGAACATTTATTAAAATCTTCTGGAAGTCTATTATTCCACCGAGTACAGTTTCAGAAATGCTAGTTTAGAAGTGCCTCATCTATAGGGTACTCTATCCTCTTCTTAAATAAATACTTAAATTAAATGGGTTTTGGGGAGGGAATCCAAATAAGGTTTGAGTCACTTCTGCCTACATTCATAGGGATGATTTGTTCCTCACAATTTCTCTTTTCAATACATGGAAACAGACTAAAGATAAAATACATTTCAAAAAAAAAAAAAAAACCTAGTCTTATCTGATGCAAACCAGAAAAAAGCTGTACATTGAGTTTGGGGACATAATGCAGGAACCATAAACCCCTTCCACCAAAAGGAATCCGGGTAAATGGACTCAAAAAACAACAATAGCTTATAAAAACTCATCACTGTGCTTCCCACTAATCTTAACAAAAAAAAAAAAAGAGAGAAGGGAGGGGAAAAACACACACACACACACACCAGCAAGAATTTTCACCGATCCTACTAGGTAAAAAAAACCTCATTGTATTAATATTCTGGCTTGATTTTGAAGCATCCATTAATGATGTTCTTGTTCCCAAACACTTCCCTTACAAATATGCTTACAAACATGCTTCCGACATTTGAAGGCCCTCAATTCTCGGATTTGTTCAATAAGTCTGTCTGATATTTTTGCATTGAACTTGTCCTTTCGCAGGACATTCTTTCCAGAAACAGCCTTTCCAGTCTCTTTCTCAGCTACTCAGTCTCCCTGGAACACTCTGGACCAACTTTCTCTCCCAGTCTCACCTCCTCATTTGAATTTTTTTTTTCCGATGCACCGAGTCTCCCAGAACTCCCGAGAGGTTCCCCATCTGCTCTCTATATGCTCTGCATATATTAGAACATATTGCATGGCTTGTGTGATTCATCACAGACACCTACATACATGCTACGTTCTACTGCAATTGTGATTTTTAAAAAAATGACCAATATAAAGAAAAAGATGAAAACACTGGCCCTTCTATAGCCTTGTAGACTGTCACCCTCTCATCACCTAGAGAAATATACCAGCACAGAGGTGCCATTGTGTAACTGCTCACCTTTTCCATACTGAAAACAATAAATCCCTCAGTATTCATGCAAGTCAGTGAAATGAATGCCATCTGAGAGATTACAGAGATTGTGTGTCAAGGGAATAGATAAATGATACACTGGAGATCTAACAAAGGAGCCGAATGGGAATTCTTGGCTGTTTGTTGTTGTTGAAAAGATTTACACACATGACTTTTCCAGACTCGCTTTAAAAATTACCTTTTACTGAATATCCATTTAAACTGAGGGCCTTAACAAAGGCCTGGAAGGTGCCCTCCGCAACGGGTAGCCCTGGGTATTGTGAAACATTTTCAGCTCTTCTAGGCAAATATCAGGGATGCACAGTCACCTGCCTTGTGCCTGAGGTGGTGATTTTAAACCTCAGTCCTCTGAGTCTCAGTGAGGCCTAATAATCGCACATTACTGTAGGTTCCCAATGTCACTGCTTTTCAAACAATCCAAGGAGCAAGCAGGTTTTTAGTCGTTACTATTTCTTGAGATAAGAGTTCTCTTGTCTACTGGAATGACAAGGGTCACATGGAAATTAGGAAAGGCCTTAGAAATCTTCCAGGCGCTAATTTTTCCCTTTTTCCCACATTCTGACAACTCATTAAATAAGAATCATCGTCCTCTGGAAAATGTTTGCTCTTGCTTTCCCAAGGGAAGCGAAAGCAAGCTATCCCATCAGGGAAATGGCAATCCATTGTTCCATCAAACTCCGGTCCTTAAATCTTGAGGTCAATATACAAATTTCAAAACTAAGCTCCATTTAGATTCAGGAACGTGGAAATATTGCTTCTATGGAGTTGAAGTAGCCCTTCCTGCAACATGTCAGGGGGAAAGAGTTGCCTAGCCTTGCCAGTATGTGAGAGACCTGACCAAGGATCTAGGGAAATAGGTATCTTGGCTACAACGGGCTATTGATAATAGGTATGCACACCAAATAGTAACACAATCCTCATCTGCAGCTTTACTTTGCTAATTCTTTTTTTTTTTTAATTTTTTTTAACGTTTATTTATTTTTGAGACACAGAGAGACAGAGCATGAACAGGAGAGGGTCAGAGAGAGGGGGACACAGAATCCGAAACAGGCTCCAGGCTCTGAGCTGTCAGCACAGAGCCCGACGTGGAGCTCGAACTCACGGACCACCGCGAGATCATGACCTGAGCCGAAGTCGGACGCTTAACCGACTGAGCCACCCAGGCGCCCCTTTACTTTGCTAATTCTTATCTGCTGAAGGAAATTGTACTTCTTGGAAACAAAACAATGTTGTTCTGAAATTATAGACATTATGCCAGGCTATGGCCTTCTGGACACGGGTAAGAATGGTTTTTATTAGGTAAACTCTAAAGCAAGTGGCCTAGGGTCAGTGAGCTTGACCATAAATGATGTTTTAACTCTCAAGAGTCGGTGCTTTGAACTGATTATACTGGCTCACTTAATCGATGGTGTTGTAGGGCTAGGATGGACTGGCTGTTAAGAGCCAATTCTTAAATATTCACGAATTGTTGACAGCTCGCAATTTGACACCATGGGAATATTTACACCACGGGAACTGCCGACGTTTTAGACTTGGACTTTTGTTTGCTCCTGCTGAGAGCCAGGTTACCCGTATACCACTGAATGTGGGCTCAAACAGAACGGACCCCAGAATGGAGATAAAGTTTGTTCTTTCCTCAAGAGCAGAACCACAAACCAATTAGCCAATCTGAAAACAAATAAAATCACAGAAATAAAGACTTACATTGCCAACTTCATATAATTCTTCATCCTAAAGAAACTCTCCATAATTTCCTATTCACTACAAGTGACACGTCTAAAAGAACTCAGTGAAAAATTAAATAACAATAGAAGGACTCAGTGTTTGCTGGCATTGGGGGTAGAACAGGATGACTTTTGCCCACCCCGGGGAATAGAGGGTTGGATTTATGAAGAATGTGGAATGTTAAGGCAAAAAAAGAAAAAAAAACTGTGATGAATAGCAGCATGATAGAGGAGGGATTATTTCTCAAATATTTAGATACAGGTCACAGCATCTGCAGTGATGCTCACTGAAATGTTAATTCAATTCAATTCAACTTGACAAACATTTACAAACAATAAGTGTTTGTTGAATTGAATTGAAGTGTTAACATTTATCCTCCTGTGATATTTCTCTGCAAAAATTAGAAAGTATCCTTAGACTATAAATTAAATTCCACCCTGAGCTGAATGTTAACTTTATAACAAATATGATCATCAAATATTTATATCTAGCCTTCTTTCAAGACACCTGTCAATGAATTCCTTAGCAGCTCAGATGGAATAATGCAGAGATTCTACCACAATTTAGTTGAGAAAATACAAAAGCAAAAAAGGAAATAGAGCTTTCTGAACTTTTAAGTGAACAGAAACTATGAATATTTATGGTAGACGTTTTCATTTTTTTTCACCATTGGGTAGTTATCTCACTAATTCTGATAGAGGTACATTAACCCTACTTCTTTCTTTTTTTAATGTTTATTTATTTTGAGAGAGAGAGAGCATGAGCAGAGGAGGGCACAGAGAGAGGGAAAGAGAGAATCCCAAGCAGGCTCCACACTGCCAGTGCAGAGCCTGATGTAGGGCTCAAACGCATGGCCATGAGATCATGACCTGAGCTGAAATCAAGAATCAGACACTTAATCAACTGAGCCACCCAGGTGCCCCTAACCCTACTTCTAATAAAGGCATATTCTTCACCTAGTTTCAGCACATATTTTATAGAAGGAATTGACGTCACTCCAGTGCCAAGGGAGGGCATGACCAGTGAGAGTATCACATTTCCCTGGCGACAGCAACGGATTAGGGATGGACATTTGCCTCATTCAGATATAGAGAAAACTTCCTTTGGGATTAAGAGAGGAGCACACTCTCCTTTTGACCTTGAACTTGAACCGGGGAGGACACAGATCTTACACTCCTGGCAGCCACCTTCCAACACAGGAATAAACCAACATAAAAGAGAGCAAATCTGAAAGATGGAGAATGATTAAGGTGATATTGTTTAAGCTCCTAGATAAAGTCATTACAGAAGTCATCATTACACTAGCTCATAAGGTACATGAGATAATAAATTACCTTTCTTTGTTTATAATATATTGAAGTATGGTTTCTGTTGCTTACCACCACCAGAGTCCTAAATGATACAATATTTATAGATTTTCAAACTACTTCTTAAACCGTAATCACTAGATTTGCTGACTTCTAACAATCTTCTGAAAGTGCCAAAGCCATCACTTTATCTGTCCTTATTACCAAGCCATTATGAAAGAGTATAAAGGAAATCTCATTTGAAATGGAGTCAGGAAGCCCTGCAGATGGGGCTGTCATGCCCTACAAACTAGACATCAATTGAAGACTTCAACAGGAAAAGGCTACCTTGCGTTTTCCAACAGGAAGAAGCCTATTTTACTACCACAGCAAATAGGAGGAAGATTTTCTCCTTGTCTGGCAACAGCCCCAGCCAATGAGAAGCCATACTACTCAGCCAATGAGAAACCATCACTTCCTGTCTCCGCCAATGGACTCATGTCCAAAGCAACCCCTCTCAACTTCCCCCGTTCCTCTATATACGCAAACTTCTCCCCTTTGTTCTCCAAACTTGCCTATGTTTTGCCATGGTTTGCATGTCCTGAATTGCAATTCCTCTGTCATTCCCAAATAGGCTATTTTTCTGGTAAAAAACTGGCTGTTTTATTTTCAAGGTCAACACCATGTAACTTTGCAGTTCTTCCTGCTAAAAGGCAGATTGTATTCCCTGACTCTCAACATCGAGTTTGGCCATGTGATTTACTTTGGCCATTGGAATGCCAGTAGATAGGATATAAATGGAACTTTGAAGTCAGCTTGCATAATGGGGTCTTCTTGGCCTTCGGTCATCTCCATCAGATGACACTCTGAACATACTCTGGCTCACCTGTTAATCCAAGGAGGCTGCAAAGCATGTAGGGAAGTAGACTGAGACCCTCCACCAACCCCCACAGCCACCATAGTATGAGATAAAGCCACTCCAGCCAACTGCAGATGTATGAGAATAAATAATTGCTGTTTGGGGGCATCTGGATCAGTCGGTTAAGCCTCCGAGTCTTGATTTTGGCTCAGGCCATGATTTCATGGTTTGTGTTCAAGCCCCGCATGGGGATCTGTGCTGATAGAGCGGAGCCTGCATGGGATTCTGTCTCCCTCTCTCTCTGTCCCTCCCCCTGTTGTTCTTTATTTCTCTCTCAAAATAAATAAAAATAAACTTGAAAAAAATAGTTGTTTTAAGACACTGATTTTTCAGACAGTTATTGCTCAGAGCACCCATACAATCCCAGTATAGAAAGAGGAAACTGATGCCTGGGGGCCTCAGTCAATTAAGCATCCGACTTTGGCTCAGGTCATGATCTCACCCTTCAGGGGTTCAAGCCTCGCATAGGGGTCTGTGCTGACAGCTCGGAGCCTGGAGCCTGTTTCGGATTCTGTGTCTCCCTCTCTTTCTGCCCCTCCCTGTCTCATGCTCTGTCTCTGTGTTTCTCAAAAATAAATAAATGCTAAAAATTAAAAAAAAAAAAAAAAAGAGGAAACTGTTTTAAATCTCTAAGTGAGACTTCTGGATTTTGCATGTGAAATGTGAGCAAGAAATATGAAGGAGAGATCATCCAAACCAGAGATCACAAACTCCAGTGCCTGTAGTGGTCAAGCAGGTATAAATAACCAAAACTCATATAGCCTGTAGCTTATGCCAGGCACATTCTAAGGGTTTAACATATGTCAATTCATTTAATCATCACAACAACTATTTGAACACATACGACTGTTATCTCCATTTTCGTGGGGCGAACCGAGGCACAGAGAGGTTAAGAAACCTGCCCAGGTCACCTAGTTTGTAAATGGTAGACCTAGGTTTTGAGTCCAGGTTGTCTGCAAAAACACAGAAGGAAGTAGGGGGAATGTGGGTCTCTAGACAGGCATCAACATGTTCAGTGGTTTGTCACCATGTGGGACTGAGAGCATTCAGATCTTTCGAGAGAAGCCAAAAATCCAGATTTTTGACAAATCTCCCTATTTTTAAATATTTTAAGTCTTTAAATGTTTGAGTTTTTTTTTTTTAACACCAAGAAGATTAAGTCTATGCAGTTGGGGCTCAACCAATCACATTTAAAACTAAATTTGGCTGTGGCCTGCCCATTTGCACCCACTGATCCAAGCTTAGCAGAAGAGTCTTGAGTGGCAAATGTCCACCACCTGTCTCTCGAGAGCTTGTCTAATGCCTTTGGAAGTGTCTTCAAGAGCTTTGTCTCTGATGTTATGACGAGACAGGTAACCACAGCACTTCCAGATACCTTTACCTTCTTGCCTCTACTCCAGCCCCACGTTCTCACAGACCTACTGTTCAGGTCTCTCAAGTCACCATGATTTGGGCTTGGTCCCCCCTCTGCCCGCATCATTCTCCTTCCCTTTCTTCACCGGGTCTTAGTTAAATGTCACTTCCTCCAGGAAGCCTCTGCCAAAGCCCCTCAAGAACACTAGGGAAGCCACCTGAATGCTCTTGGAGCACCACATACCTCTCCTTACCGAAAAGTAGGTTCACCTTTATTTGGTCAGGTTTGTCACTTAAAGGTACCTGTTACTAGGCTGGGACCCCAGAGGGCAGGGGTAGGACGGTTTTGTTCACCATTCCTAACACACAGTAGATACTGAAAAAATGGCCATTATATGAAAGAAGAAATGCACAGAAGAAAGACCATGTGTAGATCTCACAAATGTCATTTCCATAGAGTCTTTTTTACAGACATGCGTGGGCGCACGCGCGCGCGCACACACACACACACACACACACACACACACACACAGGGGCAAGTACCTAGATAAAGCAAGTGCACGATTAACTCTTTCCTCAAGGCCTAATGTTCCCAGGGCCTTCCAAGTCATCCAGAACTTGAATGCATCTGGTCTCCTGCTGCATTGGATAGACTTGTCTCCTGTGTCATAGCTGACATCATAGAATTTATCCTGCTGGAAGAGGTAAGATGCCTTGGCAGAGTAGCATTTCTTGAGAAGGTCCTTTTGAAAAAAGAAAAGAAGAAAAAGAAAGAAAAGAAGAATGAAAGAAAGAAGAAAGAAAAGACTTTAAGACTGTCAATTTTTAGAATACACTTTATTTCAAAAACACACACCCACAAACAAAACCTGTGCGATATTCTACTACCTTGTGCCAAAAGCATTTGTTCTTGCTCTGTGACCGCCCTGCGTGGGAAGCAGTCTATGTGTGTATTAACTTTGAGACACAGGTTACCTATTTTGTTTGGGAAAAAAAAAACCCTCAGAGTTGAGAATTGCTCAGTCCATCTTCACAATCTCACTGATGATTATGGGAAAGCTTGGCAATGACCAAGTAATCATCCTACAATATCAAAGTGGGTCAAGTTCTCAAGATGAAAAATATCAGTTGGTAACTCACTCAAAGCTCCATACTGGGAAAAAATACCTAACATATTGTATATACTTTGTATAATATCATAGGCAAAACAAATAGGCATTTATAGCCTCTTCCTTTAAAGTCATATTCATATTGACAAGGCCAAAAGTGACAACAACCCAGGGATAAAAACCCTGATGAAGGAGCTATGGGAGAGTTCAACGGCAGCCAGCAAGTTATAACTATCACCAATATCAGCTGCAATTGCAAAGGGTTTTGGGGGGTTGGTCCTGCATGGGTTTTATTTTGCAACCAAATTCGATCTGCATTTACTGACTGGTTACTTCTCTTTAAGCAGTGGGTGACAATTTACCCTATTTACTACCATTCTAAATTCTTCGCCCTGACCTCAAATTTTTAGAGTTTAATCCTGGTTACCTTCCAAGTCATCTGGTGTCCACAGAATCCCAGATTTCCTAACCCATCCCTTCACCATGCCCTATGCATCTCTGAGTATCTTCATTCCTACAGAATACTTAGTAAAACCCTCTGCTTCCCCAACATAGCCAAACTACTCAATGTCCTTTGACCACTAGATCATGCCTCATCTGTGTCTTTGCTCCCATCACTTGCTTGACCCTATCTCTATTTTAACATAGTATTTGACACATTCAAAAATACATTCAGCGTATTTACAAGTTCTGAAGTTTACTAACACCGAACAGAGTCTTTCCTCTTTATCTAGGTCTGCCCTTCCTTTGGGTCCCATCTCAAGTTATGCTTTCCCTTCAGCTTCTTTTCTGCCCATCCCATTGGACTCACTTCTTCCTTTTATGTTTGCCTCCGGTTGCTGGCTTTGCTCCTGCGGTGCCCCTACTCAATATGCAGTCTGCATATATTCTCTCCTTGTGTGGCCAAGCACGTTCTAGAGGGCAGGAATCATTTCCTATTCATGCCCACATCCACAGAGTTTAACACTGTATTGGGCATAGAAGACCCTCCCTAAGCAATTAGGGTGATGATGCCCCTCCCCATATTCCATATTTCCCTCACATTCCCCTGACACGTAGTATAAACAGAATAAACCCAGATACATGAACTTCTCATTTGGCAGGCACATCTTCTAAATCTTAATAATACAAAAGGATCAATACTGTACAGGAAGCTACAGAGAAACACCCCACTGGTCCTAGAAATGATCTCTTCTGAACAGAGAGTGTATTCGTTTGACTAATCAACTTGGTACATTCCAAACGAAACCATGCATTTGCATGTTACAATGGTAACGTTGTATCGTGTGGCCACTGATCTGGATATAGGTGTTCCATTACCAGAAACCATGATTTTATGTTATGTAAAAAATTATAGACCAACTATAATCAAGAACTCCAAAATTCCCACTCAACCAAAATTGTTGTTATTATCCAAAATAAACAACATAAAATAATACTAAAAGAATACTAGGAAGTCTTCAGTCTCGCTCTGGTGGATACTGTTGGTAGACACAGAAGAACAGATTGCTCTGATCTGAACATTAAGGTATAAAGGGCCCCTTGCTTTTTATTCTTTACTTTAATTCTCTCAGCAATCCTCAGCTTTGATCACAGCCCTTACCACTGTATCTCCCTACCCTCAAAGGTCAGAAAATTTGATTGTTGTTTCCATAGCAACTGCAGCCTGACCATATATTCCAACATTAAAAGGCCACTGCATACATTTTAAGGACAAAGCACGCACACACACTCTTGTACTTGCATCGTGACTATAAATTTGCTTTCATCAACCATGAAAGACTCCAAGAAATCCCCCAAGCAGATCAACTTTGGACATGTCTTGGGCAAGTTTCAGTGCCTAACACTGGCGACTGGAAGGGAGAGGAAGCCCATCCATTATCAGGAGACAAATTGCATCATCATAGGCAAATGGAGAAGAGAAGAGCCAAAAACATCATAGACCAGAATGAGTGATTGTCCTACAGTCATGACACCATTAATTTCATTGCACTGAAAAATCCTCCTGCCCTGGGAAGGTTTCATAAAGCACAACTGGAGGCTTGGGATTTCCTTTATCGAAAATAAATGAAAACTTTCACCATGAAGTTCCTGCTTTGCATTTTAGTTTATATCCTTGTGTTACAATGGATGCGATGCGTTTAGTTTTAAGATGCACATCTACTAAGGCAAGATGTTTCAGATCTCCAGAGAAAAGAACGTTTTGGAACAAGTAGGGTAAAAGTTAGTGTTTCTGAAAACACTTAATTAGTCATTATTGTGCTATCAAAGAGAAGCACCCTGTTTATCTTGCTCATCTTTATAATCTTAACACTAGCAGGACAATAAATACTAGTTCTAGGATTTCCAGAGACACAGAAGCAATGAGAATACCAATTGCTTTATATTGTGATATCATCTCAAACAGTTCTCAGGAATTAGTAGATATTGTACTGGCACTCACACAGTGGGAGGTACAAGAAATGCAACCAAAGTAGTTTAAGCAAAAAGGAGAATTTTTTTATAGGCTCATATATTTAAAACTCCAGGCACATATAATCTTCAGGCACAGGTGGATCCAGGATCAAATCTGGAATCTGTCTTTCTCTTCTTATTCTCTTTTGTACTGGTCTCATTCCCTGGCAGAAAGCTGGGAAGAAGCCTGGGAATGGGGGCTTCCAGTAGGACCTGTGAGTGCCCAGGGAGGCTCTGTTGGGAGAGAATGGAGAAGAGACAGCCTCTGCTGGTGATGCCCCTGAAGCAGAGAGGGACTGCTGCCCTCCCCCTCAATCTCAATCTCTTGTCTGAACGTCCCGTTGCCCAAACTTAACAGGAAGCCAATTGGTGAGGGAGCCTGGGAAATGTGATTTGTAGGAGGCACGCCCCTTTCAGAGCAAAGCAGAAGAAGGCTGAAGAATGAATTATACAGTAAAGAGAAACAAGCAAATGACAAACACGCTGCGTGAGTACAGAAACCACATCTTGCCTTTTCACTGTACAGAACCTAGTAGGTAATAGTACTGACCAGAGCCAGCATTAATGGAGTTCTTACTATGGGTCAGCCACTGGATATGCATGAACTCATTGATATCTCAGAACAATCCAATGATGTAAGTTCTATTATTTTTGTCAATGCCATTGTACATGTGACAAAACTCTAACGTGGCGAGGTTCAGTGAATTACGTAAGATCATATAGCTACCAGGTAGTGAGGCTGGATGTCAAACCAAGGCTGCTGGGATTAAGGGCCTGAACGCTGCATCCATTACACTCTAGTCTTTCTACAGTGGGCCCTTAAATACATGTGCAAGAGAGTGCCCCATAAATGTTCATTGAGAGTCCTGAAAGAGGGCACCTGAGTGACCCAGTCAGTTAAGCATCCGACTCTTGATATTGGCTCAGATCGTGATCTCATGGTGTGGGGTAGAGCCCCGCCCTGGGCTCCATGCTGAGTGTGGAGGCTGCTAGGGATTCTCTCTCTCCCTCTGCCCCTCCCCTGTTTGTGCTCTCTCTCGCTCTCTCAAAATAAACAAATAAACTAAAAAAAAAAAGTCCTGAAGAGGCTGGTGAAAAGGAAAACGGCCCATCGAGAACACACTGAAATGGAGATCAAAACAACTATAATCCCATTGCAGACCCTTGCTTTTTTCCCCATAAATATGACTTCTGTCTTACTAATGGTAGTGTCTTGTCTATTCTGGTGTTCATCTAAATACTTGTGACGCTGGTGATGTTTAAGGGCATCACTACAAATACATAATGGATCGACACATTTTTCTTGTCGAGCTGAGTCAAACCATTTTTTATTTCCACAGGCTAGATCAAATGCTGTTGTCTCTTTCCCAGAAGTCAATGACCACATGGGCCTACTTATGTCCTCACTCCTTGCAATCATGTTTTTCAGCTCAGCCAACGAAAACTATCCCAAATTCTTCCCGTATGGCTCTTTCCATATTCTGTCCCATATCATTATTTACATGCAAGACATCGACTAAATGCCTTAGGAAATCGGCATATTAATAATTTTGTACTAACTAATTCATTACGAAATTAGGTACTGAGTACTTGTTGCCTAACAAGCACTATGAGAAGCCTGGGCATACAACCCCATGGAGGTACTAAGCATCTTGGCTAACATTTGTTGACTGGATGTGCAAAACTAAATTTAGGTTATGAATAGCAGAAAGGTTTGGTTGTAAACTAAAACGTAATGGTGAATTTTAAAAATGATCTCTTCTCATCTTAGCTTTATGGCTTGAGTGAACAAACATTTGAGAGGCTTAGTATATGCCAAAAGCTATGCTAGGCACTGGGGATGTAATGATAAATAAGAAAACCACTATCCCCAGTCTACGGCCATACCGCCCTGAACGTGCCCGATCTCGTCTGATCTCAGAAGCTAAGCAGGGTCGGGCCTGGTTAGTACTTGGATGGGAGAAAACCACTATCCCTAAGAAGTTGAAGATGGAGATAGGAATAGAAAAACAGGCAGTTACAGAATGGGGCCGGAAGAGGGGTAAGAACAAAGTCTACAGAGCATGAAGGATGGTCAACTTTCACTAACTCAGAGATGTTAGATAGGGCTCTTCGCGAGAAGAAATAGGTCACTGAGAGCTGAAAGATGGGGAGGAGCTGGGTAGAAGAGAAGATGGAATGAATTCAGTCTGACTGGGGCTAATTAATGGGGTAGGGCAGAGTTAGTAAGGCTGGAAATGTACAGAGTAGCCAAGTTACCACGGATCCTAAATGCCACAGTAAGAATGACTGGTCACAGAATTTTCACGGGCTTATACAGATACTTCAACCTAAACCTCATTATTGATCTGGCAGAATAAAGTGAGAATCAGCAGATGCGGAGTCCGCTTTTGATTTAGTCACTTGGGTGTCAGCGCTCAAAGCAAGTCACTTAACATTTTGGGCTTCATTTTTCCCATCAGTGTAATGGAGATAATGATACTTGCTCTGCCCACCTTACAGGAATATTATGAAAATCTAATGAAATAATGTTAACTGGGGACACCTCTCAATCTTTTGGCCAAAATCCTGCTCATCACTCCCTTCTTCCTACATATTCCCATACCCCCAACCCTTCCCGACTGTCCTTTGATTTACTTCTCGCCCCAAGCAAGTTGAAGAATGACACACCAGCTCTAGACAGTATCGCTGCTTATGAAATGAGCATATTATACCTCTCACCCACCTCCCGTGTTTAATGGTAGGTCTTGGCCAGCAGATATAGAAAACCAAGTGACAGACTATGTTAAGGCTATTAAAAGAAATGTTAGAGTAATAGGAAGAATTACCTCCAAGTGGAGGTAAGCCTGACCTTGCTTAAGCTAGGACTCTTGATGGCTCTCATAGATGCTGTGGATCTTTACAAGTGAAAAAGAGACATAAGGGAGTGGAGAGGGGAGGAAGGAAGGGAGGTAGGAAGCAAGGAAGGAAGGGAGAAGAATAATATAAGGATATTATTTCGAAATGAGTTTTCACGTCTTAAAGTATAGGTCAACCTGTACTTTATGTTTATGTTATGTTTATACAGGTGTGTTTAAAACCCATGGAAACGAGAAGACCATTAAGTTTCTCCTCTAATGCACCAAGGTTCTTGTACTGGAACAGCACTTTCAGGAATCTTTGACATTTTTGTTTAGTTTTTGATGTACCATGTAGGAAAGTGAGACCATAACCCTTTATGTTCACATCTTCCAATGCAATGTCCGTCCACTACTTTTGACTTTCTCTGTTCTTCAATCCCACAAATATTCCCTTTCTGACTTTCACGGGTATAGAGCATTTTGCCAGTCTTTATGGTAGGAATGAGACCTGGCCATCAAAATCACTGGCAACGTGAAAATCGTGCATTTACCGTCACTGGAGTCCTGACTCTGCCCCTCTGCGCACCGTCCATCAGATTCCCCTAGTCTCGGGCAGTTACTGACTGACAGGCAGTGTGTTTCACATGCTCAGCTCTGCTGTAAGATCTGTGCATTATTGGAAATTGGCCTTGAACTTTAATCTGCTAGGCCTCCACTTTCTGGGCTTCTACATACAGTGTTTCTGCATTTTGCCCCATTCACGTTCATCTATAATCCAAAGCAGGTACGCTTCTCTTCGCAGATTCTTTGGATAGACATCTTTAATTTTTCTCATGGTATGCCTTGGGTCCCTCTTTTTTGGGATTTATTTACTTCATTGTCTTTCTGTTACCTGTAGCTTTTTCGCTGGCTGTCAGAGCAGAAAATTGTTAAAATCATCTGGTGCTGCATCTTGCTTGAGAGAAAACTTACTCTACTTAATGAACAGCCATCACAAAATTCCATTTGGAATTTTTCTAAATTCCCCACCAGATCAGAGTTCTTATTTGCATTTTTCTTTTGCCATTTAGTGGTTAGTTTCAGACACATTGTGCTTCACTGGCCACCTCAGTCGTTGCAGAAGGTTCACACCCCAACTTAGGGGCCTCTCTTGGCAGCTCTGAATCATTTTTTGATCAATTGATTCAGCCCTCTTTCTTATCCATTCCCAAATGTTAGTATCACCCCCACATCAACCTCTGCTTAGGTCTTCAGTTAATTCTCCAATTCTTACTCCCCTCTGTCATGTGTGTTTTCTGGAAGATGTTAGGTATGGAAGTTCGCTCATATTTCAGATGCTTGTGCTTGAATTCCCGAAGATCTGGTGAACAACCTGTCCCCCTTCTACTGCCACGTGGTGACACATTTGAGCCTGCTGTCCTGCCAACCACAAGGGTGTCCATTCACGCATGAGCGGGGCCAGTGAGGCCAGAAACTCCCTACTTTCCTTGACAGGCTCCTACATTATTATCATGTGAACTCTGTAAGACCAGCGGGGCCAAATCACTTTGATATCATATGCGAAAACCACTGATTACCCTGGAATGTTTGGGCACTAAGTGTTAATACCAAAGGCCACTTCTCCTTCCAGAAAGCCTCCTGGAAGATTCCGGAAAGTTTTGTTAAGTGCTAGGCCTGCAGGCCTGATGGGCATTTTTCAGAGAACTGATAAGAGTACTTCAGTGGCAGATTGAAGATTCTATATTTGCTAATGAGCTGCAACTCTTTTGTAAATATCCCTAACTAAGGGTCAGAATGAGCTGGTTTAAAAATGAGGAGAGACTGAGCTAAAACATTTTTTTTTAAGAAATGCAACTTAACAATTTTAAGCAGCGAGGGTGACTACAGGAGAGCAGAAAGTTGGGCTCAGTGTCTTAGAGAATGTGTAAGTGCTTCTATAAATAGGTAAGAAACATTTGATAGTCCAGAGATAACTTGGCAATACCTCTGCATGCCCTACAAGTATTTAAAAATAGTGCAATCGGGCTTCTCTCTTAGGACAGATGAAGATTTTCTGATCTTCCCCAGGCAGCTATCAACATACTTTTCTGTTAAATATAATCTAAAGCAGTGGTTTTCAAACTCTGATTACAGCCCACAGTCAAGCAACTGTATTTAGGTGGTGATAGTCTCCACCCTGATATCCATGAAACTGAAACATGAATTTGATGGAATAGTACCCATCACTACCACCTGAACAACATACTCGTATTTTCTACTCTATTCTATCCTGACTATTCATTAAAAAGGAAAATAAAAAGCTGAGGTGACTTACAATTGACTATATAACTCGAAACCAATTAGTACGGTGGTCCTTAACCGTAGCTAATATTAGAATTATCTAAAGAGATTTTTTTTTTTTTTAAGTACCAATGCAAGATCCTTACTCCAGACCAAAAAGTCAGAATTCCTGGTGTGGGGTAAGGGTGATGGCATTTTTTTTAAAGCTTCTCAGATGATCCTAATGTGCAGCCAGGATTGAAAACCATGGTTCTGATGGGTCTGGACCTTATGTTGAAAACTCTTGATCTGGAATATTCAGTCAGCATTACATTGATACAGAGTCCAGAGAACTCTGAGGTGTTGAGTTTTTATAAGGCTGTATAAACCCAGATGATTATCTGACTACTTTTCGTGCTAATCGTGTCCATTATCACAGTTGTATTTCTGTGTGAATACAAATGAGGAATGGCTTTATTCTAGGCACCTAAGTAAAGAAAACATAGGTGGATATGAATAATACTGGACTCTTAACCAAAGCGGGGGAGGGGGAAGAAGGCAGCTTATGAAAACACAATGTGGTAGGATGAGGAGAGAGGGAAGAAGAGGAGAAAAAGAGGGATGAGGGAGTGGGGAAGGGAAAGGAGGAAGAGAGAAGTCAAGGCCAGGGGAAACGCCGTGGGGAAGCACAGTGCAACTGCCATGGTATCTGTACAGAGAAGTCATGCTGGACGGAGGGCGAAGGGCAGAGACTCCCCGCCGGTTTCTCAGCCCGCCCGGTCATGTGCACACCGCACGAGTGCCCAGTGGCCAAATGCTGCGTCTGAGCGCCGAGTATTTACTCTAACTGGCAGGTACTCCACTTTGCTCCATCAGATCACATTTTCATTCACCTATAAATTGAGGATAATGATATTGCAAGGCAGCCCTCCTCCTGGGGATAAGTATTTGTGCCATAATGGGTAAGTGAAGGTCTGGAAGAACACTTATTAACACAAGACCTGTTTCTTCAGTCTGGATGGCTGGCTTGGCATCTCTCCCAGATAGGTGGTCAGGTACGTAGAGAAATGGTGTCTTTCATTTCGGCCAAAATGGATCTAAAGCAAGTGTGCTCCTGGGGGCCGAGGCTAGAAAAGTACTCCACACCAGGAGCGCGGTATTTAGCAAAAAATAAAAATAAATAAATAAAAATCGATCTGTGTCTCCAGCTGATTGTGATGCTGTTAACGAGGGCCCGGTTCCTTCTCAGGTGGAATTTTACACGTTCAGCGGCAAGGCCGCCGGCCTACATTTCTTGGAGTTGGAACATTCTCGAGAGGTCTGGCCTCTGAGGCCTGGAGTGTAGGTAAGAAATTGATGTTATACAGGGGAGAAGTGCGGTGCAGCAAGGCAATTTCTGAAACACAAGTTTCCTGCTCTTCATTGCATAAATCCCATCAAACTGTTGTTGGAAATCATTGGTAATTACCAGGACCATGGGCAATCCTACTCAAAACTGGCCTTAAATCATAGTTTAAAATGAATCAGGAAGTGCTTGGCAAAACCTTCTAATAGGACGCAAGATCTAGCAGACAAAAGCATGTTTTCCCCCCAAAGACATGATAAAAGAGAGAAATGTGCTAAGAGAACAAAGAATTGGGGCGCCTGGGTGGCTCAGTGAGTTAAGCATCTGACTTCAGCTCAGGTCATGACCTCACAGATCGTGGGTTTAAGCCCCACATCGGGTTCTGTGCTGACATTTGGAGGCTGGAGACTGCTTCGAATTCTGCGTCTCCCCCTGTCGTCCCTCTCTGCCCCTCCCCTGCTCATGCCGTTTCCCTCTCTCTCGAATATGGATAATAAAACATTTAAAAAATTAAAAGAAAATAAGAATGTTTTCACTACACGAATGGACATTTGTCCAGACAGAAGAATCAGTGTGTTCCATGTAGCTCACTCCTCAATTTGGATATAACTAGGGAAAAAAACTGTATTCGCTGACTGTCCACTGTATGGCCGGCAACACACTCCACCCTGCCGGAACATTACCCCATTTAACGCTAGAGTTGTTCTTCATAAGAGGAAAAGTGTCTCCATTTTATAGATAACATAATTGAGGTTCAGAAAAGCTAAGCAACTTGTCAAAGGCATGCAGGGCAGTCCCAAACAAAGGCAGAATTTGAACACAGATCTTACTGAGTTTCAAGGTCTATAAATGGATTTTCCCACGGAGAAATCGTCTTCAATCCCAGAATTCCCTAGTTCAAACTGTGGTCTCAGACACTAAGGAAGGCAGAGCCCTCTCTTCTGGGTATTCTAAAACAGGGGTCAGCAAACAATTTCTGTGAAGGGCCAGAGAGTAAATATTCTCAGCTTTGTAAGACACACAATCTCTGCCACAACTACTCAACTTCAGCAAGTTGTAGCACAAAAGAAGCCATATAGGGTACTAAAATAAATGGGTATGGTTGTGTTCCAAGAAAACTTTATTTATAAAAACAGGCGTCAAGCTGGATTTAGCCCAAGGGCCATATTCGGCAGACCCTTGTTTTAAGACATAACCAATGAGGAGATACACTCAATAAGGCAACCATTTCCAATGTGTAAACGTAAAAAGAGCTAAACATTTATATGAAAGCTCCAATCCATTGTCTTTCATTTTCATTGAGGCAAGTTTTTAATCTGTTTTATAACAGAGAATACGTAACTTCTAAAAAAAGAATATTTAATTTAAAATAAATCAAAACTGTCATGGTTTATTTTCCTTTTTGCTTTGGAGAAACGTTTCATGCAATTTCCATAAGGAATGGCATTTGATGATCCAGACTCATATTGGCTTACAATTTACAATTTCTTTTGTTTCCCCCACACCTCAAGAAGAAAAAATATATATATTCTGTGATAAAACTGGTTACATCTGGGTTCATTTTCTATTTTATTTTAAGGTTGTATTTTGTCATTTATAATAGGTCTTTCCTGAAATAATGCAGCAGGAAGATCTATAAATATCAAACTGGCACCTCATATGCAAACAGCAAGTAGAAACTACAATTGGTCAAAGAGCAGGAAAGGAGGGAGGGATGCAAGGCAGAGAGAAGGGCTCTCTGCTGGGTCAGAAGCAGGGAGATGAGAGGACTTCTAGGATTCTCTGGCTCAATGGGTCTCTAGGTAGGAGAATTATATTTTCCAAACCCAATCCTTGTTTGATAAACTGCAAGTGTCTCGAAGGGTATTGGACTGGGGTATTTAGAACAGCGGTGACTGCAAATCCTAGGGGAGAGTGACTCTATCTACAGAGCGCTACGCTGAAACAGAAAAAGTAAATGAGAAAAACCTACATGCCGGGTCTGGGCACCAAATAGAGTTAGGAAGTGATTTACAGGTCAGCTTAACCAGCCTGCCTGGTCATGTGAACGGAGTTAGAATAAGCAAAATCATTAGCAATAGTATTTCACTTTGTATTGGTTCTAAGAGGATTAAACAGGCAAATCTTATCTTCCCAAATCAATATTTTCTATTTCTGTACATCATTGTGGCTTTAAAAAATCACAGTTTCAGGCAGGGTATGAGGTTGATCCATCACCTGTCACCTCGACTGAGGAACATAGAGGCCATGTGATTAAAACCATGGATTGTGGAATGAGCCTGACTGGTTCTGAATCCTGGTGCCATCCCTTATCAGCTTGGTAGCCTTGGGCATGATATTTATGGTTTCCGTACTCAGTTTCCTAATCTGTCCAGTGGTCAGAATGACAGTCCCTACCTCGTGGGATTGCTATGGGGATTAAATTTATCTACTCATCTATCTCTCTATCACACTTGCCCAGGCCTATATGGGGCATGAGAACAGTTAAGGAGCCTCCAGTTCAGTGTGGGTGACAAGCTCATGGTTAGATCACAGAGGACCTTGCAATACACGCTGAACAAATGCTGGGATAGAGAAGAGACCTTGAAGCAGACAGTAAAGCAAGAAGCCCCCCTGGGAAAGTTGATGCTTGAGCAGAATGTTGTGAGAGAGAACACAGGACTCAGGGCAGCAGAGAAGAGAGTGGTTTCCACACAGTGGGAAAATGAATGTATTCTTAACGTGATGTCCAAAGCCATCCAAACTTGATATTGTTCCCGAGCCCCCATCTCTCAACACGTCCCTCCTCAGTCTCAGACACCTGTCACTGCCAGGACATTGCCTCGCTCGACTCCAGACCATACGTTTGCACTTTCTGACTATTTAGAACTTGTCAGAAATCAGAGAGTAACTGTGAATGAACAGCATCATGAGGGAAGGCTTCACCCATCCTCCTGCCCCATATCCTATCACACCCCTCAAACCTAACACTGCTCAGGGTACCCTCTAGAAGGGCCCTGTGGGCTGACAGGGACAGTGCCCCAGGTGCACAATGACCTAAAATAAACCACAGCTATGTTCCTCCTCTCCTGCTTCTCAAAACCCATAAAACTGGCACAGCGATAAGAAACAATATGTCTTCCCTATGATCTCATCTAGCTGGCACTGATGAATATCGTTTTTTATTCTAAATTATGATAAATGCCTTGAATATAAGTGATGGCCTTTCCCAAGAATGCTTGCAGCAATAGAGGCATTGCGGGGGGAATCCCGTGCAGGAGAAGATAAACCCCATGGGTTCACATTAATTCATTGTTAAACTGGAAACCCAATACCAGGCTCGAGAGTACACTTAAGACTCATGGCTCCATGAAATTAACCTCCCCACCAATCATGAGTGAGTCATTTCCCCAAACACAATCTTGTTAAATTAAGGAGACAGATAGATAACTGCACGCCCCTGGTGATTTTCCTCTTGGATTTCAACTGAAACCTTTAAGTGAAGGGGGCCCTATAATTTTCATAACTGGGAAATAAAACCTCTTAGAGAGACCAACCTTCTAACGCTTGCTGATGCTACCTCACAAGTAGAAAACAATCTTTTCCTTATTATATATAAATTCCTGGTTCTCACTAGCTCCAAAAAAAGCTATGTATTTCATTGCATTTCACTACATCTCTGGCAAGGTGGATATTGAAATGGCAGAAAGATTCTGACAGTCCTCTAAATGAATGCATCGGTATTTCTGTAACTGGATGTCGAGGGTTTAATCTGCACTATGGTGCTGTCTAAAACTGGTAATAAAACAGAGGAATAATATGTCAAGATAAGATCCAAAGGACATATAATAGTGACATGTGCTACTCCGTGACAAGGGCATAATGAAATGTACTGAGAAGAGAGTAGCCTTATAAAAAAGAAGCCAGGGACTTTTTTCTGACAACAGCTGCAGAGCCAGAAATGGGGAAGATACAATCCATCTTCCTTGTTTCTTTTCAGTTTCAGGACCAGGTTTAGAGGTCAACAATCCATTAGTAGGTTGTCACAGTTAGAGATGGGAGACATTTATCATAGACACAATGTAGGTTCTTTGTTCAGTCCATAATGACCCCTTACTTCCCTTCTCACCCGTAGAGATGGTCACACCACACCATTCCCGCCCTGGTCCTAGCTGATTGGACCAGAGATGGAGAAGACTAGGTATATGGAATTAACGCTGAGAAAGATCCTAATTTAGCTCATGCTGGTCTCTTGGACTGAGATAGAAGCATCCTACTGTGAAGTACCATATTTCACCTGTCAATGGAACTCAAAAACGACATTGTTATGAATTTCAAAATTGCATCACTTTGGATGTGCAAAAACGGTAATTTATTTTTCTTTAACTGAAAACGTTTTTGATTTGGACTTATATTTATTTCTAATGCAGAACATTTAATATGGTCACTTCCAGAAAACCTCAAAACTCCGAGTGATTTCTCAGACCATTCTGACATAAAATATGCGCAATCAAGACTTCTCCCTCTGAGAGTTTTCTTCCTCTTGCTGTTTATTCAACATTGTTGGGATATTCACAAATGCCACTGAGGATGGTCGCCAGATAAAATACAAAACATCCTACTAAATTGGAATTAGGTAAAAACCTCACGTAAATTCATAACAACCAAAATTTTCAGTAAAAGTATATCCCGTGCAATATTTGGGATACACTTATACTAAAATATTATCTGTTGTTTGTCTGAGATTCCAACTTAACTGAGCATCCTGAACTTTCATTTGCTAAATCTGGCAACCCTATACTGAAGCTGGGTAGTGAACCTGATTCCCCAGCGTGGTCACTGCTGCCCTTGTGCGGACCACTTGCCCCATCTCTAACTTATCCCCAGATGATCTTTCCATCTTCCTGCTTCCATCCAAAGACCGGCCATGGCCTCCAGCTGTCAGATCGCAGTCATGCTCCTTGCTCTTGCCCTTATTTCCAGACTTCCTTGCACCTTCTTCATTTTCAGACATTTTTGGATGAGCTCCTTGCCAGCTACTCCGAAACTTATAGGGGGCTATCTTAGGTACTCTTATACCTTAATATGTACCCCCATCATATCTACTTAATTTCTGTTTTCCAGACTGACATGAGGAACAGAGGAGAGAAAAGGCTTCCCAACTCTCTATCTGTCACCAAGAACTTGAGCCAAGAGAGGAAAGGCCCTTATATATCCTGTATTTATAGAGAAGTTCTATTCTTCCTTGGTCCTCTTGGGCTTGCATATTCATATTTAATACATGGTTCCTCTTCAAACACTTTTCTCCCCACCCCAAGCCCTGAGGACTGTCTGTCTACTTGAGAAAGAAAGTACAAACTAAAAATGGATTCTGGGTGATAAGACATCCTTGCAAGAGTAATTATTGGCAGGTGCTTGGGTGGCCCAGTTGGTTAGGTGTCCAACTCTTGGTTTCAGCTTAGGTCATGATGCTACGGTTGTGGGAGGGAGCCCCACATCAGGCTCCGCACTAGGATTAAGATTCTCTCTCTCCCCCTTCTTCTCT
This sequence comes from Panthera uncia, assembly GCF_023721935.1. Lineage (NCBI taxonomy): Eukaryota > Metazoa > Chordata > Mammalia > Carnivora > Felidae > Panthera > Panthera uncia. The sequence continues at coordinate 143,645,665 of NC_064810.1, forward strand.
CCCCTGCTCATGATCTCTTTCTCTCTCTTACTTGTGCTTGCTCTCAAATTCAAAGTCAAAAGAAAAAAAAAGTAACTTTTGAAGTTGAAAAGGTAAAAATTTGTCACTCTTGATCTCTGCTTTCATTTTGGTCATTGTCTGACTACAGTAAAACAAATCAGAATTTCATAACATATCTTAAGCACTTGGGAGGTTAAAGTCTCTTTCACAAACCATTCTGGGCTAGAAGAGTGAATCCACAGTTATTATGGATTAATTAGAAAATAATTTCAATGAGAACACTCCAAAACAAAACCTAAGGAACAGAAGCGAAATTGCCCTCAAATGTAAAATAACATTCTTATAGAACAAAAGTGTAAAGAAGCAGGAGAAAATGTGTAACAATTCAGTGAATAATTGAATGAATTTAATAAATATGTGAATCAAAAAATAAATGCAATTAGGGGCACCTGGGTGGCTCAGTCGGTTAAGCGTCTGACCTCGGCTCAGGTCATGATCTCGCAGTCTGTGGGTTCGAGCCCCATGTCAGGCTCTGTGCTGACAGCTGGGAGCCTGGAGCCTGTTTCAGATTCTGTGTCTCCCTCTCTCTCTGCCCCTCCCCCATTCATGCTCTGTCTCTCTCTGTCTCAAAAATAAAATAAACGTTAAAAAAAATTTTTTTTCTAAATAAATAAATGCAATTAGTCATTCCTTATGGAGAGAAGAGAAACTAAATCAAGAAAAAAATTTTTTTAAATTAAGATTTCAGACAAGAATATAAGGCAAAATTTAAATGAAAATGATAAATGTAAACGGATGACATATATTCTGCTAACATATTTGAAAAGCTCAATAAAATGTAGTAAATATTTTTTTTTTAATGTAAGTTCTTGAAATTGATCAGGAGAGCAGGAAATTCTTAGTAGTTCAATAAAAATGGGAAAAATTAACATTAGATCAAAGAATTATCTCCCTCAAAATTTCTGAAAAGTTTTATGATTGACTTTTCTGAACACTTCTTAAAAACTTGATGTCCGTGTTATTGTAATTATTCTAAAATGAAGACAGTTTAAAATCCACTCAAAAAAACAATCTAACCAAGATCTCACACACACGCACACATAGAGTAGATCGATCATATGTAGACAGAACCAAAAATCTAAATATACAAATCCATCAATACATTAAAGCAAATTACCACAGTAGAATGAGTTAAATTAGTAATGTAGAAAATCTATTAAGGCACATTTAATTTTGTTTAAGGAGTAACATGATAGAACTACCTTATTAGATAATAAAAGAGAAAATGGTAAAATTCAATACTCATTTTTATATTATTTCTCAAGAGGATTTACAAAGAATGTATATTTTAAGACATCTTTAACAAAATCACAAAGAAGACAAAAATGCCTTCTATTTACTGATATTACTGAATATATTTTTGGAAATTCTATCAGTACATTATAATTGCTGATAACTGATATGAAGCTTACATATTAGAAAAAAAGCAAAATTACAGTTATATACTGATATAATAGTATATTTAGAGAATATATGAGAATAGCTTTAACCCCTTCAGAAATAAAAAGAAATACGGTAAAGTAGTAATAAATATTTAAAAGTCTGCCTTCATAGCAGCATTTGCAGTTAGAAGATTTTTTTAAATTTTATATATATTAACAAATATAAAAATTTATAAATAACATTAATAGGAAAACATATTCAAGTCCTCTATGAGAAAATCCATCAAAATTCTATGATATAATATCTGTAGTTGTTTTTTCCCCCCAACTATATAGAAAAGAGTAGGAAGTGTTGAGTATGAAACTAAATTAGCCATGAATTGATCCTTATTAAAGTCATGCAATCAGTACATATGGGTTCATCTCTGCTCTTGTATATGTTTGAAATTTTCCATAGTAAAAATTTAAAAAAGAATCTGGGTGTGAAATAAAAGAAATATGGTTAAATGGAAAGATGTACCATGTTCCTAGATGGAAAGGCTAAAATTTTGCGAAGATGTTATATCTCAAATTAATCCATAGGTTTAATATAATCCTAAATAAAATCTCAGTGGAAGGTTTTTACATTAAAAAAGTGTTTCCAAAATCCATTTGGAAGAATAAACAGATGAGAATAGATCCTTTTCTTACAGAGTGAATGAAGACCTGCCCCACTAGACGAAACATATTTTTAAGTTATAATAATTATAGCAATACGGACTTGGCAAACAATCAATAACAGTTCGATCCAATAAATGGGTTCCTCCAGAAATGGGATCAAGTTAAATCCTTGCTTCATCCTATATTTCAGACCCTTAATTAACATTTTCTGCCTTTCCTCTCCAGTTTATGCACTGGTATAATTCTGCAATTCCCTATGTTTTAAAGACTTTGTTTTCAGCTGGGACAACTTCCCAGTTCCCCTACTTGATAAGTAGGCTTTGTCCAGCATTGGGTTTCATCTGGTGCCTCCAATGGGGTGACCTGCTCTCATGAAAATCTGGTTTCTCTGACAACTTTCTTCTGTCAATGAACAGATGCTGAGTGTCACAAAAAGTTGTCAACAGAGTATCAAAAGAATAGGTGGCTGAAGGAGATTTCCAAATACCAACATCACCCGGTGGAAGAAGATGGTAACACCAGCAAGTTTAGCTTCCCTGTCTTCCCAACAAAGTCACTGATAACATAAGCAGTTGTGATTACAAGAGGTGTGTGGATGGGATGGGGGGAAGGGATACTATATATTCTGCAATGGAAGAGAATCTTCTTAAAACATATACAGAAGTCCATAAATGCACACTTCTGAGCTGGACTTAAGATGCCAAATTAGCCGCTTCCACAATCATGGTAACCATCCTTTAAGAAGCAAATTTTCTTAAGACTCGATAAGCCTAACCGCCTCTGTTTCTTATATCAAAGAAAGGGGTAGGGATGGGCAAAGAAAGGAAGATGCTGGTTACAGAAGCAAAATAAATTCATCTCCATCAGCCTCGACATAGATATGAATACATAATATTCATCTACCAAAAAATTTTTTAATGATTTAACTTTGGCTAGTGGGTTCTAAGCAATTTTTATGTTCCTCATTATGCCTGACTGTGCTAGCATGATCTAGATTGCTTTAAAAATGGAAAGAAACTACCAACGACTGTTAAGTCACGTCTGCTGCAACTAACTTTTCCACACCAGCCTTTTCAGCAGGGGTTGTTCTCTTACCTGATCTGCATTCCCTAAACATCTGCTTTTTACTCCATTACATCACTCTATTACATACATTATGTATTATATTTCAGTTATTTGCTTAAAATCTGTTTCCCGTACTAGCCTTTGAGTTCACATAGGGTAGGGATGATGCCTTACTCATCTAACACATAGGAGGCAGTACATTTTTGCGGGTTGAATGAAAGGATGAATAAACTAACAAATGCTTATTCCCGCCGGTGATGCTGAATAGCAGTTGATTATTAAAAAAGCCAAATTCTAATAATAAAGGACTAGATCAATTGGAAATGCTCCTACTGTAAGAAACAAAATATGCTGAAACAAAGCATAAAAACTGCATCTAAAGAAAAGCATCACAGACCTACCAAGACAGAAATAAACTTCTGGAAGGTCCAAGGAGAGGAAGGGAGCTCAAGAAGTTCAGCCAGAAATGTCTCTACCCCAGGGACATTTTCAGACTGAGGGAGGATAGCTAATACAGGAACCAGAAGGGTAAAGTGAGGGAACAGAGATAGTGGCCACCATGTGTGGAAACAGGCACTCCAAATACTTCAGGAAACAGAGTTCAAAGGTGTTCAACGTCACTAAGGGCAGTAAAGCAATTCTTCCTCTTGTTTAGGATTCAAAGATCTCCACCCTGAAATGGCGGTAGGGTATATACTCTAGAGATTGAGAAAAACTTCAAGCTTTGGTCCTGGGCTGCTAATTCCCCCGGATGCCCAGAAGAATGAAAATAAAATCTTCTCTCCCAAGGTAGGTAACTCCACTCCATATTTTAAATTATTCCTAAAGGTAATCTTTCAAACAAAAATATTCCGTAAACCATCAAACATTACAAGGTGTCTCTCTAGATAGAGAGCCAGGAGTCACAGATACAAGAATCAATGGGAATAGCGTTCAAGGGAATTTAGATATCAGAGTTAACAGAGGTAGACTAGGTGTAAATCTAGGCGTGCAATGGTCATGGAGATAGAGGCTGATCTTACAAATGTCAGCAAGAACCTAGAGGCATTATATATGTGAAAAAGACTCAATTAAAAGAAAACTGGATTAGATATAGCTGAAGACAGAATTCATGAATTTCAACAAAGATTATCAAAATTATCCACAACAAAGTGTGGAAAGAAAAAATTATGAAACATACAAAATAGAGAAAGAAACAGTGAGAAGATATCAAATACATTTAATTGGACAGTCCATCAGAAAGAGAAAGAAAAGGAGGGAGTTAATAATTAAGTGAATAGTCTTCAAAATTCGGAAAAATATCATTCCACAGATTTAATAAGCCCAATAAAGCCAAAGCAAGATAAACCACACAGAATCCATATTTACAACACCATAGATAAATGGAAAATTAAAGAATACTTGAAAATCTTAAAGGAAGCCAAAATAAAAAGTAATTTTGTCATCAAAAAAATGAGTTAGTTAACTTTCTAACACACAAAAGGGGGAAAGAAAAGGAAAAAAATCATTAAAGTACCAAAAGCAAATTACTGTCAGAATTCTACTTCCAGAAAAAAATGAAATAAAGCCATTTTCAAAGAAGCAAAGCCTAACAGGATATGCTGCCTTTGGATCCACTAAGAAATTCCTAAATTAGGTCTTCAAGAAAAAGGAAAATTAGGCCAGATGGAATCTTGGAGATATAGCAAGCAATGAAGATATGTGCACAAAAATGTTCATAGCCAATTTTTGTAAAAGTCCAAAGTTGTAATAACCCAAGTGTCCATCACTGGAGCAAAGATAACAAATTGTGCTATAATCATATGGAAAACTATACAGCAGTGAAAATGAATAATCATCAGATTGCGTCAAAACACAGATGAATCTTACAGACATAAGGTAAATCTGAGCAACAACAACAAAGCCAAGCCAAAAATATATACATGATTCCTTCAGAAAGGTAAAAATAAACTATATTATTTGAGGATCCATACTACAGAGAAGAACTAAAAACAAAGCAAAAGCCAATAACAAGAAAGAGTACATGGGGGACTTCTGTGCTTCTAGTTATATTCTTTGAATGTATCTTTAAAAAAAAAAAAAAACTAAAAAAGAAAAAACGACCAACATCTTCCAACCCCGCCCCCCCCCCAACAAAAGCCCTCGGAATGAGCTATCAGAGAGGTTATTGAGTTACTTTTGCAATTAACAAAACTCCCTAAATTATAATTGTTCATCAATATCATAATGACTTAAGGGCAGGTATATTTGCTGTGTGAATGTGTATGCATAAGTGTTTGCATACATAAGTTATATACACCTTGAATTTAAAGATATGGTGACTATTTTACAGAGTTTCCCTTTTTCTATTCAGGGAAATTAATTAATTCTACAATTAATTTATTATTGCTGTTAACAATTTTCCTACAAAGTAGGGTTTACATACAATTCCTAAAAGCCTACGAAAAATAAATCTACATTTGCCACCCCTGAGTTTCTACGAAATCAGAATAATTCTGTTCACATGTACTCGTATTAACATTTGGAATTGCCATGGAAGAAGAACCCAGAAGAAAACTGACTCCCTGAAATTTTCTGTCCTTGAAACAACAAAGCTGGAAAGCCTAACTAGGAATGTCAGGTATGTTTTCAAATATCTTCCTTGGAAAACAACACATATGACAATTAGAATTGTGCAAAGGAAAACAAACAGAACAATTTTTTCTAAGAAGTCAAAAGGGCCTCCCGTGTCATACCAGGGAGTAGAAATAAAAGAGAAAGCCTGTTGCGGTGAGTTCATAAAAAATAAAAGGCAAAAAAATGGCAGATGCTTGGAATCCTTTAAAAATGTGAAAACCAAATTCTATCCACCTGAGGCAGATCTAGCATGCTAATTACGGCAAGAATTTTTCCATTAGCTTCATTCCACGTTTCCTTTTGTGCCCTTTGACTCTAGGTATCTCATTTTTCTTAGATTTTAGCTTACAGAACCCTCCGATATAATGAGACCTTCATCAGTTTTGTTGTAAGGTAGGATACAAAAAAAAAGCAATCTGTAAATAGAATCCTCCTTCCGGGATATTTTCAACTGCTGGGACACAAGGGTAGACTTTCTCCCCACTCCTGCCCCCACTTTTTATCATTTTAGCAAATCTGAAAGTCTTCTATGATGACTGGCAGAGAAGCAAAGGTTGGGGTCCCCTACTGAAACGGGATGGCTGTTATGAAGAATGAAGTCTTTACCTGGAAGGATATCAGAGAGATTCCCACACTCTGAGGCTTCTCCAGAAATAGACAGGCAGAAGGTATTAAGTCCAATAGTGGCCAACACCCCAACTCATCTAAGTCAAACGGACGAAATTAATGTAGCTTAATCAGTAGGACCAGGTGGCAGTCACCCAAAGGTCTGAAGGAACTCAAGGATGAAATTGGGAAGCTGTTGGCCAAGATACTGGATCCAACACTGCAAACAGGCAGATTGTGAATGTCATTCTGTTCATTAGAAGGGGTCAAGAGAGGACCCAGGGAGCCTTAGAAAAGCAAGTATCTCTTCCGCTTGTCCAGTCGCCAATAAAGAACAGCATCATTAGACACTAAAACGAAAATAACTTCCTAGGGGAAAGACAATATGGTTTCTGAAAAAGGAAAGCATGAGTCACTGATTTATTATTGGTCTCTGAGGCATGTAGATAAAAGGCCAAATGTTGGCACAGTTTAGAGTAAAGACTTTTTTTCAAGTGCCAACATGAAAGGGGATGCGAGGAGGTAATGGATATATCAAGCCATATGGATAAGGCAAACAGTTTCTACACCCCGTCAAAACTGCAACATATTGGCAGGAAGGGGCACTTTTTAAGACTTGAAAGAGATCAGGTGGTGATGATAAAGGACATAGTACTTCACACTGCAGGTAACAGATTTAAAACACATCACCATTTGATGGTATTGGAAAAAGACACAAAGTAAGTTCACTTCAGGAAACATTTCGCTGAGCATTGAATGTCAAGCTTTGTACTAAGCAGTGGGACCATAGCAATGAATAAGATCCCTTCTTCCCTCCTAGTTCGGTCTGCTGTATACTGATTCCAAAAACCACGAAAAGGGTTCTGCGTTGGGACTAGGGCCCACTTACGACCAGTTGGTAACCACTGACGGAAATCGGGTAGGATAACCGCAATGATGCAGTAACTTATCCCTTGGAGCCACAGTTCACAAAGGCATTAATATATTAGGCTAAAAGGAGCACAGATCCAAAACAAAGTGCAAATCCTTTGTTAAAACCAATGACAAATGCAGTGCCAACCATAAACCCTAAAACCCAATTACTGGTTTATTCAGTGGAAAAAGACATAGTGGATTTTGAGTATGTGCAACTTTAACATTAATCACTATCTCCCTTTACCTCAGGGAAAAGGAAAACAGACATGATAAAGGGGCTTGTCACAACTGACTGAAAGCATGTGAGCCTTTTTTTATTTTTGACGTGATGCACACATATATACGTGCACGTGCACAAATTTCCAAAAGCCTCATGAAAAGAAAATCAATTTTTGTTTATTACAATTTAAAAAAAAAGCCAAGAATTTAAAAAGGAAAGGGCGATTTAGCAACCATGAATTTGATGAGTTCTGCCAGTTTTAGGCAATCTCAACCTTGCTAAAAACTAAAAATTTTCTCTGTTCGTGCAGGAACATCTAAGACATGGAGAGTAATTTTGGCAGCATGAAGCACAGGAGACTGATGTCTCTCCTACAAGCAAAATGCTTCTTTTTTGTCATCAGTTTGAAACACCTACCTTCCTCTTTTTCTGCCACATTACTCAGGAGGCTGTCATTCCAAGGAAACTTACAATGTGCCTGTGTAGGGGGAAGTGTGAGTGTTCCCTGGCGTGAAAATAAGAACTTCTTTGATCATCAGATTGTTTAGTATTTTCAAACCATCTAATGGCACTTCCATAGGAACTCCATGAAGAAAAACAAGGGCTAACAAAGAAATCCTCACAAATCTGACACTGTGTGTTCCAGTTTCTCTCATAAATCTACTTTCCCTTCCTTCTTTCTTTTCTTGCACAATTTTGTTTAAAAAACGGCATATAGTAATTGTCATTTGCAATATCAGTTACCACCCAGAATAAAAATCTAAATGGGGCTAAAAGGTAACACATTTCTGGGGCACCTCGGTGGCTCAGTCAGTTGAGCGTCCGACTTCAGCTCAGGTCATGATCTCGCAGTTTGTGAGTTTGAGCCCCGCGTCGGGCTCTGTGCTGACAGCTCGGAGCCTGGAGCCTGCTTTGGATGCTGTGTCTCCCTCTCTCTCTGCCCCTCCCTCACTCGCACTCTGTCTCTCAAAAATGAATAAACATTTTTAAAAACTGTAAAAAAAAGAAAAGGTAACACATTTCTCAGGTATACTATTCCAGTGAAAATCTCTGCCTTCTTCTGGGGGACCATATTGGGAGATGATATTGGGCTCCTTTTTCTTGTTTTCTCTTTGCATCGTAGGACTGGGCCCGTAATGGACCTTTGGTGAGTGTGTATTGAATGAATTTCCTATACTCTTCTTCTTGCTACTCCTTCTCCTCATGAATAACCAGGACTCCTAAAGAGTGTAAAGAGAATAACTATTCTCCTAAAGAATAGAGGAGGATTCTGATCTTCCTCTAGAATGAAGAACTGCAAACTTATCGGCCTCACATTTGAAACCTAGGTATAGCCCACAGTTGCATGTCAATACCTCTGTCTAAAAAAGATCCCTCAGAAAGAGCTATGTCAATAAATAACACTAGAAGGAAAACGTGTCTGTAAGTGTGGGTATACACATGGCTTACCTGCTAAATTGACAAAGCTAAAAACCCCTGTGATGTCAAAGGTTAACACATACACACACACACACACACACACACACACACTCATACTCTACTAGTGAGAAGGCAAGCAATATTTTAGAAGGAAAATTAGGACATAAGTATAAAAAAACATCATGAAAGATCATCATGGCTCTTCTACTTCTAGGAATTTTTTATAAGGAAAGAATATAGGATTTACACAAAGATTTAGCCCTCAAAGATGGCAGCCAAATCTCTAACAGCCAAACATTAAAACAACCTAATTGAGTGCTTGCATCAGCAGCACGTATATGAAAACAACCTAACTGGTCAGCAATAACGAGATGGTCAAGTTAATTATAATATATCAAAATGATAGAATACTATGCAGCTGTTAAAAACATATAGAATGAATATTGGTTAACTAAAAAGCAATTGGTTAAGCGAAAATAGTATGCTAAAAGAAAAATATGTTATAATTTATTTATTTTGATTTATTTTTATTTTTTTGAGAGAGAGTGAGAGAATGTGTGCACATGAGCAGAGGAAGAGTAGAGGGAGAGGGAGAGAGAGTCTTATGCTGCCGGATGCAGGTCTTTATCTCACAACCATGAGATCATAGAGATCATGACCTGAGCCAAAATCAAGTCAGATGCTTAACCAACTCAGGCCACCTAGGCATCCCTGTTACAATCTTTTTAGATTAGGTATGTGCACCTGTGTGTGTGTGTGTGTATACACACACATTTATTTATTTATTTATTTATTTAAATTTTTCTTAACGTTTTATTTATTTTTGAGACAGAGAGAGACAGAGCATGAACAGGGGAGGGTCAGCGAGAGGGAGACACAGAATCCGAAACAGGCTCCAGGCTCTGAGCTGTCAGCACAGAGCCCGACGCGGGGCTCGAACTCACGGACCGCGAGATCATGACCTGAGCCGAAGTCGGTCGCCCAACCGACTGAGCCACCCAGGCGCCCCCACATTTATTTATTTAAATGCATATATGCAGAAGAACATACATAAGTGGGCATACAGTTATCTGAATTGTCTCTTTTTCTTCATTTTTCTCCATATCTGAATTTTCTGATTTGTCTATGATGCATATTAATTGCTTCTGAAATAAACATATAAAAACAGACATAATAAAAAAATCCACAAGACCAACATAGTCTTTCTAAAGACAATTAAATTTAAAAAAGTGCCCCTTAAATTGTTTGCTGAAACAGGAAATCCCTGTGAGTTAATATTGGTTGATAACGGTAGGTAGAAATGGAGAGAAAACATCCATGCTCAAAAATTCATCTGATTGGTATTTTCTCACCTCATGTATCTATTAGGGTTCCCCCCAGCTTTAAACTAAACAGTCCTTCTAATAAGCACTAAAAATTAAAAAGCCAACATTGAGATTTTTCTCCATCTATGCAACTGATTCTTAGAATATATTGCCTTTTCTTTTAGATCAAAGCATCAAAATTGCCTTTGATCCAAAACAGCCATGTAGTGCCAGCATTCACATCTGAAGTCAACCTATTTATAATCACAGGGTTCTTTTTTTTTTTTTTTAACATCTGATTTTCTTTTTATCCCTATGATGCAAAGGCGACTAGTGATAGTACAATTCAGAGAACAGCAGCTCTGCTTTGTTTTGGAAGCCATCTTCTTTACTAATACAGGACATTAAAAATGCAAACACCACAGCTAGTCAATCAGGAAAACAGCGTTGTGAATGTCAGGGCTCGGAGGGTACAAATTAGGGAATTCGTTTTTCCCTTAACAGAAGTATATTCACTAAGTAATTTGCTTTCTTTTAACTAGAGTTATCCCCTTCCATTAACTGGAGGAGTGAGTCCAAATTAAAATCGCTATTAATCAATTACTGCTGGAGGCACACTCCAGCCTCGTGTTAGGACCTAGGCAATAAAACTCATCAACTGCCATTTTCATCATTGTTATCTCAGAGCGTTCGAAAGGAACGATTTGGGGTAGGGGAGAAATTGGAAACTCCTAGTTATTGCTGACATGATAGCAAGTATTTTTGAGGATTTTTAATATATTTAAGCAGTCAATTTTTCAGTGAATTCTAATTTCATCCTTGTTTAGTGTATACTTGCTAGGCACTGGGAATACAGTGGCAAATACAATGACCTAGTCTATATCCTCACACAGCTTATGTTCTAGAGGGAGGGAAAGTGAATACATGAGAAATCTTAATTACCCATCATGATGAGCACTTACGGGAAGGGGGCGGGGTCTGAGAAAGAAGAATGGGAAGATGCCGGTCCACCTGGTGAGTCTGGGATCTCTTCTTTAAGGAAGTTACATTTAAGCTTCAACACAAAGGATGGCGGTCATGAACATTCCTCATAATATGCTTCTCTCAAAGAGTATTTTATTAGCATCCTGCTTTCCTGATGTTCCTCCTACCTCCCCAGCCATTCCAACTTCAGCTTTCACGGACTCTGAAGTTCCTCAGGGCTAAATTCTACATCTTCTTCTCTTCTCGGTTCCAAGTTCTTCCCAAGACAATCCATTCCACTCCTGTGACCTTGGAGAACATCTATGTAGCAGCAATTCCCAATATACTTTTGCAGCCCAGACCCCCTCATCCTAGCTCTGCATCTACACGTCAACTGCCTACATGACATCTTCACTCGAAAACTTCATAGGAATCCCAAATTTAATGTAGCCAATGCTAAAAATCAAGATACTTCACTCTCAAATCTTCTCATCCTCTAGCAATCTCCATCTGCCTACGCATGAACCTTCACTCAGTTGCTGCATCACTAGACAAGAGAGTCAACCATGACACCTGTTCTTCATCTCCCTCATATAACTGGTGATTCAACCCTATCTGGTTGGTGGACAGATAAAGTATATCTTAAATTTCATCACATTTTTCCATCTCCCTGCCATCAACTCTTCCTTGGACACTGTAAGCTTCATATTCTTGCCTCCACTCTTGCCTACCTCCAATTCACGGTCTTAAATGCAAATTTATTCAGATTACTCTCTGGTTTTAAAATTCTTTCTGTTCTGGGGACACCTGGGTGGCTCAGTCGGTTGAGCATATGACTCTTAATTTTGGCTCAGGTCATGATCTCACAGTTTGTGGAATCGATCCCCGTGTCGGGCTCTGTGCTGACAGCATGGAGCCTGCTTGGGTTCCTTTCTTACAATTCTTTCCTTTCTTAAAAAAAAAAAAAATGTGTATGTTCTGTTTCTTCCAGCCGAAACATCTCAGTTCTCCCTGATATACATTCTCTGAGTGCCATACTCTTTTCTGTATCACATAGGAGTGCATTTGGCTACAAGGGACAGATCACCCAGTGGAAGTGATTTCAGCAATAAGGACAATAAATGACCTCGTATCACAAAACGGTTGCAAAGTAATCACTTCCAGCATCAGCACAACACTTTGTGACTGAGGGTCATCGTCGTATGGCTGCAAGGCGGCTGTCAGAACTCCACACATCATGCCCTGACCCAACTTCATTCAAGGTAGAAAAGGGGAAAGGATGCTTTCCTCTTGTGTGTATCACCCCCAGCTGCAGGTAAAACAGTTCTCAACAGTCTTCACACCTTCCTCTACCCTGTACCGACCACAGCTGTGTCATATTGTAGCTCTTACTGCAAGGGAGACTGCTTAGATAGCTCGGGAAGGAGAAAGGAAGGCGGTTGGAATGGCTATAGTATATATGATCAACAGTGTCTGACACATTCTTCGGAGCGCTTACTAAAATAATAATAAAAGAATTAAATATGAACATTTTGTTCATCGTCTTCTCGGTAAGATTATAAGCTCTTTGACTACAGGGAATGTGCCCGTTTTATAAGCCCCAAATTAGCACAGCACCTGGCCTACCCAGGAAGTCAGTTAGCATTGGCTGAATAATGAATGAATAAATACAAAAGAGAACAGAGGCAGAAAATAGGTGCAAAAGGGACAGAAAACTGCCAACGCAAAACTTGCTTACGCTGATTGTCCTCTCTCAGCTCTCATGGTTCCGCTCTCCATTCCAGTTAATTTAAAAACAATCCTTTATGTGAAGGGGCGCCAGTGTGGCTCAGTCAGTTGAATGTCTGACTCTTGATTTTGGCTCAGGTTGTGATCTCAGGGTTGTGGAATTGAGCCCCGTGTTGGGGTCTCCACTGAGCATGGACCCTGCTTAAAAGTCTCTCTCCCTCTCCCTTTGCCCCTCCCCAACTGGTGTTCTCTCTCTCTCTCTCTCTCTCTCTCTCTCTCAAAAAAAAAAAAAAAGTAATAGTAATAATAATAATAAAATCATAAAAACAATCTTTTATTTTTAATTTTTTTTTCAACGTTTTTTATTTATTTTTGGGACAGAGAGAGACAGAGCATGAACGGGGGAGGGGCAGAGAGAGAGGGAGACACAGAATCGGAAGCAGGCTCCAGGCTCCGAGCCATCAACCCAGAGCCTGACGCGGGGCTCGAACTCACGGACCGCGAGATCGTGACCTGGCTGAAGTCGGACGCTTAACCGACTGCGCCACCCAGGCGCCCCAATCTTTTATTTTTAAAAGAAGCTTAAAACTTTTGGGGCACCTGGGTGGCTCAGTCGGTTAAGTGTCCGACTTTGGCCCAGGTCATGATCTCGAGGTTCTTGAGTTCAAGCCCTGCCATCAGGCTCTGTGCTGACAGCTCAGAACCTGGAGCCAACTTCAGATTCTGTGTCTCCCTCTCTCTGCCCCTCCCCCGCTTGTTCGTTCTCTCTCTTTCTCTCTCTCTCCCTCTCCCTCTCAAAAGTAAATAAATAAACTTTAAAAAATCAGTAAAAAAGGCAACTTTTAATAACATTCAATTCTTTGCACAACAAATACAATTTCCGCAACTTTTTAATTCCTGCCATGGAAGTCGACACGGGTATTGTTTTTTATTGAGATCCAGGAATGAATTCTTTACAAAAATAAAATAAAATTGTCACCCCTTTAATAGAGTTAGACGATGCAGAAAATTTTGAATTGCATCAAGTACATAAATGCAAATCAATTCTTGGCTAAAACATCATTCGACAAGAAAAATGTATAAAAGCCAGAAAGTTATTTAAAAGAGCAGTCATCAAATTTTTGGTCTAACTTTTCCACTCCTGAAAGTGTCACGCCAACAGATAAGGATGTCATTCAGATTGGCGGACTGGGGAGAAGGCAGATGTAGAATGCCAGGCACAGAAAGGATGCTTAATATATTTTTGTTCTTATGTCTAGAGCAAAGGAAAACCTGGGTTTATTCCTAACTCTGTCATGTCCTAAATACGTACCACAGGCAAGCCGAGGATGTTCCTTGGTTCATGAATGATAATCTTAAACTACCTTTCAGTTATAAAACGAAATAATAACTTGAGAAGTTAAATGCAAAACAAAAAATGGTGTGAAATACAACCGACAGTAGACAACCTAATAAAATAGGAGGCAATAAATTCATAGTTCTGAGAGTATCTCTATTTCCACATGCAGAATCGGTTTCTGTAGCTTCTGATGGATACTGAAAGGGAGGAAGAAATTGTACTTTGTCCTAGGTTCTTCTAACTGGACTCTAAATTAAATTTCCCATTTAGGGGCACCTGAGCGGCTCAGTGGGTTAAGGGTCCGACTTTGGCTCAGGTCATGATATCACAGTTCGTGAGGTTAAGCCCCACATCAGGCTCTGTGCCGACAGCTCAGAGCCTGGAGCCTGCTACAGATTCTGTCTCCTTGTCTCTCTGCCCCTCCCCTGCTGTGCACTGTGTCTCTCTCACACTCTCAAAAATAAATAAACGTTAAAATTTTTTTTAAAAAAAGAATTAAATTCCCATGAAGGCAGATTAACAAGAGAGAAAAACCAAAGTCTTATTATGGGCACATGGAGGCCGAAGAATGAGATCGAGACCCAAACAAATGACGAAGGCGGTTTTTACACATTTTAGACAATGAGACAATACATTTGTGAAGCCTTGACATGATAAAGAAAACGTGTTTGGAAATTTTAACTGGTTAGGAATTCTAAGTGGAATTTGAGTTGGAGTAGATTAGTAAAAAGAAAAGTAACAATTTGTTTGTACAGCTTTCTCAGCTTTACAATTCCTGTCTCTGGTGGTCAGGATGTCTTGTTACTTCTTTCTACAGGGAGGGCACCTTTCAGGTGGGAGATTTGTCTTCTGTTTTCAGGAGGCCAGAGGGGACCTGAGTGTCCTTGCCCTGACTGATTCCCAAGTGGCTTCAATTCAAAATAATCAATATGCCACTGGGGCACATTTTAGGTGGGCCTGCCCTTGGCCCCTACTACACTATTCTGTTCGGTCATCTCCAAACACAAAGAGTGCGGACATACAAATGTCACAATTCATCTTGAAAGAGAGTTGTAACTGCACAAGCAAGACTGGGTTTCAACTTTAAATATGGTTTTCCTTTGAAATAAAATTCCTTAAAAAGAGAAAATGACTTTAGCATTGGCAAAGGGAGTCCCCCTAAGGAAAAAAAAAATGTAAACAGATGGCTGAGAAAGATCACCCACATGCTGCACACATATCTTGAGGAGGCATTTCTAAGAATGAAGCGGCATTTCCCAGCCTGGGCCACTTCCCACAAGAATCCTTATTTTACCCGCGGAAAAACACAGGGTTTATACGTGTGGCCAGGGGGGACCCCCGCAGCGCCGTTGCAACCTGGCCCGCTGGGATCCAGACTAGCGTCTAACTACCCCCCTCCCCCACCCCGACCACACACACACACACACACACACACACACACACGCAAAATGTTCCGAAAGAACATAATAAATCAGTGTTCGGTGATCAGCCCGGAACTAACATCTTCCCGTATGCATGCGCTGTTAAACCCTAGCTAAGCATATTAAGCATTCAATTTAATGTATGACACACATCTGTTCCGCTTTCTCAGCGAGCAGAAGTTTCAAGATAACTTCAATCCCAGGCTTAATCAAGGAGAACAAAATCTTGGCCATGTTTAAAACTGAGGTTTAAAATATAATCCCAATGAGGGCAAGAGAGACCATTTTGCTGTGACTAATGAGATTATATGACACCTAAAGCTAAGCCCCAAAATCACCTGAGCAGAAACACTAGACTTTTTTTTTTTTTTAATCTGAGCCTCTGTAGTTTTCCTTTTCACGCCACCACCATTTACCAAAGACCTTCCACTGTATCCGGTTCAAAGCAACGAAACGTAAGCAAGAGCGAGGCCTCCGAAAACACGGTGGTTTCACCTTCCCTAATGCCCCAAGACCCTAAGAGGGAAAAGGAAAACTCACGGATCTGTCTTTTACGAGGAGAGCGCAGCACTGAATTCCAGCCATCAGCATCTTGTGGGGGTTCCAGGCCACGGAGTCGGCTCTGTTGCGGAAAACCAAACGGACAGGGAAGGAGGGAATAAGTAGCTTCTGGCGGCAAGATTACGATCATTAGTAGCACGTGATACTCACACCCAGGTGTTCAACAGGCTGCCTTGTTGGAGCAGTTGGGGGAGTTTGGGGTTTGGGTTGGTTTCCTTTCCAGTAAAGCGGTGACTTTGTCTCTGTTTTCATAGTCCCTTGAGTGTGCAAGATCCAGGCAGATGCGCTTGCCTGAACACGAGGTGCCCCAGGCCTGGAAAAACCACATTTACCTGTGGATGCCTCTCAGGAGCTTGCGGTGCTTCCTTGACATCAAAGCTGAACCGCCCCACGAAGCCTGTGGAGATATTTATAGAACCACAACACGTTATTTCAATGCCATTCGTCTGTCAGTCTGATGTCACAGAAAACCCTGAGTGACAACCTGTATGGTTTCCATACAACATCCAGTGCTCATCCCAACGAGTGCCCTCCTCAATGCCCATCACCCATTTTCCCCTCTCCCCCACCACACATCTCCAAAGGCAAGGGAATTAAAAGCAAAAAATGAACTATTGGAACCTCTTCAAGATAAAACGTTTCTATGGGGCGCCTGGTGGCTCAGTCGGTTAAGCATCCGACTTTGGCTCAGGTCATGATCTTGCAGTTTGCGAGTTCGAGCCTCACAGCTGTGCTCACAGCTCAGAGCCTGGATCCTGCTTCAGATCCTATGTCTCCCTCTCTCTCTGCCCCTCCCCCTCTCTTGCTCTCTCTCTCTCTCTCTCTCTCTCTCAATAATAAATAAACATTTAAAAATTTAAAAAAAGATAAAAAGCTTCTACACAGCAAAAGAAACAATCAACAAAACTAAAAGGCAACCAACGAAATGGGAAAATACTTGCAAATAACATACACTTGCAAATGACATATCAGATAAAGGGTTAGTATCCAAAATCTATGAAGAACTTACCAAACTCAACACCCAAAAAACAAATAATCCAGTGAAGAAATGTTTTTATTCTTTAGTGTCATTATTGAAGCATAGTTGCCACACGACGTTACATTCGTTTCAGGGGTACAACGCAGTGATTTGACAATTCTATGTATTTCTCAGTGATCACCACGACAAGTATAGTTACCATCTGTCAGCATACGTCGTTATTACAGTATTATTGACTATATTCCTGATGCTGTACTTTTCATCTCTGTGATTTATTTATTTTATAACTGGAATTTTGTGCCTCTTAATTCCCTTCACCCATTTCACCCCCACCCGAGCCTCCCCACCTCCCGTCTGGCAACCACAGGTTTGTCCTCTGTATTTAAGAGGAAAATAGACAATATCCTTTGCAATGCTGGCATTCTCCCACACACAACATGCCAGGGTTGATAATGAGGTACGGGCTGAGGGCTGGCATTCTGAATAATAAAGAGCACAGTTGACAGGGTGGGTAGAGGGGTACACAGGAACTCAAAGCCAACTAGGAAGGGCTAGGTGGAACCCATTCATTAGATCTTTTCAGCCAAACAGTTTTCAGAAGTATTTGCAAATCAAAAATGTTTGAAGAGTGGGAGAAAGGAAGCCTGGGACTTAGGGAAGATATCCACAGGAGACGTAAACACTATGAGCGAAGGAGAAGACAGCTGAGACTGGGAAATGGAAGGAAACCCCACAGACAGGAAGTCTGGAGCCAGGAGTAGGGGGGATGCTGAGGGGTGGCGGGAGGGTGGAGGGAGGAAGAATCCACATGAGAAATAAGGAAGTCAGTCTGGTCCTTGAAATTGAGCAGACTTCTAAGTTTTAATTTGCAGAGTATGGAAGGGTAATGGTTGTGAGGGAGTATGAGGGCACCAACTTGGGCCATGTTGAATGCCCTCCATGGTTATCTAGACCACACAACACTGCATTGAGAATGGAGCCATTATTGCCTCAAAATTTTTAATGGAAAAACTAAGGTTCAGAGGTGGTAGGTGAGATCTGGGAGCCAAAGCCCATTCCTGCTTCAGGATAACATCCTGGCTTAGGGCCAAATGGTAGAAGACAGTGTGCGGAGCTGAGGGTGATGGAAGGAGGTGAGTTCAGGAGCCTCACACACCACATTCGAACACCTTCCCGTCTCCTGCACCACCCTCTGCCTCCCTTTCCTCCCCCAAAATTAAACAAATTCTCACAATCCTAGTGAGGGGCAAGGAAGTTTGAAAATCACATGAACTTCGAGCACCTGGGATATTAAAGCATGAGTGACGACTGTCTCAGTGTGGGAGCTAATCTCGTTAACAGGTCAGATAAACCGTAGTCCAACTTGTCTAATACCGCTAGATGTCTAGTAGGTGCAAATCAAACAATTTGTGTGGCTTAAAGACTCTTATAAGAGTGTTTCCTTAAAAAATGTCAACCTTCGGGGTGCCTGGGTGGCTCAGTCGGTTAAGCGTCCGACTTCGGCTCAGGTCATGATCTCACAGTCTGTGAGTTCGAGCCCCGCATCGGGCTCTGTGCTGACAACTCAGAGCCTGGAGCCTGTTTCAGATTCTGTGTCTCCCTCTCTCTCTGCCCCTCCCCTGTTCATGCTCTGTCTCTCTGTCTCAAAAATAAATAAACGCTAAAAAAAAATTAAAAAAAAAAATGTCAACCTTCTTTTTTTTTTGAAAATCTAGGGAGGTTTTCATTCATACTTATAAATCACAATTCTCTCTGAGCCTCTCTTAAGTCTTTAATCTCACTCCCAATTTAGAAACTGCTGTACCTGCTCTGCTTTCCCTAAACTACATAATCCATATTTGATGTTTCTTTTATGAGAATGGAATTTTTAAGTATAACTGCTGATATACTTGATTTTTTTCCCCATATTTCCACAGTCACAGAGTACTCACTTCATATTATCTTTTAGGACGGAATGTATTATTATGCTCCTAAGTCTATAAAAATCAATAAGATAAAAGCTGAAATGTGAACAAGTACAAATGCGACAATCCCATTTAAAGTCACAAATAATCTACCTGAAGCCTTGCCATCGGCATACTAATAGGGCCGGTGACTCTAGCGAGATTTACATCACTGCTGCTTTTACCAAATATTAGCATATGCTTAATGAAAGCCTTGAGCTGCTGAAAAATTCTCTCTGTAACCCAGGCACTGTACTTTGAAAGCATAAAATCATACAAACTATAAAATTGTGTGTAGGTATATCCCCCAAATGCTTAGTTACCTTCCGTTCAGAAAGTCAAAAATAGCATGCTTTATTTTTCTGCTAAGGAGGATATGAATCACTCACTTGCCAGAAGAAAGTTCCCTATGGTGTCATCAGTATGTTCAACCATCCCTTCTATTAGGTTGAATCAAACTAATTAACTCCTCGTTTTATAAAAAGAAAAGGAAAACCAAAAGCTCGACAAGCATTCAGAACCGGCCGAATTCAAATTATTAACCCTGGATCAGTAGAATTTGAAGAGTTACCTTTAATTAAGGGAAAATGTATTAGGAAGAGCCCCAGGACTTACAAAATTAATTAGGAAAAAAAAAAGTCCATTCTTTAAGTTAGAAAATTATGAAGAATGCAAGTTATCTCAGTCCCTCTCAAATAATTATCTACGAGGGATCCAGACAAAACCTGCTGTAATTATAGCAGGCAATTATGTAATGCAGCTTTTTGCATTTTCCGGCTGATTGGAATCATGTCATTTTAGAGCTAGAAGATACCTCACAGACCACATCAGCTATCTCCCTCTTTATAAATGAAACCAAAGCCCAAATGGGTGAGGTCACAATGAAGAAGAGACCAGTTAGAACCCAAAGTCAAAGTCTCTTGATTCTGTAGTTCACTGTGCCCCTCATACCACACCCGCATCATGACAGTACTAGATTGAAGGGACCAGAGGAAATGGTTCACGGGAGAAGAGGAAATAAAATAGAATCTGGAAAGCAAAACCAAAATTTACACCAAGTCTTGGTATCTTCTTCTTTATTACCTTATGGAAAATGACATATATATTTCCCCTAATTAGAAATATACACTTGGGGCTCCTGGGGAGCTCAGTCGGTTAAGCGTCCGACTTCGGCTCAGGTCAGGATCTCGCGGTTCATGAGTTCGAGCCCCTCGTCGAGCTCTGTGCTGACAGCTCAGAGCCTGGAGCCTGCTTCGGATTCTGTGTCTCCCTCTCTCTCTCTCTCTCTGCTCCCCCCGCTCCCCCGCTCACACTCTGTCTCTCTCTCTCTCTCTCTCAAAAATAAATAAACGTTAAAAAAAATTTTTTTAAAGAAAGAAATACACAAATGAAAGTAGCTGGGACCTCACGTCTAGTTTCTGAGAACATGAAAGACATCCCACCGCAGCGGCGAACAGACGAGGAAGTCGAACCAATGGGTACAGACAAATGCACTTACATCCACATGAAGCCAGAGGCCGTGCCTCTCACAGATGTCCGCTATTTCATCCAGAGGATCAAAGGCTCCCAGCACGGTGGTACCAGAGGTGGCACAGACGAGAAACGGAGCTGCTCCCTGTGAGAAGGACCCACAGACAAGAACTGTCACCATCACCACTATGTCCGTCCTGTAGCAGGTTGGTAAACAGAACGGTTATACATCCAGAGATCTACGGGCTTCCGTCGGAGGTGACCACTCCTGCAGAGTGCTTTTCAACTCCTCCGCAATCTCATCTCAGAGAGGTCAGGGAAACTGGGACAATGCTGTGACAGCAAGAGTCCTTGGTCCCAACTTGATACTCATCGTAACCCTTTTTATTCTCATTTTCTTTCCGTAGTATTCTACGCTCTCAGATTTCCCACACGGAAAGTGAGGATGCTCTGACCAGTGGCAGGCTGGCGTTCTATGCGATCGCTAACTCCTTTTGGGGGCATGTCACTGGGGCCTGGGTGCCCGCGTGGTTGCGCCTCCACAAAATAACCAGGAGGACGACTGGAAAACAAGCAGCTCCAGGGGCAAACCGTGGAGGCCCGTCTGCCTGTCACTTTGCAAAGTAAGCAGAGCTACAAAACAAAGAGTGTGTGCTCAGGTACAAAGTGGTATCCGAGGGGATAAAGTAACCTCACTGGGCGACACTTGCCAAGATGGGTGCCCCACAGAGAAATCCATTAGAAAGTGCTAGAAAAGAGAACCTGCATCACTCCTACCGCGATTATGCCTCTTCATACAGCCCGTGGCTACATCTTGTAGAGCGAACAGGTGCCAGAGGGAAATGGGGTGGGGGAGGGAGACTGTGGGAACACACGCAGAGATGAATGGCAACTGTAGCCAAGCAAGCCAGATGCCCTGGCCCCATAAGGAACTTCAGAGCAGCCAGATAGAGGGAAGCACATGAGGTTGTTGACCTCATAGATCCATCCCCGTATGTCAGCAAAGAGGCTCTGCTCACTGTGGAAGTGACTTGGGAGGGAAAATTTGCACACAGAAGTAGGGGTGGAGGAAGCAGGGAGAATCCGAAGATTCTAGAGCTCCTGGGGAACAAGTGACAAGAACGTTTACTGCCTATAAAAGTCATTTTACCTCCCTTTAGGACGGAGTCCTAGTTTTCTCTGTTTTATCTTGAAGTTCAGTTGTTCTTACGTCCCATTTAATGTCAGGTGGTGTTCCGGTTGAACCTGACTCATTCCCATTTAGCTGACCTTCGACAGAAGGACGTTACTTCTCAGTGGAAAGAGAAGCAGAGCAAAGACACTTGGTCCACCTCTTTAAATTGAGATGCACGGGAAACAAAGTGATGGTACACAGTGACTCCATTTGCCATCTGGGGAGACACTGGTGACACACGGAATCCAGTCCATCCAAACCTGTTAGAGCAGGGCCAGTAGGGGATAGAGACCCTGGGGAACCATAGGCTTTAGGAATTCTTCCCTGCGATCAACTACCAACAGATTACGTCTTTATCATGTCGGTGACCTAAATAAAATGAGACCAGATTTACATCAATCATTAAGAGAAAAAGTAATTTCCTAAAAGCACTTAAGGTGCCTTTCATGTTTGGACTGTTCCTTATAAACCCTATGACACCCTGAACAGTTGTGAAAAAATACCTTTGCAGGCTATTATAGCCTATTAATGAGTTTTCCGCACCTTTTAAACAACCTAGCTATAAATACCAGGCCCAGAAATTAAACTTTTGCAATCTGGATTTAACCTTCCATTTTTTTTCCCTTTCTCATATCTCATGCTATCAGTGAGAAAATTCAGTGGGAACAGGATTGATTGCGTGCTGCTGATGAGGTGTATTCCCTACAAAAGTTTGTCACTGAAAACACTCGTATACAAAAGCACCTTCGAATATCCAGTGGTTATACGAGTTTGATCTTTTCATAAGAACTTCTGATGCTTCTGTGGTTTTCGGCATCTTTGTAGTGGCGTCAAATAAAGGTCACTGCTCAACAGATTTTTAATGGATTGTGGTGGGCTGGGGAACTGAATCCCAGCAGAAAAAAAACTGATGCACTGGCCCCACATCTGTAGCAACACGAGTTAAAAGCTTGAAACAGAAGAGCAAGGTCTGAAGCTACTGGAAAACGAAGCTAATCGCCAGGTATTATCTCAGAACAGACACAAGGTTTGTCCTCGGTGAATCTAGACTCAAGTTTTAACTAACTTGAAAGAAAACTGAGGAAACATACCCACTCTCACCCCATCGCCCTACTTTTAAATGTCCCTAAAGCGATTTTCACTTTTTCAAAACTCGTCTTTTCAAGTTCTCAACTTCAGGATATGTCAATTTTCACGTACTTTCATTGTCGAAACAAACAAAAATTTGAACAATGAAAGTACTAATGACTGAAGCAGAATAAAACCCATCAAATATGCTAAAGCATGCATCCTTCATGATATTAAAGAAGAAAAGTCGCCTTGGCTATCTTTAACGGATGCTAGGCAACTAACTCATTAATATGAAAACTGGTAAATAAGGAGAAAGAATAAAACATTTATCCTGCCCTCACTGTGCCAACGGTTCCTCTTGGGAAACCAAACAGGAGTAAGGGAAGGTTTTCTTTATGGTAGTAAGCCTGCCATTAAATGAAGGAGGAACAAGGGAATGAATTAGAACATCACCTAAGGAAATAACGGGTGTGGACAGAGATCATCCATGGCAGCAGAATTCATGGGGTGAGAAGCCGAAGCAGACGTCTGTAACTGATGGACCAATAATACCAGAACCCACGGATCAATGGCAGCACAAAAAGAGACAGGAGATGTGTCCCGACTGAAGGACAAAACGCCACCTGTGAAGAAGCCTTCCTGGTAAAAATTCCAACCTAAGTCTCACTGACTCTCAAAATTTCACTGTCAAGTTACAGGAAATATAGAGAACAGAAGGATTGTATAGGGAAGGGAACACTTAGATTCTCAAATTCTTGATGTGATCGACAAAAACCACAACGTGGAAAACTCTACAGGATAAAAAACTTGGTTTCTTCAACAGATCAATTGCAGGGAGAGAAAAAAGGAGGCGGGGTAAGCTACAGATTAGAAAAGATTTGTGTGGGGGCGCCTGGGTGGCTCAGTTGGTTGAGCGTCCGACTTCAGCTCAGGTCACGATCTCACGGTTCGTGAGTTCTAGCCCCGCGTCGGGCTCTGGGCTGATGGCTCAGAGCCTGGAGCCTGCTTCCGATTCTGTGTCTCCCTCTCTCTCTGCCCCTCCCCCATTCATGCTCTGTCTCTGTCTCAAAAATAAATAAACATTAAAAAAAATTAAAAAAAAAAAAAGAAAAGATTTGTGTGATGAATCAACCAAATGCAACATATGGACCTTGAATCCTTATTCAAACATGCCAACTATTTAAAAAATGCAATAGGAGAAATTTTAATATAGAGTAAAAATTTGATGATATTAAGAAATTATTTCTTGTAATGGTATGTGTGTGTTCTTTTTTAATAAAGAGAGAGTATATACCTTTTACAGATATACTGAACTATTTATAGATCAAATGATACGATGTGTGAGACTGGCTTCAAACTAATCTAGTGGTAGTGGAAGGGGGTGGGGTGTAGACAGAACAGAGCAGAAGCTAACAATTTCAAAGTTGCATGATGGGTATAGAGAGGCTCATTATATTAGGTTTTATATATTTGAAATTTTCCATAATAAAAAGTTTAAAATTCAAGAAAGAAAGAAAGAGTGAAAAGAGAGTGGGGAAGGAGGAAGGAAGGAATTCTATGAACCATACGGAAAGCACAATCGATTTTCCGCGCCCCCCCCGCCCCCAGAAAAGCATTAACGACATAAACAAAGTTCTCTTTGATAGGAGTATGTAGAAAAAGATAAAACTAGGGGAAAAAGGATAAAATTAGAACACAATATCTGTGGTTCACAGCAGAACAAGCAGGTTGTCATATAGAATTTTACCTGAGAGTGAATGAAATCTGATAATCTGTCTCACCAGACAGCTATCAAGCCCACTTGTCATCAAAATGTTAAAAAAAAAAGATAAATATAGATCTAAGGACACACAACTAAAGCCAGTACACCTGTAGTAAAGGCAGAATTTTTAAGTACAGAATTTCAACCCAAATGCAATGAGCAAGCATGTTCTGGTGATAAGGTGGTTTTTAGGAAAAATTAAAAATGTGAAGAGTAAAATAACAGAAAAGTATTAAAATAAAAAGTACAAATAAAGATTTGTACAAAAAAAAAAAAGTAAAATAAAGAGCCTATCCTTCTTAGAGTGTGAACTCGTATAAGGAGATCCTTCTATCCCAGCTCAAGGCTGGCCTTTCTGGTTTTCAGCAGCTACAACAGTTGCAAACCTGATGCCATCACTATGTACTGGAAACACAGGGGAATAGTCTGAAGCTCCAAGAGCGGCGAGAGATGTGGTGGGATGGGAGGGAAGCAATGAAGCAGGTGCACCTAACCCAGCAGGCTTTGGGTCCAAGAAGCAAGATGGCGGCCACCAAGACAACCACGCCCCCAAAAAGCAGGTGTCAGGGCCAGCCTTAGCTGGAATATGGCAGGTGAGGGGGCCAGGCCTTGCCTTCCCAGCAATGGGTATGTCAGCTTTAATATATTCTGGCAGCTAAGGAAGGGAGGACATTCTGCCAGAGCTGAAATACTAGGCCCATACCCAAAATAAGGTGATGAGTATGCCATGGGCTTTGCGTGGAAGCAACCTGTGAGGGCAGATTGCTCAAGAAATCAAAATCATTCTGACTGCAACCCAGAGACACCTGGTCTGGCCTATAGAATTCTCAGGCAGTAGTTAGGTAGGAGAGTGGCTACAGGGGTCCTGCTGGAGAGGCTGGGCTCTTCTTTGAAGGCTGATTCGAGGCAAGAATCCAGAATATGGTGATGTCAGTGTTTTAGTAGGCTCCAGCCACCTGGGAATGAGAACATCTGAGAAACTGCACAGAACATGGACAGCCAAGCACCTGGAAATAGAACATCTGTAAATGAGTTTCCCTATTTTAGTGCTAACCAGAACCAGCTCTCTTCTCTCTCCCACACACAGAAACGGGTCTGGCTGCTGCAATTCTCTCCTTTGTATCCAGACACATGCCTACGTTCTCCTTCCCTCTTCTTCTCCCCTCTCACCTCTTTTCTGGCTTGCCAGATTTGCTTCTCCAGTTCCTCAGGTATCATTTTACCTCTAAGAGACACAGATTTGAGACGTTCAGTTATGTTTAGTAGTGAACAGACATCGGTACTGCTTTTTTAAAAAGTATGAATTCCCCCTCCGCCCACCAGGCTTCCGGATCCTGTCCCCATTACCTTCCATCTGTTTCCACAAAGCAAACATTCTCTGTACCAATCCCAAGAAAGGAGGCTGCTTTCTTCATAGAGTAATGACACTAAATTAAAAGGGACAAGGGAGAAAAAGGAAAACATGAACACACAGCATGAAAAAACTATTGCCTATTATCTCAAGTCATATGGCTGAGCCCAATCCTTGGAACATGATTCCATAAAAGAAAAAAGAAAGTAGTCACTTAAATGAGCTCCTTAATACAGTGGTTGAAAACATCGACTTTGGTTGGGATCAGAGAAACTAGGATTTAATTCCAATTACAGCTATGGAATCTTGAGAAAATAATGTACACTCTCCAAGCCTCAGTTTGCTAATTTAAAGTGGGTGTGTCAATGCGAATTCATTTGTTTTTCATAGAAATAAATACATGTAAAGGGCTTAACACAGAACCTGACATATGGAACAAACTTGGTCACTGGAGGCTGTTGTTTTTCCATAACATCGAGAGAAGTTTCTCTTGACACTATAATAAGACTCAACATTAATGGAAACAGAATCTAGTCCACTGCTGACTCAAAACCCTCCAAGGAGGGAGCAAGACTCTGCTTCCATAACTACAATCACAAACCACAGCAGAATTTAATTGTTCTCAAAAGCAAACAATGGCTTATAAACTGCAGATCAGACCCTTGACGAATCTGGCTCAGTATCAAACGTAAGATCAAAATTAGGCATTCAGGAACGCAGCTAAAACCACAATAACGAAAGTAATAGTAATTTATGGACACACTACTTTCTGCAGCCCTGGTGTGAATGAGGCTCAAATGTGGCTCTAAAATTAGGTCTGACCTATTTCCTACTGGAAATGGTAGTATTTGCTTTAGATTGTTGGGACTTTTTTTCCTACTACATAAAGCCTATAAAATAATTAGCATTCAAACATTGGAGATGTCACTCTTTATACATTAGTGTGGACAGGTGGTCAATTAATTCTGTTTCATGCCAGAAAAAATGAAGGTGCGAAAGGACATTATTGTACCAAAAACCCTTAGTAATTTAATTTGTAGGTATGAATACATTAAAAGAGTAGTCATGCCTTCACACTTAACTTGATATATTCCCTCAAATGTGGTAATTTTTTTCTTCCTTTGTCAAGAGAGTTTTATTGGAAGCTCTTTTTTTTTTAACTCTGTAAAAATAAATGCAGAAGTAACACCATCAGGAAAAATGAAACCAGCCTAAATAATTAATTTCCAAGTATCAAATAGGACACAGCCAAGTGCCTGTAGGATGCATTCATTTCAAATTGTTACAAGAACATATGCATATTGAGGAGTAATAATGTATATGAAAATGTAATTAATTCTCTACTTGCTACATCAGCCCACCACAGCTAAGGTGACACACAGCCAAGGTGAATTATTTCTCACCAGAGACTTGGGCTCTGGCAACCAAACAATTATTGATCTCGTAATAATAAAGTGTAGCCTAGCCCACGGACATCTGCCAATAAGGAAAATCCCATTGCTTTGGCCTAAGAAATAGCAAAATGTCCCAAAGTAATGGATCTGCTGAGTAAAAAACTGGTAATCAGAGCAAGAATAGCTTCAGTGGAGCTATCTTTAGGTACTTCAGGGCAAAGTATAGTCCAATGTCAATCTCAGATGGATAGGGACAGATTGAAAAAAAATGTCTGCGAAACTGAAGTCTAAACATCTGAAAGCATCAGAGGAAGCAAAGAGCCCTGGAAGGGGGGAAAAAAAAGGAAGGCAATGCTTTAGACGTGCTTAGTAGTTTCAAGGAAAGGAAAAAGCTAGAAGGTTGGAGTTCAGAAGTAACGGCTGCATTTAGAAACAAATGGTGGCTGCTCCCGTCTCCGGCAAAAGAAGTCAGTCAGCCATTCTAAGACCCAATCTGCCCTCAGGTTTCATTCGTCCTACAGAAGACACAAAAATCTCAGTGGGCTTTTATTTCTATCAAGATAAAACAGCAAGTGTCTACATGAAAGACAGGATTGCACTGACGTTTTCCTTTCTGATTCCAGAAAGGGGTTTTTCTGTGACCTTGGGCTTCTCGGTGAAGCACCGCTTTCCCCTCCCATAGACGGTGTTCTGGACAATTAGACTCCCTCCTGGTGCTGACGAATCCGATGCTCAAATGAGCTCCAGGCAGTGGGGTCTGTGCAGGTCATGTGTTGGGGAATGAGGGAGAGGGATGTTGTACAAGGACTTCTCCAAGAGCACACAGCTGGCTCAATTCCTAAAGCAGGGTCGGAACCCAGCCTGACATCGTAGGAAGCACCTGCTCGCCTGTGGAGAACACCTGAAATAACATTCAAACTCAGGTCACACTTGCCTAGAGAGAAGGGCCACGGAGAGGGCAGTGAATGAGGTGGTGAGGAGGCACGACCCTGAGAAGTGCACCTGGCCTCTCTCACCCCATCCCAGTCTCCATCCTGCCAGAGAGGAGCTAGGCCAATGGCTGGCTGGCTGGGCTGGGAGGGGAGAGTTTCTTTCCTCCCCTCACTTTTTAGTAGCAGACAACGATCGCTGCTTGATGCTGATTCCCACGATGACTTGAATTCCAAACCTATGATTTCTGTAACTTCAGGGGAATTCATATCTCACTGCTAATCAAGCCATAGATTTGTGACTTTTGTTACTTTTCTCCTAGTGTCCCCTCTCTTTGGTTCCTGTTCAGCCTGCAGAGGCTGCTGTGGATACACTGACAGTGCAGGTGTCTCTGTTATGATGTTCTAGGTCCACATCAACAATCGGATTGCGGTCAAAAGCTCCAGTATGCAAAAACACCTTCAGTGGAGCGTGCCTATAATCTACATCCGATGGTACAAGACAGAGATGGAGTGGTCACCCCGAAGGCCTCGTAAAAACTGGAAAAAGAAGACCACCTAATATTGCTTATACTCACAAATAATCAAATAACCACCGGGCCAAGGGCCAACACCTAAAAGTAAGCAAGAGAGATAGAG
Source organism: Panthera uncia (assembly GCF_023721935.1). Taxonomy (NCBI): domain Eukaryota; kingdom Metazoa; phylum Chordata; class Mammalia; order Carnivora; family Felidae; genus Panthera; species Panthera uncia. The sequence goes on from NC_064810.1 coordinate 143,674,636, forward strand.
CAAAAAGACTATAACACAGGGTTTAAGACCATTGAGGAAACACAGCCTTCTTTAATTCTTGTTTTTTTTTTAACTAATGGATTGCTTTGAAGGTGATCACCAAAACATGAATTAAAATAATGCAATACTATGACCTCAGGCTCTCTGGCAGAAGCAGGGAAAGGAATGAGCCGCAAGGTAGGGTCTGGATGGATGGAATGAAAATATACATTTGGAGCTATGGTGTGTTCAAAGCTATGGAGTTTTCCTTTAGAATTCACGTTGTTGTGAGCTGAGTGTTTGTGTCCCCTCAAAATTCATGTGTTTAATCCCTAACCCCCCACTGTGATGGGATGAGGTTTGGATAAAATCACAAGCGTGAGACTCTCATAGGAAGAGAAGACAGAGACATCTCCCTCTGTCCACAAGCATAAGCTGAAGAAAGGCCACATGAGCGCACGGTGGTCCCCAAACCAGGAAGCAGGCTCTCACCAGATACTAAATCTACCACCACTTTGATCTTGGACTTCCCAGCCTCCAGAACTGTGAGCAATAAATGTCTGTTGTTTAAGCCACCTGGTCTATGATATTTTGTTACAGCAGCCGGAGTAAACTAAGACGTGGCTCTAGTTCTTGGGTTTCTGGTTCCATCTTCTGCTGGCATATATTTCAGCCAGGGCATATATTTTACCTCTTTTTGCATAGATAGCTCCACCAGAGATTTTTTAAAACATACTCGTTCTGGTTTCCCAGCTGCATGAGGTCTCACTACCTTTTCACTCCCAATCTGCTAGCTACACCTGTGTCACTGACCTCTTGCAGGTATGATCTCTATTCTAGGCTTCCACAGTAGAATTCCTTCCCCTTTTCCAGAACAATTATTCCAGAAAAGACCTCTAGTAAAACCAAAGAATGAAGAAGGCAAGAGTAAAAGCCCTGAGCTGATAGCAGGGGCTCTATGAATCTGCTTTCACAGGCGTGGAAGTGGCCATTCAAACGCAGAATGGACTTTGCATTTCCCATATGCTGGCTTCCTTCAACGGAAATACTGAAGTTTGGAACCCAGAGAGGGGAACTCTACTCCATAATAATCCCAAAGAACCAAGTATTTTCCCCAGATGACTATATTCCCAAACATTCTTCACTGGCTTCACCGCAAGAAGGTTTTGGGAAGAAGGGCCTCAGGTGGCTGAGTTAAGAATCTCAGATTAGATGATTCCTTCCAGACACTTCCCACACTTGCTGCCCACTTTGCACTGAACCAATCAGAACAAAGGTTAGACAGACACGGAGGAAAACATGGGGGTTCTCCTACCCTAATAACTCATGCTCTCAAAAGAAAATAACAGATACGGGAAAGCCCAGCCGGAAATAACAGAGAACTCATAGATTCTGCCCGCCTCGTGTGGTTGACAAGAGACCTTGGATTATCACAGAAGGAACAGAAGCTAAACTCTTCCGGCCAGGGATGCGGGGAAGAGGCAGTGGTGGGACGGACAGAGGCACCCACTGGAATCGCACAAAAAGAGAAAAGGAAAATAAGAATCCCTTTCAGATAACATGGTACTTCAGCTTTGCCACATTACTGTAGCTAGGTATTCTACCCACATTACTGTAGCTAGGTGATTCTCCTCCTACTAATAAATCTAGCACCTCTGTGTATCTGTGATGTGCCGGATCCTACTTCACATGCATTAACTCATTCGATCCCTGGCACACCCCACTCATCTGTGACTGCTGAGCTCCTGTGCCTGCTGGCTTGCTACGATGGCCCCGAATTGTTCGCCTCTCCCTGTACTCATGCCCTTTGCCAGATGACCTTGCATCGAGGCCCCTTAAGAGACAGAGTCTGTTTTTACACTTCTTGGATCTGGGTTCCTTCCCGTCACATAGTTAGACCAACGAAAATGTGCCAGTTCTGAGCCTAGACTCAAGAGGCCTGGTGGGTTTCCAGGCTGTTTTCACCTGCACCCCGGTCGTGACAACACACCTGGACTAGCCTGCTGGAGGATGAGACACTTGGAGCAGAGAGAACTCACTGGAGTTGCCCCTGTCAAGCCCACTCCTGGATCAGCCATTGGGCAGCCAGCCCGCAGACAGATAAGAGAGCTCAGCCAAGAGCCGCAGAACTGGCCTATCTCAAGGCTCATAAGCACTGAGAGATAGCTATAGTTCTACACCACTGGACTTTGGGATAATTCGGTGCATACAACAGCTAACTGATGCTTATTTTAACAAATTAGGAGACTGAGGCATGGAGAAGTTAATCGACTTACCAAGGTCACTCGGATAGTTAGTAGTGGAGACAGGAATTGAATCCAGGCAACTTAGCTCAAAGCCAAAGCACTTACTTAAAATCGGACCTCCTACTTTGGTGGAGAGTAAAAGGAGATAGGGCATTGTGGCAACACGAAAGCGTGTGTGTGTGTGTGTGTGTGTGTGTGTATGATGGTCACTGTTTCTGAACACCTCCCTATCCTCTTGAAAAGCCTTTGTGTTAGCCATTCAAAGCCACCAGTTTTACAAGGAGACGCGAGTCTTCTGACATAGCTGATAAGTTCTAATAAATAAGACACTCGAAGGAGAGATTCACAGAAAGAGATAGCGCTTTCAAATTGAATGTTCTCTTTTCTCAAAGAAAAATGTGATAGACTATAAATTTTAAATCAAGGTGATGTACAAAACTGAGTGGCCAGGGGTTACGATATCCAACCCGTCAGAATTTCCTTTGGAAGAAAATATGATGTTAGACTTAGGCATATTAGTCACACATGGATAGGATAAAAGCATATCAGACGCCCCAAACACACCAAACCCTCTTAAATAATGCATTCTCAGAAAATCTGTAACTGATATCAAAAATAATTTTTTTACCTCTGCCGACGTGAAAAGGATTAATCTTGGCAACCCAGACAGCCCCTTTTCCTTAATATCGGGACAGTATTTGTATCTAGCTAAATTCATTGCATACATATTGGACACTGAACCACCTGCAAAAACAAAATTGAAATGGCATATTTATAGCATGAAAGTATAGCTCCCTAAGTGCCAACCACCGTGCAAGACATGAATGGCCATAGCTGTTCTAGTCTAATGACAAATCTCCGGAAGAGTCTTCTGAGTGCCGCGTCCCACACATCACTCCTACACACTTCCTAACCTTCAGTTCCAGCAATTTCCAACCTCAGCAAAGACTGGCGTTTGGCTCTATTCTCTCATGCCAGAGTTTTTCCAAACTAAGAGTTTCAATCGAAGGACGAGGGCCAGTACCCAAGTCTTCATAGTTAATAATATTCTGTCACCTGATTAATAAAATGATAATACATGCTCATCTACGGTCCCAATAAAGGACCGTAGGATAAACAAAATGTGATTCAGAAATCTTCTCAAGTAAAATTGACTGAAAAACTTCTAGCCCTTCCAAATTCCCAGGAGCAGATAAATTCATTTGTTAGATATAAATCCTAAATGGTAGATATCTTATTTGTTTAAAATTTACGTCAGTTATTTAGCATTTATGCAAAATGTTGTCACTCCGGGAAGAGGAACACGCTAGATTCTCAACAAATAGCATTATTAATATCCAACCTTTTGGAATATGTAAATCTTCAAGGAGTTGTTCCTCACGTAATACATAAATAAATGTTTACATGTTTGCAATGGAAAGGAGATGGCAATAACTAGCTGTACTTACCTGGGTTAAATATTCCATCCCCTTCTTTCCAGCCAATAAATTCAATCATTTTCTTCAGAACCGCTTCTTCCACTAACAGAAACACTGGGGACACCTCATACGTATAACTAGATAGATATAAAAAACACTTCACTTCTATGACTAGAGTCAAACCATCCCTTTGGTGTCCCGAGAAATGCACACAGAGTTTTATTAAACCAAGTGGCTATGGACCTGTGGGTGGAGCCTCTGTAGAGTCTTGGGCCATTTATCCCATTGGAAATAGAGACATGTGCAGTCAGTGATAGCGCTGGTCATGATTTGATAAATGCCAATAGCTGGTGGCCTTAGGGATATGCAAGCTACTTCAGAAGTGTTAATTTACGGGAAGGGAGAGATAAAGGCAGTGCATCTAGAGTTTTTACATTAGCTATGAGCAGTGGCCACTTAATTCTCTGGATGCTGCTTTGGATGCCGGTTAAAGAAACACCATTGTCATGGTAACCAGGTGTTACTAGATTACAACCATGAGTACCCTAACAGTCAGCTCTAGATATTCTACATGGAAACTACGAATCTTGAGCTAGGGTTTCCTCTCTTACATTCCTGTGTTTGTGCAGATGGGAAGTACTCTGCGGGGCATCTCTTATTAGGTGATGATTTTATTGCAAAGCACTACCCAAATCCCCTGTCACTGGAGGGTTTGTTGCTCTGGGCTGAGCTGCTATTGCCAGAGAAACTAAGTTAGCCCCTTGGGAACTGCGTCAGCTTCAGGGAGCCACCTTTCCCAAGGTCACAACCTTTCCTCTTATGACTGGGCTAGCTGGAGGTGTAACGGTCACGTGGACCCAACTCCAGACCACTCTAAAGGGCCATTGTAGCTCCAGAGATCTCCATGGAGTCGGCCAAGGTTGTCACTGAGCCTGCATGACAGCTGGACTCCTGTCTCTCTCCACTCCTGCTACCTTCCCCTCCCCTCACCCATGTTGATCCCAAAGGCATTCCTTAATACACATCCTGCTCGCTCAATTCCATCTAGAGCAGTTTCCCAGAGAACCAACCTGGGAAGGTTACCATGTCTTGTTTTGTGATGTTTGAGTCATTTCTTTCTCCAGATAACCTGACGGAGACTGTCTATATTCTCCTTCTCTGACAATCGGGCCAGTACATTAAAGTGTATCTGAATAAATGGGTACTCTAAATATGTACGTTAAACAGACACACTTAGACTTACAGTCACAGGGTTTAATGCAAATATTTTAACATCTGGAAGGGAAAACGTTGGAAACAGGGCAAAACAAAAACACGAAATGAAACGAAACAACAAAACAGAACACCACAATGTATCACCTCCCTATGTGCCAAGCACTCTCTAGACATCATGTCATCTTGCAAACAATCCAAGTTCTATTTTCAACTATGCTAGGCAACCAGTTTACACATAGCAAAAGTGTGGGGAAAAGTATATACGTTTATGTGTACCTGAAAAATGGTGAGATAATCATCCACTTTTTTAAAAAAATTAATTTTAAGGCTGCCTTTGAAAGCAGCCAAACTTTGAACCTGAGAACAGGCATGGAAGAGGAGAAGAGGACATCATGGGATGCTCTCAGGACCTCACATTTCGAGGGGATTGTTCAGCTTAGCAGCGATTGAACGTTTTGTAAACCTCTCAGTGTTTCAACTAAAAGAACCCAGGAAGGAAGGTAGAAAACCCAAGATCCACAAGGAAAGGTTCACAGAGTTGGGTAATTTAACTCTCTCTTCTGGCCTATCTATCACTTACTTAACTGTTCTACTCACTGTGAGCTGGTATCATCTCGCATTACGCCACAAAACCTTCTCTAACTGAAGTCACCAATGACATCCATGCTGCCAGTTCTGGGGACAATTTTGAATCTCTGTCTTCAGTCAATACTCAACAGCATATGATTCTAGACACACTCTCCTCCATGGCTTCCATGCCTTCCTGTTTGATTTTCTCCTTCCCCCCTTTCTCTCTCTCTCTCTCCATGGTAGGCTAGCCTTCCTCCTCCTGATGGTAAAATATTAGATGTCCTCAAGGCTCAGTCCTGTGTTCTATCCTCACTCTATACTCTGTCCTGCAGACACTGCTTCTCCATCTCCTGATTTGTTTTTATTCAAAGTGTTTTCATCCTGCTCATCAAAATCATTTGTTTGGCTTTGAAAATATACCGGTGATTGGGACATAGCCACAGAAATTCAGATTTAATTGGTCTGGGTTGGGACCTGGGCCTCAATACATTTTTTGGAAATGTCCCAGGTTGATTCTAATGAACAGAAAGAGTTGAGCTTTACTGACTTCAGGAATCCCATCCACACCTACCATTTCAATTATCATCATTCACCACAACTTCTAAACTGATCCCTTTCATAGAGATATCAGCTTGGTTGATACATACTCTTGGATATCTCAAAGTCACTGTAAACTCAATTGCTCACAACTGAAAATTAAATTCTTGCTCTTGCCTTTTTTTTACCATATCTTTGAAAACCAGGCCCCTCTTCTAATGCTTCTTGTGTCAATGAATAAAATGACAGTCAACCCAGCTACAAAAGCCAGAAACCCAGGCAACATTTTATAAACCTCCTTCTTGTCCTCATTCCCAAGTTCTGATATATTACCCAGGCCTTTCTGTTTTATCTTCTAAACACATGTTTTTCTCTCTATTCTTATCACTTCTGTCTAAGTCCAAGCTACTGTCCTCTCTCGCCTAAGATAATGCCCTCCCGATTGGTCCCCTCAATCCACTCTCCATATTTCCAGTGATCTTTTCAATAAGCAAATGGTGCCTCATGATCTAGAAACCTTTAAGGCCTTTCCTTTGTACTTAGGATAACTCATAAACATGGCCCACTGGGTCCTGCATATCTGGTTTCTATCCATTTCTCCAATCACATCCTCCATCACACTCCCCATAGCTTATTCAGCTACACCTGCAAAGATCTTTCAGTTTATAAGGTACATCACGCTGTCTCTTGCCACAGGGCCTTTGTACATGCTGCTCCTCTGTTTGAAATTCATCCTTCCTCTTTTCACCTAGTTAACTTATACTCATTCTTCAACTCTTCGTCGTCATTTCCTCAAAGACTTTCCTGAGCTCCCAACTAACAAAATTGTCCACTTATATTTAGAGCATCATGCACGTCTTCTTCATATGTGAATTAAAGGTTTAGATCCATTTGTGTGGATAATTTTGATCAATTTGCATGGAGCATCTCTATCTCACTAGACTTTTTGCTTCGTGAAGGCAAAGTCAAGGTTTGTTTTTATTCAACGTATCCCTCCAGCACTTGGCAGAGACATGACTTTTCATGCAGGAATGAATGACAAGTTGCTTTATCAATTTTCTCATTTGGTAGGTGGAGATAACCATGCCTGCATTAACCATCTCACAGTCCCACTATCAAATCAAACGGCTCTTTAAAATACTGCTAAGTATCATTCCATTATTTATGATGACATTGTACAAATGAAACCATTAAATAGAAATTCACAAAATAAAACTTCACCTACTTAAAAAACATCTCTAATGCATGCTCTGTGTAAGAGTTCAGTAAAATGGCACTTACACACTTGGGTTTAAGGCTTCTGTCATAAATCGGGCCACCAAGGAGTAGTAATCAAGTCCAGCATACAACTGGTTGAAAAATCTGGGATGGTCTGTAAATTTAAACAGAGTGTTCATCTACACAGCGATAAAAAAGACCAATACTATCTATACAGCAGTAACATAAATGAATCTTTCAGACAGGAAAAGCAGCCAGATACAAAAGAATATATACTGCATGATTCCACTTAGATGTCATTCAATATCAGACAAAGCGGATCTACGGAGACTGAGGTTAGAATTCTGGGTACCTTTGCGAAGGTTATACTGTCTAGGAAGGGCCTTGAGGGAGCCCCCGGAGTGCCAGAAATGGTCTCTATCTTGCTCTGGGTGATGGTTACTCATGCACAGATAGGTACAAATACATGAAGCTAAGCACTTCAGATCTGTCTACTTTACTGAATGTAAATTATGCAACAGCTTTAAAAAGAATTCAAATTCTAATTGTGTACAAGGGAGACACATGTTGAAGACCCACCTCATAACCATTTCTACTGAACAATAATGTTTCTAAGAAAAACTTGGGCACTACCTCGAGACCTCTGGTTTATCTGCTCCCTTTTGTCTAACAACCCAGATCCAAACCAGAACCCTGGAGAACTGGATTATTTGAACTCTTTGTCCAGGTATCAAAGCCTGCTGCCTTTGTCTTCTGAAAATGTTGATATTAACTTCCCTATCTTTAAACGCATTTCACTCGCCAACAGGGTTCACGCTGGGCTACCGGTGGGGAGTGACTTTTCATTTTTCAGATTAGACCGTTTTTCGTAGTGCAACTGGCTTATGTAGATGGACTAAGATGTGAGTCATCATGCGGCTTACATAAACTTTCTAATTCAACTTACTTCAAAGGCAGTAGCCTTTAAGACTCAACTCCAGTTCCAACTTTCTATTTTTTTCCCCCTCCTATAAAAGGTCTCATAAAGGTTCTTGGCTTTACACAGTGTGAATATTCACACCACACACCAGGCTAACTGACTTGACATTCTCAATCATAGGAAGCCCAGCATGACAAAGAACAAAGAGGCAGGAGGTCTATTTCTAAATTTGAGTATTTGGGAACCTTTTAGTTAGTGGCTTCTCATTACAACGCTCGGCGTTTGGTTTTAGGTTTTCTTTTTTTTTTTTTTCCTCTTTAAACTGGGGGTTCAATAAAAAACAAAAGTCCAAGAAAATGGTTTTTTAAAAATAATATGTGGAAAACTTCCTCTACTCTGGCAGAGGAAACCAGACATTGCTACAAGTAATTTTAATAAGATTTTTTTTTAGTTCCGTGTTAATTTATGATTGATTTCCATGGTAACATTATGGAAAATATCCAGTAAACTGAAAAATCTACTGCATTAAATGTCATTCTCCACTTCTGACATGCACTATAATAATAAGATATGTATCTCTTCTTTTGAAATGCTAACTGGGTTTTTGATACATACACCAGACTTTCCCAAGGGAATATAAAGCAATTATTTTTAGCCAGGATTTTATTATGTTCTTTCCACTAAATTTAGTTCAGTGTCAGAATTCACCAAGCATAATGCCTGTATGGTCTTAAGCACTAGATTACCTTTACAGCCCACGGAGAAATGCATATTTGGGAAAGTTACTTTCTTACCTTTGGAACTTGCTCACTGGGTGTATGGGATATTAACAGTTAGAATCGCACTTCTGCCCAAGGCGAATACCATGCTACTGCATTTACAAAAGATCATAGCTGTTAAGTCTTCTTGTGAAGCTATCACGGCAGAAACTTACCATGTGTTCGTTTTTGTTTTTTTTTTTTTACACCATCGTAAGGGTTTTCATGTTTTGATCCTGCTAGATTTGATGAAATAATTGGGCAAGTACCAACTGCCAAGAGTCCATCAGTATCTTCCACGTCTATTCCTGTTTATAGCAAGGACACCCTCCTTAGCATTTTTTTTTTCTTTTTGCATATTCTGGGCCTTTCGGATTTAAAACCCCTTCACAAATTCTAATATCAAACTGACCTTTGGCAGTTTGGACCAACATAAGCAATGATTATAAACGGGGGATGGGATGGCCAAGGAACAGATGATATTTCTATATGATCGCTAACACCAACGGTTTTTCCATCGATTTATCTTTGGCCTTGACAAAAAAAAAATCTGTCTTAGGGATTAAATGGCCCATCGCAAACATATCAGAACCACTCTTTTTTGATCTAGCTTTCTTATCTCATAAACACTGTCATCCTCAGCTTTACTGTGAGGTAAATACGTGCTTAAGAAAATATAAGAACTTATCAGGGGTACGGACGAAGGAAGCAAACGAAAGGTCTTACTAGTTTTGACGCTGTAGCGGATGACATCCCGGCAGAGCTCCAACAGCCTGTGGTGTGGCTCTCCTGTGTTTCTCATGTCCAAATCAAGAAGCTGCTTCAGCTGTTCAGGAGGCCGCCACTCGCAAACCTAGACATTCAGCAATGGCAGTTAACTGAGCACCCACCGGAGCCAGGTACGAACAGGACGTTACCATCATGGACCCTACCCTCCTGCAGCTCCCAGACAGGTGGGAGAGACCGAGATTTAAATGTGCCACCACAGTTCAGCGTGAAAAGGCTGTGAGAGTGGCCCAGATGTCATTGGAACAAATGAGGGGCCCCGTCTTGGATTTGGAAGGTCAAAGACTTCCTGGAGGAACCGATATATAACCAAGCAAAGATTAGGCAGCGGGGTGAGGCAAGGGGCACTCTAGGTGGAAGTAATGGAAGTCATAAAGGCTAAAAGATAAGGGGCACATCTCAAGAGTGAAGTTAGTTTGGTGTGGCTAGAGCATGGAGTTTGAGGAAGGAGAGGCCAAGAAGGGAAGCTGGCACGCCACGATAACTTCCTAGCTAGTCTCTCTGCTTGTACCCCTATCCTTGTCCCATACAGTCCATCAGCCTAGCAGCCAGAATCCAGAATGACCCTCTTGAATCGAAGCTATGGTCGTTCCTCTGCTGACATATCTCAGGGGTTCACTTCCTTCAAGGTAAAGCCAAAGTCCTCACAATGACTTAAAATGATCCTGTATGATCTGCTTCCCTCCTGGTTGGCTCTGCCCTGCTAACGTGCTCTTCCTTAAATAAGACCAAGAACACCCCCACCTTGGAGTCTTCCTACTGGCTGTGCCCTCTGCCTGGATGCTCATGTCCCAAATGTCCTCACGGTTAACCTCCTCTGTTCTTTCAGAGCTTTGCTCAAAGTCACTTTCTCAATGATAGCAATCCCAATTCCCTTATTTAACATCACGAGCTGCACCTTGTCCCATCTCTGTCAGCCCCCCCCCCCAACTTTTTCTGTTCTTCCTTTTTCCATAGCACTTGCCACCTTTCAACCTACCATGTAATTCATTTATTATGTCCCACATAATGTCCACAAGAGCAGAGATGTCCATCTGTGCTCGCTGCTCCCAAGTAGCTAACACAGTGCCCACCACGTAAGAAGTGCTCCATAAAGACGTGATGAACAAAAGGATTAATGAATGACTGAATGGGATAAACAAGACTCTGATCATGACGGATTTTCTCTGGCATGTCACAGAGTTCGAACTTGGCTCGAAGGCAGACGCTGAAATGTTTGGGACAGGGGAACGCTATGAACATATTTGTGTTTTGGACAATAGCTTTAGTTGCTATGTGACGATTCCAAGTGAAATTGGAAATGAGGGGTTACTGTATTAAACCAGGCAAGAGAAGGTGGTATTCTGGATGAGGTGGATACCAGTGGAATGAAGTATTTCCACAGATATTTAAAATGCAGAAGCAATAGAACCCAGAAGTCAATTACACAGTAAGGATGAGGAAGAAGAATGGGCCAAGGACAACCCTCAGGTCTGTAGCTTGCGTGCATGGGTTGAAGGTGGTGATGGTGGGGTGGGGGAGGCGGGTGGAGAATCTGGTGGGATGTGGGGTGGGGATGATGAGGTTCGAGCGTATTTAGTCTGAGGCCTCTCAGGACCTCCAAAGGGAGTGCAGCAGTTGACCTGAAGCTCTTGTGAAAGACAAGAAACGCAGTTCTGGGCATATACTATGAAAATACAATATGGATAACATGGCTCAGAGAGAACCTACCGCTAAGAAGAAAGGCACGGGATCTCACCTGGGCACCAACAACACTTAAGATACAGGCAAAGGGAGAGAAGCTCACTTGTGAGGTGGAAGACAAACCAGAGAAGCAGGGACAATCTGAGAAGAGTTTAGTGCTGCTAAAACAAAGAAAAAAAGAACGTTGTGAGGAGAAGATGGTCATCACTATCGAATCCTACTGCGAGGCCGAATTTGATAAAGATTGAGAAGTGCTCATGGGATTTATCAACAAGGAGGTGTTCTTGGCAATACCAGTTTGGCTTAGAGAGGTGGGAGTGAAGGCCAGATTGCCATGGAGTGAGGGTGTGGGAGGTGAGGAAAGAGAGGGAGGGAGGGAGTGTAGACACTCTTTAAAAAGTTAGGCTGTGGAGAGGAGGAGAGAGACAAGGGAGTAGCCAGGAAGTCAGGAGACTGGAAGGTGGGAGGTTGGGGAAAGAAGGAGGAAATGCTAAGTTGTACAAGAGGTATGAAATTAAAGTCTGATGTGAGAACCATAATAGGCAGAGTTCAATCAAAAGTGAGACCATCAAAAGGAATGACTATTGATACAAGCGTATCTCAGAGACACTGCAGGTTTGGCTCCAGACCACCTCAATAAAGTGACTATCAGAATAAAGTGAGTCCAACACACTTTTGGTTTCCCAGTGCCTATAAAAGGGATGTTTACACTGTCCTCTATATATAGCCTATTAAGTGTGCGATAGCATCATGTCTCAAAAAAATGTCCGCACTGTAATTAAAAAACACTTGTTGGGGGAGGTCATTGAGAAGAGGTGACCACCCAGGTGACCCACAAGCTGGACCCGGGCACTTGGAGGCTACTCACCCCCTCCCCGTCCTTGGAATGTGGGTTCAAGTCGCATTTCCGGCTCTGAGGACACAATCTTGAGATGACGTGGTGTTGACAACAGTCGCACAGTGTATTTGGCTGAACCCAGTTGAGGCCTCTATCTATCTCTATGTATATAAACTTTGTAGATAAGGCAGGCAGGCTCAGGGATCCACCCATCTTGCTGCCGCCAAGACAAGTCTATGTAAGTTCGCTTTGCTCATTAAAACTGCCACCACCAACCTGGAGCGGCCTGTTCGTTTCTTTGGTCTCTCCCTGCCCTCTTCCAGGAGCCAGTTTCAGATTTCACCCAGGAAGCCCCTGAGGAGATTATGGAGCAACACTACTTTATTGCTAAAAGACGCAAACCATCATGGGGCACAGGGCCTTGCCTCAGCGTTGATGGCTGCTGTCTGATCGAGACGGTCGCTGCTCAAGGCTGGGGCGGCTGTGTGGCAATTTCTTCAAATAAGACAACAATAAAGTTTGCTGCATCAACCGGCTCTTCCTTTCATGAACGGTTTCTCGGTAGCATGTGATGCTCTCAGCATCTTGCCCACGGTAGGACCTTTTTCAGAATCAAGGTCAATCCTCACAGACCCTTGCCACGTCTTTGTCAACGAAGCTAATGTCTTATTCCAAATCCTTTGTTGCCGTTTTAACAGCCTTCACAGCATCTTCCCCAGCAGTAGATTCATCTCAAGAAACCACTTTCTCTGCCCATTCATAAGAAGCCACTCCTCATCCGTGCAAGTTGTATCATGAGATTGCAGCCATGCAGTCCCCTCTTCAGGCTCCGCTTCTAATTCTGGTTCTCTTGCTATTTCCACATCTGTAGTTACTAACCCCATCAAAGACTTAAACCGTCCAAGCCATCCATGACGGTTGGAATCACCTTCTTTCAAACTCCTCTTAAGGTTGATATTTTGACTTCTTCCCATGTTTCACAAATGTTATTTATGGCATCTGGACTGGCAAATCCTTTCCAGAATGCTTTTTTTTTTAATTATTTTACCCATATCTATGAGAAGAATCACTATCTGTCATAGCTATAACCTTATAAAATATATTTCTTAAATAATAAGACCTGAAAGTTGAAATCACTCCTTGATCCACGGACTGCAGAATGGGTGTTATGTTAGCAGGCATGGGACCATTCATCTTGCACATCTCTATCAGAGCTCTTGGGTGACACTATGTGCATTATGAATGAGCAGTGATATTTTGAAAGGAATCTCTCTTCTGAGCAGTAGGTCTCAACTTTGGACTGAAAATATCGAGTAAACTATGTTATAAACAGAGGTGCTGTCATCCAGGCTTTGTTGTCCCATTTACGGAGCACAGGCACGGGAGATTTAGCAACATCCTTAAGGGCCCTGGGATTTCCAGAATGGTCAGTGAGCACTGGCTTTGAGTCACCAGCTGTATTAGCCCCTAACAAGACAGTCAGCCTGCCCTTTGAAGCTTTGAAGCCGGGCCTGGCCTCTCCTCTCCAGCTTAAAAGTCCTAGGTGGCATCTTCCGATAGAAGGCTGTTTCATCTGCATTGAAAATCTGTGTTTAGTGTAGGTCTTTTGGATAACCTGCTGTAGTTTCTGTGTCAGCACTGGCTGCTTCACCCTGAACTTTTTTGTTACAGAATCGGCTTCTTCCCTTACACCTCACGAACCACTCTCTGCTGGCTTCAAACTCTTCTTCTGCAGCTCCCTCACCTCTCTCAGCCTTCCTAGAACAGAGGAGAGTTAGGGCCTTGCTCTGGATCAGCCTTTGGCTTAAGAGATAACGTTGTGGCTGGTTTGGTCTTCTACCCAGACCACTAATGCTTTCTCCATATCAGCAGTAAGGTTGTTTTACTTTCCCATCATTCATGTGTTCACTGGAGTAGCACTTTTTAATTTTCTTCGAGAACTTTTCCTTTTGGAGCCACGATGTGGCTAACGGACGCAAAGTGCCTAGCTTTTGACCTATCTTGGCTTTCAAAACGCCTTCCTCACTAAGCTGAATCATTCCTAGCTTTTGATTTAAAAAAAATTTTTTTTAACATTTTTATTTATTTTGGAGAGACACAGAGAGACAGAGCACAAGCGGGAGAGGGGCAGAGAGCAAGAGGGAGACACAGAATCTGAAGCAGGCTCCAGGCTCTGGGCTGTCAGCACAGAGCCTGACACGGGGCTCAAACCCACGAACCGTGAGATCATGACCGGAGCTGAAGTCGGATGCTTAACCGACTGAGCCACCCAGGTGCCCCTTAGCTTTTGATTTAAAGTGAGAGACATGCACCTGTTCCTTTCATGTGAACACCCAGAGGCCATTTCAGGGTTATTCAGTGGTCTTATTTCAATACTGTTGTGTCTCCAAATAGGGAGGCCCAAGGACAGGGTGGAGAAACCCGGGAACTAACTGCCAATGGGCAGAACAGTCAGAATACAAACAGTTAAATTCACTGTCATATGGGTGTGGTTTGTGGTGCCTCAACACAACTACAACAGCAACATCAGAGATCCCTGATCGTAAGAAATATAAAAAATATTCCAATATTTTAGAATTTGTTATAATATATAACAGATGTAATAATGAAAAAGTTTGAAATAATGTGAGAATTACCAAAATGCAACACAGAGACACAAAGTGAGCAAATGCTGTTGGAAAATGGCACCAATAGACCTAGTAGATGGAGGGTTGCCACAGACCCCCCAACTTGTAGAAAACATAATATTGGCAAAGGACACTAAAGTGAAATGAGGCATCCCTGTATACACAACAACATGAATAAATCTCAGATGCATTTTGCTGAGGGAAAATTGCAAGCCTCAAAAAGCCTCTTGTGATAGAATCCCACCTATCTGACATTCTGGAAAAGACAAAAAAAAAAAAAATTCGGGCACAGAAAACAGGTCAGCAGCTGTCACGGGCTAAGGCGAGGGGCAGGGTTGACTATAGATGGTCCCAGGGTTGATTGCAGAGGGGGTGATGGAACTGTTTTATATCTTGATTGCGGGGTAGTTACATGACTTATCAAACTCATATAACCACACACCGAAAGGAGCAAATGTTACTAAAAGTAAATTATAAGTTAATTTTTTAAGTTTTTTTTTTTAACTTTTATTTATTTTGAGACAGAGATAGAGAGCGAGCAGGGGAGGGGCAGAGAGAGAGGGAGACAGAATCCCAAGCAGGCTCCACACTGTCAGCACAGAGCCCAGTGTAGGGCTCGAACCCATAAACTGTGAGATCATGATCCAAGCTGAAGTCAAGAGCCAGGTGCTTAGCTGACTGAGCCACCCAGGCGTCCCTATAACTCAATTTTTTTTTAATGTCTGTAAGAGAAGACACTAGAAGTAATCAACTCACAAAGTGTGGGGATGTATCTGAAGGTCACCTTTCAAAGGTGCCTTGTTGGATCTCTGAGAAAGTAGACTAGATTCACGACATAAAAATTCCACCTCCTTCTCCCAAATTCAACATAGCTTTCAACCCAACTTCAACATAGCTTTCAACCCAACTTCACATGGAGAGACTGCACGGTGACTGTACTGCAATCAACTTGTGGTTCCTTAACTGATAACTTAGGATCTTAAGTCTCCCCTTCTTGTCTTATCTCCCATTAGTCCCCTACATGCGCCCTTCTTTCTGGGCAAAATTTCCCTTTTGCAATGCTCTTTCCATTCTTTGCCTTCCCGCTTTCTTCAGCACACATGGGTCGGCTTCTCTCTGCCCTTCAAAATCTTACTTGACCTTCACAACCCACATCAAAGCTCAGACTGCCCACTCCTCTGTGAAATCCCCGAAGTCAGCCCCAATCACACACATTTATCACATTCTTACTGGGACCCCCTATTCTCTTGTCCAGTGAAAACTCACCCTTCCAATTAGACTATAAATTCTGTTCAAAGCTGAGCTTTTATCTTATTTGTCTTTATATCCCCCAGGGCCAAATATAATGGCTTACCCGTAGCTAATACTCAGTTAATATTTAATGACTGAATAGAGGCCAATTAAAAAGGAAAAAAGCTTACCAGCAAAGCAGTGCGCTCCAAAGTGAAGCCGGTCCAAAATATTTCACAAGTACAGATAAGACCAGAAAATATGCAATTATAAATATGTAAGCAAGAAATACCATCAGTGATTTTGCCTGGAATGTAGCTATTCTAAGTTCACGAGACACTTTCACCTTTATTCCTATTAGTTTTCCCAAATGCGTGTGATCAAAAATTCAGAATAAATCCCGTTCCACATTCAAAATCTTTTTTAAACGATATTTATTTTTGACTAATAGAATTGGAATAAGAATCCCTCCTATACATCTATTCATTGATAATTCGACTCCAATAGGAAAGATAATCAATGTGATAAAGGATAATTGAGCAATTATAAGAGACACACAGAGGAGAAGTTCAAAGCACAGACTCAAGCCAGGCTGCGTGGATTTTCGTGCCACCTCTAATGCCTACTAACACGTGACCTTGGGCAGAGGACTTGACCTCCTGTGCCTCACTTTTTTCCTCATCCTTAAAAGAGAGTTAACATATAGCCCCTGCTTCTTAGTGTTTTTGTAAGGATTAAATGCACAAATTCATATGGAATAGTCCTGAGAACATCACCTGGCACACAGTAAACACTCCTAAGAGTAGATATTATTAGTAATAATTGAAGTATCAATTTGAATCTGAATTGGAGCCTGAATTTGAAACCTAGGCCCGGTAACTGGTGCCAGTCAGAAGTCAGACTTAACCAAGATTTCCAGTTGAGCTCAGACAAGCTCCTGAGAAGGACCTTTAGATAAATTTTAAAACTTTTCATACCCTTTTCCCCATTCCGCTTGTGTTTTACCAGTAACAAAAAGAATGTGCCCATGACAATGGAGAGCAGAGTATTTTTTAGGGCGTGTATAAATCAGATCATCAGGTTATTTATAATCAACACGGTTACAGCGCAGAAGCTTCATTCCTATGTTTCATGCCTTCATGGTCAAGGTCTGAGGTCTCAGCCAGTCTCCCAAGAAAAGATGGCTGCCAAAGTTAGGCGCCAACCCTCCTAGGAAAGTAGATGCTGGGGGGAAGGGGGTGGGGCTCACACTTTGTTTCCCGGGATCCCCTTGAAACAAAGGTAGGAAGGAAATAATAGCATGAGCTTCCCATTTTCCCTTACATCGAACCACCAGATTGGGAAAGAACCTATCTTTCCCATTCCTCAGATTTCTGGCAGGTGTCGTTTATTTTTACCTTCTCACTGACATCCGTAGCCTTCAAAACCACCTCTTCCATGATTAGCCTACAGGCCTCTTCCACAAATTTTTCTCCTGCTTTTGCGTCTGTTGTGGGGCCGTTCAGTACAACCCCATCCACGAGAACGGCACTCTTCTTACTTGGAACCATCTCTTGTTGATGGGGGTCTCCTGCAAGCACACAAACAGATCATGTCTGAGATGGAATCTACTCAGATCACAACAAAACACAAGGGGAAAAATGGATCACTACCCCAGCTTCGAATGGTGTATCTCTTTTTTTCAATGTTTTTATTTATTTTTGAGAAAGACAGAATGTGAGTGGGGGAGGGGCAGAGAGAGAGGGAGACACAGAATCGGAAGCAGGCTCCAGGCTCTGAGCTCTGAGCTGTCAGCACAGAGCCCGAAGCGGGGCTCGAACCCATGAACCGCGAGAACATGACCTGAGCCAAAGTTGGATGCTCAACCGACTGAGCCACCCAGGCGCCCCATATCTCTTTTAATACATGTGGGGCGTTGAAGCTGACCGTTTTTTTATAGTTCCCAATGGCATAATAGAGTTAAGGAAAGAAAGTTCTATTTTCCATTCCTGTAGCATCTTGTTTAGCATCAGGGAGTGCGGAGGAGCTCAAGAAATGTAAATTCAACCTACTTTACTCACTCTTGCAAACACCTTTCAAACACATGTACAAAAAGATGATTGTAGACACAAGCCCATGTCTCTTTTGTGCACATACACTCTTCTGTAATTTGTTAAGGACTGCCATATGTTCCTTTTGTAGGAATAAGCCATTCCTGAAGAAAAAATGATCTCTAGGTCACCTCTCTTAACTTTACATTTGAAGCTCATGCTTGGATCCTGAGAAACTTAACAGAAGCCCATGGGGGAGGGGAAGGAAAAAGGATGATGGGTATTGAGGAGGGCACCTTTTGGGATGAGCACTGGGTGTTGTATGGAAACCAATTTGACAATAAATTTCATATATTGGAAAAAAATTTTTAAAAATTAAAAAAAAAAAAAGAAAGTCTAAATAAATAAATAAATAAATAAATAAATAAATAAATAAAATGACCCTCTATATTAAAGACACTGCTTTTGTCCCTGAGGGCCCCTCCTTACATATACTCAGCCACCTTTTTTATGGAAGAAGAAGAAAAGACAAGTGAGATGCATGATGGTTGGTGTAAACCCACATTTGATACCCTTAAATTTTTCAAACTTTCAGTTTGGGCACAGGCAGAAGGATGGAACAGAACATTTTCAGGAAGGTACAACTGCCAGTCAGTGACTAAAGGTTAAAAGTCAACATGGAAATCTATATCTGAGAATAAAGGTTACTGCCTACCCAAAATAGCCCTCCACAAAAATAATTCTGGCAACTTCATCCAAATATTCCACCAATATCTGCCACAAGCTTTGATTCAATTTTATTCTTTCTCTAATCAGTGTCTCTCTTTCCTCCTGTATTGTACATTGTGGAAATTTCCAGAAACAAGTTTTAAAACTATTTTTCAGCACCACACCCAGAACAGTGCCTTGCTTGTACTTTGTAAGTCTATCTTAAACATGCCAGTGGCCCATAAGCGTTTCAAATATTTTTGTGCTTACTAAAGCATAAAAAGCATAACAGTATTAACATTTATTATGCCTTAAAGTCCGTCTTTTCCTCAAAGTAGTTCATTTTGGTAAAATTCTGTGGCTTTACTTCTGTTACTGGCAAACCCAATTGGTGTCCATGGAGGCAGATAAAAATGGCACAGGCAGATTCCCCAATTTGGGAAAGCCGGGTTCTGCAGCAGAGGATCAATCTTTTAACCTCACGCTGAAGGGTAAACCATCCAGAGCTCCAAGGATGGATTTCAGTTCCACCCTTCACTTTGACTTATATTTCACTTGAAAGGGTGCATTCAACATGGCTCAGGGCCAAATGTGGAAGCCCGGGGTTTGAGCTTTCAGATGGGAAGCCTGTAACACCTAAAGGCACTTTCCTCCCTCCCAATTTTAGGTTCTAAAAATAAACTGGAAAAGAGGGCGATTATTCAGGGAACCCTGGTTATGTCAGTAGGCAGGGCTATTATTAGGCAGAGAGAAAAAGTTAGTTTTTTTTAACCTCATTAGTAGGATTTCAGGTTTTTATCGTTCAGGGAATAGCAGTCACTCTGTAGCCCTCTCAGAATCAATCTCTCTCTCTCTCTCCCATCTCTCTCTCTCTCTGTTTCTCTCTCTCTCACACACACACAAAATGTCAAACACCCACTTGCAACCAGAAAAGCAGTGAAATTGAAACTAAAGTCATCTCTGTCTCCAAAGAAATCCCCATATTTCATGCAATTATCTGTGAGAAAATCTATAAAAACTATAAAGAACTGGAGACAGATTATGCTTCTTTTCTTGATGTATACATTCTAATTCTATTGCCAGATGTGACAATGTGCCTCTTCTTCCCCATGCTTTTTTCCCAGGTTGTGTAAGTAGGTCAAACTGTGATCTTCTGGGATATGTACCCAGGATTTCCAATCTAACTGCTAGTGTGTATAGTGGTTAATAATGAAGTCTTTCAATGGGAAGAATCTTCCATGAAGAATAAATCCAAAATATGACTGTTTTTCATCACCCCTTCCCCTACCACCTTAGTCCAAACCACCATCAAAAGCTTGGATTAGTGCAGTAGCCTCCCAGCTAACCCTTGGCTCTCACCCTTGTCCTGCATGTCGTACGGACTATGCTCAACATAGTAGCTCTTATGTTCCCCTTGAATTGATATGTCAGATCAAGGCTGACTTAAACCATCCAATGGCTCTGTATCTCACCAACCAAAAAGTCAAAGTCCTTATAATGAGCTCTAAGGCCCTAAATGATCTCCTGTCCCCATCATCCCCTGGACTTCAAACCTCATCTATTACTACTGTCCTCCAAGCTCCCCAAGTTCCATCCACCTTGGCCTCTTCACTATTCTTCACTCTTTTCTTAAACACGAGTTTCTCAAAGAGGCCTTCTTGACGACCTGATTTCAAACTGTAGCCACTTCTCACCTCCACCTTCTTTCTTTGCTTTATTTGACTCAAAATTAGTGACCATGATGTGACATATAATATAAACTTATTTACTTATTTGTCTAAGTATCTGTCTCTCCAATAGAGGTTTGGCTGTATAAGCTTCTGTCTGTTGGTTTCACTTGTGTTTCTGTAGCACCTCGAAAGTACCTGGCAATTTATAGGAGTCTGATAAGCCTTTGTTGGCTATTACATAGAAGAAGCTCTCCTTGACCCTTCAACCAACCAATGATAATGTCCCCTTCTCTGAGATGCCATTGTAAGTTACCTGACTAACTGAGCGGGAAACAACTTTGGCTGGGGATGGGGTAGATATAGAATACAATTCATACAATCCATGGCCTACAGAAGACACGGGAGGAACAGGAAGAAGAACAGGGAACAGGTTCAACAGGAAAACTGAGCTGTAGCCCCTGGACTGTGAAAGGAAACTGCACACGGAGGTTCTCACTTTCCTCTCCTCTCCATACTTTTTGCTGCAGCCCCTCTCTTTCTATGCTCTCTCCTTCCTTTTCTTGTAGGAATTTGACTTCTGAAAGTCAGTCCATCCAGCCTCACCCTAGGAACCACACTTCCAAATGTGAAAGGCAGTCGACCCCTTAAACTCTGACTTGTGAAGGTCCACCGACTCTCCAATCCCATGCCTCCCAAAGCTCTGTATGAGATCAATGTTTGCTTTGTTCAAAGAGATGCGCAGATTTCCTTGGTGAGCAAACAATACATTCAACTTCGAATATTGTTTCAGTTATTGAGCAGTGGCCTCTTCCTTTGACGCAGGATTAAGTAAATTAACACAGACGAAGACTTAAAACAGTGCCTGCTAGGTAGTGGGCACGCAAAAAAAAAAAAAAAAAGTCATTAATATTAGCTGGCTCAATAAATTTTAGCTAACAGTAACAGGCAACCAATAATACTTATTAAATACATAAGTGCATGGAGGAGAAGTGAAACTCCCTGTGACAGTAAGCTACAATAGTAGAAAGGGAAAATCTCCTCAGCGTGGTCAAATGACAAGGTAATGAACTCTAGACCAAGGGGCCACAGTGGAAGAGTAGAAAGAGGGGCCACAGAGTGGGGGATTGCCCCGTAAACACAGCAGTACTTCCTGCCAGAATGTTCAGGACACAAGATGGCGGTCATGCAGTTCAGCCCCCACTGAGCGGGCAGCTCTCCACACCTCCTGCCTTGTCACTCTCCAGCTTGCACTGTGGCTTCTGTGCAGCGGTTTGATTTCTTGCACCAGACTGTAAAATCCTACAGGAAAAGGATGCGTGTCTCATTTTCCTGGTCACGTCAGAAACCCGTTCGGCAGCTAGCACGGGTAGGCACTCAGTAACTCTGAGGACCGCCTGGCTAACGGCAGAGACGTCTGGGAAGTCATCTTACGCAATCCCTTCATACAATCCAAAGATCCCCTGCACAACCCAGTGGCCACGATGTCAGGTTAGCTGAGTTCTAGTCTCACTTGATCTCTCCCAAGCTCCCCAATCCTGGGAGAGTACAACCTCTTTGTGTCTCAGTTTCCTTATCCACAAAATAGGACACAAAGGAAAGTGCTGGGCTGGCTACCAGAAAAGCTGAGTAAGATTCAGATGCCTAAGTTGCTACTCAAACGATTTTGTTCTAGGCTGCGTTCAAAATCTGGAATTCAGCAAGCACTCTAACTTATACTAACGCTGCTGAAACACACTAATGTCCAGCTGGACTTACGATTCACTGTTCTGGTGACCGCTAAGGTCCTCCCAAAATCTAACAGCTTTAGTTGTCTAGGCTCTCTCTAATACTTAGGCATTCATTTCAACAAGCATGTAGCCATCACCTGCCACACAGGCCACCAACCAGTTTAGGGGCCAAACACGCGAAGGGGATCATTTCTTCAAGGACCTCCAAGTCTCACGGGGAGATTAGGTCCTCAAAATTTACAGCCACACGAGACATGTCTACAGGCTGCGTGTCCAGCTCTGTTCTCGAAGTTTTACAGATCTAACAAATTTAACGGTCGCAAAAACTCCAGTTATGTATTCCGTGTTACGGCTGAGGAAACTGAGACACAGACGGTTTAACTGGCTTGCCCAGCGTCACAGAGCTAGTAAATGGTGAAACCGGGGTAAATAACATACTGAAGCTCTGGGGAGGACCAACAAGATTCTGTTCCACAGGCATCTACAGTTTGTAAGGCCATGTCAGGGAGGTAGTAATGACAGCAAGATAAAGTAGACTCAATTCCTGTCCCCAGTTAACTGAGAGCCTCAGAGTACTGAATAACCAACCAGAAGACAGTAGGTGTCCAATGGCACGAGAAGGACCCTCATAAGATGTTTTGAATATAAACTATGCCGACATTCGTGGTTAAGGCTCAGGGTTGTAAGAGAAGTCAAGGTATCGGGGGAAACTTCTGAATTAGAGGACGTGTCTTCTCCTTGAGTATCGGTATAATGAATAATCATAATTTTAAAACTGCATCACGTAGAGTAGCACCCCACTGACAGCTGGAATGGTCACAAAAATTCCTCTCAGCGTGACTTCACGTACGCATTTGTGTCATTTCCACAGGCTTTGGCAGTAAGTGGGTACATGTCTAATTTCTCTTCCACAGGGCTCTGAGCCAAATACGGGGAGACTTCTTTCAACTATCATCTAAATCTCTCTCTATCTCTCTTTTTTTTTTTCTAGTTAGAACTACTCCAGTTTCTTCGATGGTTTCTGATAGCCGATGGTCACGAGTCTGGGTCAGTTTATTTCTATCTTATAAAAGGAGGCATAGCACAAAAATCCAGGTGTAGTATCCCCAACTCTAGAATACAGTGAATTCAGGGGCGCCTGGGTGGCTGAGTTGGTTAAGCATCCGACTTTGGTTCAGGTCATGACCTCGCAGTTCATGAGATCGAGCCCCACGCTGGGCTCTGTGCGACAGCTCAGAGCCTGGAGCCTGCTTCAGATTCTGTATCTCCTCTCTCTCTGCCCCTCCCCCACTCATGCTCTGTCTCTCTCTATCTCTCTCTCAAAAATAAATAAACATTAATTTTTTTTTAATTTAAATAGAGTGAATTCATATTTCCCGTGCTCTGGTCACCATGATCCCATTAATAAGGCTCCCATGAGCACCCTAGCTGATACCAAAGCTTAAACTTTGAAACCAGGCAGATCCTGGTCCAAATTCTAATTGTGCTCCTGTGACTTCATCCATGTTATTTACATTCCATGTGATTCAGATTTTTTATCTGGTGAAGGGAGGAAATAGCCATGTCTATTTTAAGGAGTCACTGGAAGGGTTAAATGGGGCAAAGCGTGTAAGGTGCTGAGCAAAGTGCCAGGAACAGTCTAAAGAGAACAAGAAATAGTAACTATTAATGTGACTGAGTCTATATGAATTCTTTTTTGGCACCCACATTCCACTGTTGGCTCAGGTAAAAGTTAGAATTAATAGCCTTAGGTCTTTATCAGAAAGTCTGCCAGTTAGAGCCAAGAGTCCCATCCAAGACTCTTTAATCGTTAAGAGAAAATTAGCAATAGGAAAATAATGCTTGCTTCCAAAGGATAGGAAGGAGGAACAATAGATCAAAAGAGGAATCCAGGCATCTGGGTGGGAGCCAAGGAACACTTCCAAAAACTTGTGCAAAAGACAATGGGGACCAAGGGAGGTCTGAGAGTCGGGACCTGGAAAGCCCAATAGGCCGGTCCAAGATGGGCATGAAAATCAACGCCTGCAAAAGAGGATAGCATTAATTAATAAATTAATAAGGGACAATTACCAAGCACCCAACTTGGTGCCTAGGGATACAGAGATAAGAAACACAGAGTTTCTGTCCTCAAGTTGCTAAACATCTGAAAAGAGAATATTTAGGGAGACAGAGTGAAGGAAAATACGGCTGAAAGAGCAAGCTGAAGAAACACCCTTCTGTTCTGGAGTTTTCTACTTCCGGTGTCTCTTCTAATCTTAAAAGAGCGGATGCCCAATTTAACTTGATGTACCTGGGTGGTACTGCTGGGCTCGTAAATTGTTTGCATCCCTTTCAAATTTCATGCCCGTTTTTAAGCCATTTTGTTGTCTTAAAAGAACATATCAATGAGAGGGTAACTATGGGCAACCTACGATTAAAAAGACTATAGAAAATAAACAAAGATTAATAAATAACAACAATACAAGGCATTGGCCACAAAACCTCTGGAGATTTGGGTAATAGTAACGAATGTAGGGATTTAGCTACTGAATCTACCTCTGCGATGCTGCAGAATCACAGAGCCTTTTTAGGAACTGAATGATTTCCACAGTGCGACCCACAAATATGACGACATAGGAGTAAAAGGCAAAACTATGCTTACAATATTATTCAGCTAAAGAGGGGTGGCTACCCATAGGCAGAGAGAAAGAAAGAAATTAAGAAATTAGCTGAAATCCACAGTGAATCAATATTGCTTATATTTACACTTTGTGAAATATTTACTGAATATTGTGTGCAAGACATTGGGATAGGCACGGTGGGGGAACTCAGAGATGAATCAGACACACAGATGGTAACCTCAAAATCTTGTAAGGAAAATTAGACATGTTTACGAATACCTAGAATCCCATCCAGAGGGTATAAAGTGTGAAGCTCGAGGTCAGACAAAGCACACTGAAATTCCAGAGAAGAGCTTCTGAATGTGCGAAGCAGAAAGGCCACCTGGCTTAGACGGTAGTTAGGATGACCGTTCATTCAACCATTCAGCAAATACTTACTTAGTGCCCGTCATGTTCAAGATGAACAAGAAGACACAAATTGACATTTACTTGGGTAGACAGGAGATGTAGTCAATAAAAAGGCAAACAGATAGCCAATTAAAATAATTGCAGGCTCTAATAAATGCTCTAAAGGAAATTACTTGAATGACTCAATAGAATAAGGAGAAGAAGCTATTTTAGATCTGGTCCTGGGAAACTATTTCTAAGGCAGAGACATTTGTACTGACGTGTTTTAGGGAACCAGATGTAAAAAAGATGTGGCAAGAGAACAGCCTAGCAGGAAGGAACAGAAAAGGCAAATAATCTGTAAATTGGCCCCTGAAAGAAACAGAAAAGGACTGTGCAGCCTAAGTGGGAGGAAAAGGGAAAAGAAGGAACCAAGTGAGCTTTGGAAAGACCGACAGGGAGCAGATCAGGTAAGGTATTTTATTCTAAAAGCGACACGAAGCCGCTTAAGGGTTTTAAACAGAGGAGTAACATGATGGGATTTACATTTATAGAAGATTAGTCTGATTCCACGCAGAGGCGCATGTGGACGTAGATTACTGAGGAAATCCTGTGGAAGGTCCAGGCAACAGAGAACTGAAGCTCTGATGTGAAGGTAGCAGTGGAGATGCAGAGAAGTGCTGAGCTACGGGAGACATTTTGGTGGGAAAGCCAAGAGGACTTGCTGGTGAATTGAACGTAGGGGGTAAATAAAACAGTAGGATCTAAGGTGACTCTTGGGTTTGGCACCTGTGCCACCAGGCAAAGGGTGGAGCCCTGCGCTGACACGGAGACCACTGGAAAAGGGCAAGTTAGTCAAGAATGTGGCGGGGCAGGCTTAGGGAATCAAGATTTATTTCTCATTAGTACGAATTGGTTGTGATGGGGGTAGAAACAAACGTCATGGCAAAAACATTCACGATAAAAAGGCAACGCGAACCAGGTAAAAAACAAAAAACAAAAAACAATGAATGTGTACGTTGGTGTCCAGGAAATCCCAACAATTTATTTGTCCAAGAGGCAAGGTCTATAAATGGGAGAAGTGAGTGTTGGGAGGGTGGCATGGGGACTGATCTTGCAGTAACTTGAATAGAAAGAATTTAGGTGTTACTTGGTGGGCAGTAGGAAGCCTTATCTACGACGGGATAAGAAGAGGGCTTTAGAAAGATTTAACAGGTGTAGAGGTCAGATGGCAGGTCAAGAATTGGAGGTGGGGAGATAGGATGGTGATACTCCAGGCCAGGGAGAGGGAGAACATGAACTAGGCAGTGGACAGAATGGTAGGTTTGTATTTATTTCAACCTCTCCCCATAATAGTGCTGCTGTAAACTTGAAGCCAGGAATCCTGTGTCTTTCTAATGAGTCCTAAAGCTGTCCAAAGACAGGATAGTTTCCTATTCTCCAGGAAATCTATGTTCTAATGACCTTTGGATGATAAGGTGACAGAATAAGGCGAGAAAAAAATCATTTTGTGCATCCATGCATCAGTTCCTCTCTTGCAAAGCACTGGCGAACATATAACATTTTTTGGAGGTGACATGTTCCCGTCACCTAGGGTTTTGTTTTATGAGATCCTGTTGTGTTAGCATCTCGGATGCTAGTCAAATGATTCAGATTCTGTTGAAACACAAAGGCATCCCCTTCAACAGAAGAGGTGGGTGCTTAAACACCATCCATTTTCTGAGAGGACAAGTTCCTCACAAGGGAGTCTAAAGCACCCCAAAAAAAAATAGCTGTCAGAGCCCCACCAATAGCCAATAAATGCATGGTGTCCCATAAACCCTATTTATTTATTTATTTATTTATTTATTTATTTATTTATTCACTTATAATTTTATTTTTCTTCTAGACGGTGGTATAAATGGTGCCCCATAGAGTGTGCAGGGTACAACCTGCACAACTGTAAACAGCAGCCCTGGCTGTTCGGCTACTCAGACAGGCCTTAGTTGTTGTTATTTATTTGTTTCGGTTTGTTTTCTTTTTGCCTTTTGACCCCCTTCGTCCATTTCTCCTACCCTGACTCCCCATCTCTGGCAGCCACCCATCTGTTCTCTGCGTCTATGAGTCTGCGTCTTTATGGGTGGTTTTTTGTTTTGTTTCGTCTTAAGATTCTACATCTAAGAGAACTCATACAGTATTTGCCTTTCTCTGTCTGACTTATTTCACTTAGCATAATGCTCTTGAGGTCCATCCATGTCACGTCAAATGGCAAGCTTTCATTCTTTTTTAGGGCTGAAGGATGTTCCACTCTATATGTATGCACACATAACCACAATTTCTTTATTCAGTCATCCATCGACGAACATCTGGGTTGCTTCCATATCTTGACTACTATAAATAATGCTGCAATAAACATAGGGATGCAAATCTTTTTCATTTTCTTCAGATAAATACCCAAAAGTGGAACTGCTGGATCATATGATAATTCTATTTTTAATTTTTTGAGGTATCTTCATACTGTTTTCCCCGGTGGCTGCACCAATTTACATTCCCGCCAACAGTGCACAAACATTTCTTTTTCTCCACATCTTTGCCAACATTTGTTATTTCTAGTCTTTTTGATATTAGCCATTCTAACACGTATGAGGGGGTATCTCGCTGTGATTGTCATTTGCATTTCTCTGACGATTAATGATGTTGAGCTCCTTTTCATGTACTTGTACATGTACAAGTACTTTTCATGTACATCTATATGTCTTCTTTGGGAAAATGTCTACTCAGATCTTCTGCCCATTTTTTAATCAGATTGTTTGAGTTCTTCTGTATGAGCTATGAGTTCTTTATGTATTTTGGATATTAGTTCCTTATCAGACATATGACCGGCAAATATTTTCTCCTATTCAGTGGGTTATTCTTTCATTTTGTTGATGGTTTCCTTTGCTATGCAGAAGCTTGTATGATGTAGTCCCAGTTATTTATATTTACTTTGGTTGCTCTTGCTTTTTGGTTTCAGATGACTAAAAAAAAATCATCTCCAAGACTTATGTCAAGGAGCTTACTGCCTTTGTTTTCTTCTAGGAGCTTTCTGGTTTCAGGTCTTATGTTCAGGTTTTTAATCCATTTTGAGTTAATTTTTGTGTATGGTGTAAGATAGTCCAGTTTCATTCTTTTGCATGTGATTATTCAGTTTTCCCAACACCATTCATTAAATAGACTGTCCTTTCCCCAATGTATATTCTTCATGCCTTCGTCATAAATTAATAGACCACATATGTGTTTATTTATGGGCTTTATTCTGTTACATTGATCTATGTGTCTGTTTTAATGCCAATGGTATACTATATTGATTACTATAGCTTTGAAATATAGTTTGAAATCATGGAGTGTGATGCCTCCAACTTCTTATTTCTCAAAGTTGCTTTGGCGTTATGGGATGGGGGGGTTCCACATAGATTTTAGAATTATTTGTTCTATTTCTTTGGAAATATGCCACTGGATTTTGATAGTGATTGCATTGAATTTGTGCATTGTCTTGGGTAGCATGGACATTTTAACAATATTAATTCTTCCAATCCAGGAACATGGAATACCTTTCCATTTCTGTGTCTTCTTCAATTTCTTGCCTTCATGTCTTATAGTTTTCAATGTATATGTCGTTCATCTGCTTGATTGAATTTATCCCTGGTTTTTAATTCTTTTTGATGAAATTACAAACAGAATTGTTTTGGGGGCACCTGGGTGGCTCAGTCGGTTAAATGTCCGACTTCGGCTCAGGTCATGATCTCATGGCTTGTGAGTTCGAGCCTGGCATCGGGCTCTGTGCTGACAGGTCAGAGCCTGGAGCCTCTTCAGATTCTGTGTCTTTCTCTCTCTCTATGCCCCTCCCTCACTCACACTCTGTCTCTGTCTCTCAAAAATAAACATTAAAAAATTTTTTTAAACAAAATAAAAACAAATAGAATTATTTTGTTTCTCTTCCTGAGAGGACATTATTAGTGTATAGAAATGCAGCAGATTTTTATGTATTGATTTTGTATCCTACAACGTTACTAAATTTGTTGATTTGTTCTAACAACTCAATTTTTTGATGGAGCCCTTAGGGTTTTCTATTTATAATATCATGTCATTTGTAAATAGTGACAGTTTGACTTCTGTTTCAATTTGGATGCCTTAATTTCTTCTTCTTGTCTAATTGGTCTGGCTAGGATTTCCAATACTATGTTGACTAAGAGCAGTGAGAGTGGGCATCCGTGTCTTGTTCCTGATCTTAGGAGAAAGACTTTCAGCTTTTTACCATTGAGGATGATATTAGCTGTGGGCTTGTCATTTATGGCTTGTATGATGTTGAGGTATATGATCTCTATACCCATTTTTTTGATAATGGATATTGATAATTTACTTTAATTTCAAAAATGCCTTCCTTTTTCACTGGACATGAGGCCAGGAATTAGGTAACCTTCTGAGATTTCCAAGACAGTGGGTTTTCCAGAGTCATTTATTTCTATCGCTTGAGTAAACATTACTTGACAAGCTATATGTGCTGCTACTGTAGATCTTAGCTTGTCATATTGATAAGCAGCTCTTTTTTTTTTTTTTTTTTTAATTTTTATTTTTGGGACAGAGAGAGACAGAGCATGAACGGGGGAGGGGCAGAGAGAGAGGGAGACGATAAGCAGCTCTTAAAACCACCCACACCCACCCACCATCCCACCTCTAAGCCTTATGAACTTTTCTGATGGGTACAATTTCAGCTTGCAAGGATTTGAAGGTAGTCAGGCTCTATGAGAAAATTGAATCTATTATATCCACATAGTACATTTCAGCCCCATCCTCCAGCCCCAGACTGGAGAACTTGGCTATGGAAGAGACGCTTTCATCTGGCTCAGTGGGAACTCTGGGACCAAGGTGCAATATGTACACTAGGAACACTACTCACTGTGTGTCCCTCTCCTTCATTAGCCACTGCCACCCTCGTAGTCATTTTTCACCCTGTGCCATTTTGGCTCTTTGTCCTCCTTGACTCTCCATGTTGCTTCTTGTCTACACATACTTGTGAAACCTGAGATTTAACTCACTGCTGTGTCTGTAAATTAGCCTTGTTGACATAAGGCTAAGTAGCAAGAATGCCCATTTTTAGTTTCCTTGTTTGCTTAGGGCATTTGGGGCTTAACCAGCATCCCACCTGGAACGACCCTCCCACCCACCCCCAGACACAGTCTTGGCATGATTGTCAATTAAGGTTATGCTCTTTGGTGGGTATCTCCAGGTACCAAGTATTTCCAATCTCCAGAGTTGTCTGGGCTCCTATCTTTTCAAAGGTCTAATTATTTACCTCTCTCTCCAAATCAGTGAATTCCAAGATCCTTCCACTGAATTCCCCCTAAAAGTGATCTAGACTCATGCTGTTTTCTGTGACACCAGAGAACCATAACTCATACTCTGAATAATTTGGTTTCTGTAGCCATTTCCAAGTAAGGAAAGTTAAATCCAATTAGACACACCTTAGTATACTCTACGGACCCTCAGAATTCCTCATCTCTTTTTATCTTTTTCTCCAAAATTTAGGGATCACCCAGATACTCTCAGAAAGCAAATATGGTGTTTTTTTTTTCTCTTTTTAAAAATATTCCTCTCAAGAACAAGTCTGGATGATTGAGGTCAACGAGTACTGTCTTTGCAAAGAGTTCAGAACGATATTGCCAAAAAGAAATATAACGCAAGCCACAGATGATGCCACCTGTGTGATTTATCTTTTCTAGTAGTAGATGCCATTCAGGAAATAAAAATATAATGGCCCTTATTTAAAAAAAAAAAAAAACAGGAGTTAAGATTCACCGGATATTTACAGAGGATCAGGTACTGAGCCAGGCACCTTGTACAGATCACTTCATGTAATCCTCCCAATAAGCCTATGATGAAAATATCTTTCTTAACTCCATTTCACAGATAGAGTAACTGAGGCCAGAGGGAATTAAGAGGACTGCCCAAATCAGACAGCTAATAAGTGGTAGAGGCAGAATTCAAAGCCAGATACCCTGAGTTCAGTCCGACATAACGTTGATAATTACCACACTCTACCTTTCTTTTTTTTAAGAAAAGGCAAACGAGAAGATACTGCTTCTTGTGTCTCATCAGCCACACTAAACAATTTGGACATATATTTTGTACTCCTAAAGCAATAAGCAATTATCTTGGAACTATGCATTAAATTGCAATGTGCGGCAATTTAATATATAGTTTTAAAACCAATTTGCTCAAGTGTTGACTTCAGAATTTTAAATGTATTCCATTTAACCAGCAATTTAAATGAAAATTTAAATAAATGCTATAAATGGGTGCCTCATTTGCATGATCTGTTGATTAACTCCGATGTGAAGCTCATCTGTGCCCAGGGTTCTGCCTTCTAGCCTAGGCCTTTGGCAGATCATCTTCTAGATGAGCAGAGACAGTAACTCTCAGCTCCTTAGCACTTAAACACACATGCTGTGACATTCACATGAGGCCAACCTCAAATGGAGAAAACTGTACTTAGCAAAACTCCTTTATGGAGGCTATTACAAGTGATGGGAAGGAACATACCACGAAGCTGTTGGAATGGCAGTAAGACCTTTCCAAGAAGCATCTTTAAGGAAAATCAGATGATCTAAACTGCCTCCTAAGGAGAGAGGACTCTGGCCCTTGCAGGGCGAACACATTGCCGAGCAGAGTATGCAAACATAGGGACAGAGATGAACTGCTCAGTGAAGTAGAAAAGAAGGTGAGGCTGCCCCCAGCACCTTCCTTCTCATCCTTTATGCTACACAGAATCAGCCTTACCCCATATAAAATCAGAGAAAATATTCCAAAAAATTTAACCTTCTTGGGAGCCACCACAGTCACATAAACTACATTGTAGATGGTGCCCCTGAAGTGGCAAACATGGCTGCCCAGGGGGATGCCCACACATCTCATCGCTGCTCTGATGTTGACAAATGAAGCGCCCGTAGAACACTGCATAACAGATCAGAAAGACGTTGGCATGGGTGCATCCACAGCTGAGACCCAGTGAGGCTTGAATTTGGGTCCATCCAGAATATGTGCCAAAGTGGGTTTGGGGCCAATCTTGCATAGGAACATGGGATCTTAGAGCCTGACCATCACTTATAGATCATTTAGCAAATATCCTCATTTTGACTTTGAGAAAATTGAGATTTAGGGCCACACGTATTGTTTCATGGTCATGTACCTCCTTCTATAGGTCTACCAGAGCCTGTAAGGGCTGTCCATACTTCACCTCTCATAAACATCTGGAACTTATTTCATAGAATAGTAGCTACCATTTATCTAGCACTTCCTACATGCCAGGTTTGGGTTAAGCCCTTTACAAATAATAGCATATTTATCCCACACAGCAACCCTGTGAAGATACAAACAACTAAAACTCACTCTGGTTAAGTGACACACAAAAATAATTTATTGGGAGGAGGTATCAGTTATCTACAGTTGTGTAACAAATACCCCAAGACTTAGAAGTTTAAAACAACAATGATGTATTGTTTCTCGCGATGCCACGTGGCTTGTCTGGGTGATTCTGCTGGTCTTGCCTGGGCTTACTCACACAACTGGATCAGCTTGTGCAGTGGCTGGGAGTTGAGCCCATCTGGAAAGCCTAGGATAGCTGGACCTCTCTCTCGACATAGGCTTTCATTTTCAAAGAGATTAGACTGATATTCCTCACAAGGTGACAGTCGGTTTGAAGATGGTGAAAGCAAAAGCTACAAAGCCTCTTGAGGCCTTGGACTGTATGTCACACAACATCACCTCTGCCACACTGTGTTGATCAAAGCAAGTCACCAGAACAAGCGGATTCAAAGATACAGAAAAAAAGCTCACCTCTTGACGACAGAAGGCAATGTCACATTGCAAAGTGATACGAATACTAGGAAGGAATAAAGGAATGTGAAGCCATTTTTTTTTCAATCTACTAGAGTCTATCCTCTTACCAAAAATTATTCATACTCCTTCCACCCACAAAATACACTTATTCCCATCCCCAAACCTGCCCAAATCTTGTCCTATTATAGAAACACGCTTGTAGTCCAGGATCGCTTCCGATTTGTGTCAAGTCTACAAACATAAAAGGCTATTCAGTTGCAGCTGCTCTTGGTTCAGGGACCCATAAACTAAACACACAGAGTCTCAGACACCACACTCAACATAAAATAGCAAGAATACGATTACCACCATAGACACTCCCAGGAAAGAACGGAAGGCACAGAGCCAGCCACTGGTCCACAGCAGTTCTGAAATCTAGCCAAGGACATATTGCGCCTGTTGCACGGGGGTCTGATTCTGCCCGCTGGGGTGGTCTCCTAGTCCATTATTCTCTATGGCTCTTGGATCTGCGCTCAGACAGAAGAGAAGCAGTGCCCCGGCCTCTCGGACAGTCTTTGATGTCAGATACCGTGGTGAGTGGTTGCCGACATCCCAGCACATATTGGCTTGTCCTTGTCTCTTCTCTTCTCATCTGAATGCTTGCTTCTTGATTCTCAGGGATGGAAGCTACACAGAGAAACAGCTTTCTTTCTCCAGCTCCGCGCACGGTCACACTTTGGCAACTGCACCCGCCTGCGTTCCCAGGCTCCTCTATAAGCTCTAACTTGCCCTCTCTCGCCAGTGCTTCAGGGGGGCTGATTAGTGACTTGACTTTTATCTGATTTCCAGAGAAACCCTCTTGCCTCTTCACGGAATTTTTCTTCCTCAGCCTCTCCCATAATTGGGTAAGGTTTAATTTCGATAATAAGCACGTTATGCCAGAGTACTCCTTACGCACAATATGTTATTGTGACTCATCTTCACCCTACCCATACAAGTTACACACATGCTGTTTTATAGGCAAGGACGCTGAGGATCACAGAAGTTGGGTAACTTGCCCATAGCTACACAGCCAAAAGGTTTCAGAGCTCAGACTTGAACTCAGGTCTGACTCCTGAGCCTCTGCACGTAACTCCTATTCTCCATCCACTGGGAGAAGAGGGACGGGGACAGTGGTGCGCCAGTAAACTGGTTTCTGAAGAAAAAGGCCCTGACTGACAGTACTTGTCTAGCTTTCTGGTGTAAAGACTCCCGTCAGGCTAATCTCAAGATACTAACAATCTGATAATTCGTTTACAACATTTCTGAATATTTAACACTCTCACGAGCTGGTAGGAAGTGGTTTCAGCATACCAATGATAGGGAACTAGGAAAACAAAATTCTTCACTAAGGAAATGTTGTGATAGTTAACAAAAATGGAGTAGAGTGGTTCTTCAGGGGCGGACCTGTGCTCAAGCAATCCCTTCCAAGTCAACTGTCTTTATCCCTTTGCCTGCAGCCTTTCTATCTTGGCATAACCTTCTCTGCCCACTTATGTGGCAAGCCTGAAGTTCTGAAAAACGAATACCCATACCTCAGCATCTCCCACCAATCACCAATAGAAATTAATGTCTAAATATCCAGCTCGTTTGTCTTTCATAGGGGATGACTCTGAGGTGTGTATTCTTCACTAACACCCCGAGTTCCCCAGTAGAATTAAGCTTCAATTATTCACAGGGCTACTTTGCTTTATCGTGTATTCTCTGTTGGCTAGCTCTGAAACCACCTTCCAAAGTAACTGCTTGATCTTTTATCTTGACTTAGGTCTGCTTCTGAAAAACTCAAATCAAGACAAATGATTACCATGTTTTGAATGCCCATGGACCAGACAGACACCGCACTGGACATTAACACGTGTTTACGCAACTCTTTATGACATCTTGTGTGGCAAGTATCATTACCAACTGTACAAATATGAAAATGAGGATCAGAGAAGTTCATTAACTTTGGGGAGGTCACATAGCTGGTATAGTAAATAGCAGAGCTGGTATTCAAACTATGATTGATTGCAATGTCTCCTCTCTTTTCACTAAACCACGCTGCCTCTCTCACCAGGGAGACTGGATGAATACACGTGAAACAATAAAAGAACAATTAACTGCTAAACTGACATATTGTATTGAACACTTCTGGACAAAACTGTCATCATACGTATGTTCCACAATTACTTTCTGAAATTCTCTTTTGTTGTGCCATCAACTTGAAAAATAAGGCCACCAACAAGTATCAGGAAATTCAATTTTTTATGGATTTTCTTTCTTCTCTATCATTGCTTCATACAAATTAGGTACTGAAACAAAACTGAGCTGATGGCATAACAGAATATACCATGATGAAAGTGCATATGAAGAAAATATGTTCCCTGGATATATTTTTTGGCCCACATAGCATTTGAAAGAACAGATAAGATATGTCATAAAATACCAACTAAGTCTCTATTGATTTTGAAAGTCAATGCAAAGCATTAGGAGATCAAACAACACAATATCCAGAGTGCTGAATTGGGAATAGTCTTATCAGCAAGAAACTCAAACAAAAGGACTTAGCAATATATTTAACAGGCAAAATTGGAGTGTAGAAATTTAAAATTTGCCAATGCTGCAGCTTAATCATCAAAACAGATTTGAATATTTAGATAGCTGCTCTATAATATTTCCCATTAAGAAGCTCCTGAATGCTGAAATTCTTAGCACTGTACTTCAGATGCTGGTGGAAACTAACATAAAATTTAACGGTGATTTAATCTGTATTTTACAGGGTTGATTTCTTACTTTTAATTATCTGCTCTGACAATAGGCACGGACAGAACATTATAGAACTTGGGATGGGAGAGCCCAGCCCCGACTCTAGCCCTACATAGTTCTTTGACTGCAAATAGTACTTTACTCTCTGGTTAAATGATGCCGTCAGTTAAATGACCCTCTACAAGATGCCTGGCCACTCTAACTGTCCGTGATTCTATGGCGAAAGCCCATTTTTCAGTTAAAATCCCATTCACATAATGAACACAAATCACATTCCAGAATTGCTAAGAGTCTTCATCAATGATCTGCACTACTGTGAATTCCTAAAACGTGTCAGGACCCCATGATGGCAGCTCACTGGAGGAAATGATGAAGAATGTGGTCTTTAGGGCCACGGGGACCACTTGAGGCTCAGCAAAGCTGTTTCCTGGCAAAAGACTCTCTTTATTTTGCTTTTACGAGTTGTAGGCATGAATGAATGAATGAAGTGATACTTCAGCTTTGAATTACAATGTGACTTGACTGACATCCGATACCCATTGTTTTTCCCTCTTAAAAAAAATGGAGGACTTTTCAGCTAAGCCTCACTTACCACGGGAGCTCCATCAGCAGACCTGAGGCCCAGCTTTGTGCATGTTCACCCTTGGCAACTGCACTCCGCAAAGACGGGGCTGGTGTCAATGGCAGTGGCTGAAGCAGCCAATTTCATTTGTTTCAAGGTTGTTTGTGGCCCCAAGGTTGTTTATGACACACAGGTATACGGAGAAAATATAAATATATTTTGGTCTCTAATTAATTTTGTCTTCCCCCTGAGTCCCCATTGCCAAAAAGAGGTAACAAAATGTACCTTATTTAGCCCAGTCTGGTTAAAATTTGGTCATATGTGATAAGTTAAACAGTCTCTTTAGACAATGCTCAGTTTTACTGTGTAAAAATGCTCCATCTCTTAGATCTCCATTTCCCCTTCTCCTAATACTCTTCATGATGGCTTGTAGGCACATAAGCAGAAAAGCAAGTTATCCAACGTCAAGATGGAGGAAGACCGGTAGGGGCCTTGGATCAGTATAGTGTCCACTAGCACCCTTGTCTCTGGGAAATCTTAGTTTCTACACCCTTTCTCACCTGGCAGTCACGGCTGAGGCATATTCATGGTGTCTCTCTCTCTCTCTCTCTCTCTCTCTCCATTGGTTAGATAGGGGAGGTGCTTCACGACTAAGGTCACCTCGCCTTGGCTGTCAATGATGGTATAGACCCTCTGGATTTATGCCACATCCTCCATAACCTCCCCAACAGAGATCGTCCTATGATTTCATCTTCATCAGAGAGGGACCCTTGGGAGGATCAAGGGTACTTGATTCAACTACCTTCCTCTGAGGACAAGAGGGTCTTTCTGAGTTACCTCCACCCCTTCAAAGGCTAAATCAAGCTTCTCCCTCCTTGTCCAATTTCAGTGAGCCATCCCTTTTGCGTTGAAGAGATTGCAAGGCAGCCTTCCCCAAGAGAAGCTGGTAAAGATTTCTGTTGTTGGCCGTGTTTCCATAAACCTACCATATAAATGATCTACGCCCCTCCCTGCTCCTTGGGTTTGATCCCAAGTAATAAGGAAGAGATGCTATGTCTTTCAACATTTGCCTCCCTTGCTTCAATCTCTTTTTTCCTCCCCATTATCACCTCATATCAGGAGTGGAGATTCTACACGGACTTTTCTTACTTTAAATATTCCCTTTTTGATCTTAGCTTTAAAGGTACACAAAGGTATCTTCTCTGTACGATACCTCCACGATTTTGTCTTCTAGGCCTAGTAGGTCATGTTAAAGGGGAAATAAAGGAATTTAGGGAGCCCTATATCAAGGCAATAGCCTGAGTTGTAAAACTATTGTTTTCCTTTGAAACTCTTATTTTGGCCACTGGAATCTAAATAGTAATTATCTTTCTCTTTGCATTCTACCTGTAAGGATCATACTCCCTCTTAAGCAGACAGCCATTTGCAGAGAAGAGCAGGTACTCAGAAACAGCAGGAAAAAGAAGTATGGTAATGTTTTTTTGAAATATCATATGCATGGGGATGCTCTAAAATTGGACTGTACTGAGCGTTGCACAACTCTGTAAATTTGCTAAAAAATGAACTGCACATTCAAACAGGTGAATTTTATGATATGTAAACCATACCTCGAAAAAGCTTTTAAAAAATCATGGGCAGCATAGAAGAGTGCACCCTTCTGTAGTCTCTGCTATGGACTTCTTAGTAGCACTGCCTATGTGAGCGATAGAAACAGAGCAAGCTAGGAGAGCATATGCAGGCATTGTCCCCTCCAGAAGGGTGAGGGATCTATCATACCCCCAGTACAGTTCAGTGAGTAGAAAGCTATAATTTTCCTTTAAGCCAGGACTTACTTGCCAAATCTGTTTACATGTGTATCTCTTGAGCAATAAAACGTTATTGGTTTCTCCAAATCGTGAGCATGAACTATAATTATGCATGCATATGTGTACATAAAAATACGTTTTCACCTACATACACTCTATTAGGAAGCGTCTTATCTGGCAACATCAAATATCCAGAACGCACACAAAAATACAAAGGAGTGCAAAATAAATAAGTAGAAAAATGTTAGTGTAGTAGATACTTAGACCTCCTCTTATATAAACCTATTCACATTTCATCCGGAGGCAATCAACCTTACATCGGGTGCGATACCAACCTTTCGTGGGCTAGAAAACCAGGAATATGGGACAATAGCCAAAGCTGTCGAAAGCAATAAATTGGAGGAAATGTGGCAAGTGGCGGCTAACGATGCTACTAGGATTTATGAGAAGAAAGAAATTACTCTTTCTCTGACACTCATGGGAGATCATGATGAAGGAGACAAACTATAAAAGTTACAAGAATTCAAAAACAGCAATCTGCCCATCATTCAATGAAGGGACAAATATGGCGGATACATCTCAACTCTTAGAAATGCTATATGGTTCTGGCCTCCCAATGGCATTGCCAATATACACAA
Organism: Panthera uncia; assembly: GCF_023721935.1. Classification (NCBI taxonomy): domain Eukaryota; kingdom Metazoa; phylum Chordata; class Mammalia; order Carnivora; family Felidae; genus Panthera; species Panthera uncia. The sequence continues at coordinate 143,713,404 of NC_064810.1, forward strand.
AAGACGGTTAAATCTGTTGAGGGAGGCAAGTAAGTTTTAAAATTATTTCACAAATTTTTCTATTCTTAAAAGCCTGCTTCCTTTGCTTTTAAATTAGGTGTTCTTTTTTTTATTGTGGTAAAAAGCACATAAGCTAAAATTTACCATTTTAACTATTTTTAAGTGTGCAACTCACTCTGTTGAAGTATACTGTATTCATATGGTTGTGAAACAGATCTCCAGAACTTTTTCATCTTGCAAAACTGAAACTATATAACAAGTAAAGACTTTTCCTTCTCCCTGGATTCCCCCACACCTTGGTAACCACCATTCTACTTTATGTTTTATGAATTTGATTACTTTCATTACCTCATTTAAGTGAGATCATACAGCATTTGTCTGATCATAAAATTTTATGTCTGGCTTATTTCATTTAACACCATGTCCTCAAGGTGCATCCATGTGGTAGCCAGTGATGGTATTTCTATCCTTTTTAAGTCTGAATAATATCGTATTGTATGTATAAACTACATTTTGTCTGTCTACTCATCCATTGATGGACATTTGGGTTGCTTGCACCTCTTGGCTATTGTGAACAGTGCTGCTGTGAATGCAGGTGCACAAGTATCTTTTTAAGACCGTGTTTTCAGTTCTTTTGCATATTGATCCAGAAATAGGAATTCTGGATAACATAATAGTTCTATTTTTACTTTGTTGAGGAACCTCTCTTCTGTTTTTCATACCAGTGGCCCCATTCCACAATCCTGCCAATAGCCTACAAGAGTTCCAATTTCTCCACATCCTTCCAACACTTGTTATTTTCTATTTTATTTTTATTTTCTAATAGTAGTCATCCCAGTGAGTGTGGGTGATCGCTCATTGTGGTTTTGGTTTGCATTTCTCTGATGATTCATGATGCCGAGCATCTTTTCATAGACTTTTTGGTCATTTGTGTGTCATCTCTGAAGAAATATTTGTTCAAGTCTTTGGCCTAAGTTTTACCTGACTTATTTGATTTTTTGTAATTGAGTTGTAGGAGTTCTTTATATAGTCTATATATTAACTCCTTATCAGATACAGGATCTGCAAATATTTTCTCCCATTTCACAGGTTGTTTTTCCATTCTGTTGTTTGTGTCCTCTGATGCACAAAGGTATTTTAGATTAATGGAGTCTCACTTGTCTAGTTTTGCTTTTGTTGCCTCTGCTTTTTGTGTCATATCCAGGAAACCATTGCCAAATCAAACATTGTAAGGATTTCTCCTATGTTTTCTCCTAGGAATTTTGTAGTTTTGGGTCTTCAGTTCAGGCTTTCAATCCATTTTTCAGTCAATTTTGTGTAGTGTATAAAGTAAGGACCCAACCTTATTCTTTTGCATGTGGATATACAGTTTTCTCAACACCATTTGTTGAAGACATTGTCCTTTCCCCATTGAGTGGTCTTGTCACCCTTGTTGCAAATCATTTGACCACATACATAGGGGCTTATCTCGTGGCTCTGTATTCTAATCCATTGGTCTATCTATCCTTCTTTATGTAAGTACCACACTGTTTCAATTAGTATGACTTTGCAATATGTTTTGAAATCAGGAAGTGTGAGTCCTCTCGGGTTGCTACTTTTCAAAATTGTGTTGGCTATTTAGGGTCCCTTGAGATTCTATATGAATTTTAAGATTTTGTTTGTTTGTTTCTGCAGAAAATATTCTTGGAATTTTGATGAGCATTGTTTTGAATCTGTAGTTCACTTTGGATAGTATAGACATCTTAACCATATCAAGGAATACGGTATGTCTTTTCATTTATCTGTGTCATCTTTAATTTCTTTCAGTAATGTTTGCAGTTTTCAGTGTAGAAGCTTTTTACCTCCCTGGTTAGGTTTATCTTTATGTATTCTTTTTGATGCTATTGTAAATCTTAAAAGTTTCTTTTAATACAAATTTCAAGTGTATGCCTTTTAAAGAGATTATCAGTGAGACCGCCACCTGTAAAATAGACAGCTGATATCCCATTGATCTAAATCCTTCAACTCGAAATATCCTATTTGCTCACCCAAATCCACATATTTTCAAGTCTTAGTCTACAAAATTTAACCATTCCACCAACAATAAGAAACAAAAAGAGAACAGCAAAGATGCATTCCATGGTGCCCTCTTGAGTTGGGACCAACACTTGTTGGGATTTATCCCCAGCTCAAAGGGCCCCAACCACAGAGGCCATAGACAAAACAACTTTAAGTATGTAAACCATATGCAGGACTTAAAATGAAGCTCAGCTAAGGCAGGGAAAAAACCTGCTCTGTATAACTCCATTGCATGAGAATTTTGTGATATATTGTTCATAAAAGGAGTATCAGGTGAAAACCCACATTGGAGGTCTCTGATTCATTTCATGTTCAAATATGCAACTTCTGTTGAAGGGATGGCCCTTACAGCAGTGATGGCAATGGAAGCAAACCGACTTTAGTTCCCTAAATCCACCAAAGGCTCTGTCCCTGCACAGACCCAGGAAAATGTTGAGCTCAATGATCATAATGTAATCAGTGGCAAAAAAACAAAAAAACAAAAATCTGTCTCCCATTTTACATTTTTCTATTGTATTCTCTATCTCTGCTGTTTCAGTTCTGAGTAGGAAGACTATTTAAAAAATCACTGTCCCAGGAGCTTGGATGGCTCAGTTGGTTGAGCTGACTTTGGCTCAGGTCATATCAGAGTTTGTGAGTTCGAGTCTCAAATCAGGCTCTACACTGTCACAGCAGAGCCTCCTCCTTTAGATCCCTCTCTCTCTCTGTCCCTCCCCCACTTGCATGCACACACACACTCTCTCTCTCAAAAATAAACCTTTAAAAAATTATATATATATAATTATAATTATTATAATATAATAAATTTTATATATATATATATATATATATATATATATATATATATATACCACTGTCCCTTTTTCAATTACTCTATTAGGAGTGATAAAGATCAAGGTCCTCTTTCTTTATACTACAGTGCATTTGTTATTTGCTTTGAAGGTTCTATCTAAGCTGTATCTTATTTTAAAACATACTCCCCATAGAATTCCATGCATATTTATCCATACATTTCAATATGGTAAACGTTTAATGAGGGAGGAAGACAGGACATACTAATCTTAAACATGCCAGGTACTTTACGTACATTCTCACAAAACCCCATGAGGTTAGTAATGTTATTTGTTAACATCTCCATTGTACTGGGGAATCTATAAATTAAGTTGCCCTGAAAGGGGCCTCACTGTTATTAGAGTCAGAAACTAAGTTTTGGTCTATAAAAAGCAAAGCTCAAACCCTGTCCTTCCCCATCACTGCCATAACCAAGTGCAAATTAGTCAGGATGACGATTTGTAAAAAAAAAAAATAATAAGTATTTCTGACCATTGGATTTTCAAGAATTGCTAATCCTGATGCATTTCTATGCAAATTTTCAACTCTATATTATGCCTTAAAACATTGTTAATCCTTTGGTAGATTTGTAGAGTTCCCTTTCTTTTTTCTTTTGCTTCTATATTTTTACTTAATTTTCGGCCAATTATTTCTCTTCTATTATATTTGTGATAAAAAAAAAGTTGAAACAACTTGAATATTCAGTAACTTGGGATTAATAAGAACACATTTAGATTCCAATATAAGGATTTGTTTGAACAATAGAAATGACAATCATGCTTGTGTAAGAAAATAAAAAGCAAACCAGACAAATACAACTGGAAAGCCTGGCCTAAAATGAATGAGAAAAACATGTAAGCAAAACAAAAACCCCATTCCCAGCCCACTTCCCTATCAAATTATTTTTTTTCTTTTTGTCTGTCAGAAGCAATGAAGATGCTCTTCAGAAAATACAGACAAGCAGAAGAACCTAAGGAAAAATTCATTACCTGCCCAATTGTATACAACTATTGTTTTTATTTTATTTTATTTTATTTTATTTTATTTTATTTTATTTTATATTTTAGAGAGAGGGAGAGAGAAAGTAGGGTAGAGGGCTAGAGGGAGAGAAAGAGAGAATCTAAAGCAGGCTCCACACTCAGCATGGAGCCCCACATGGGGCTTGATCTCATGACTCTGGGATCATGACCTGAGCAGAAATCAAGAGTCAGTGACTCAACCGACTGAGCCACCCAGGTGCCCCTTGTATACAACTACTTTTAATCCCCAAGTGTAAGTTCTTTCAGCTCCGGTTTCATATGTATAAATGAATTATTATTTTTCAACAAAATGTGTTCTTGCTGTACAAACTATCCTGCAATCTACTACGATTTAAGCAACCTAACATAAACATTTTTTCAAACTAAACCCTATTGCCAAACGTGGAAAACACTCCAACATTTTACTCTTACTAATGGTAGGAAGAAGAAATAATTGCCTGAATATTACTTATGAAACCAAAAATAACATAGAAGAAACGTGAAAAATTCTGAAAACAGATCAAAAAAGGGCTTAAAATATAAAAGTTTGTGGGGTGTCTGGTGGCTCAATCAGTTAAGCGTTCGACTTCGGCTCAGGTCATGATCTCAAGGCTCATGAGTTTGAGCTTCGCATTGGGCTCTGTGCTGACAGCTCAGAAGCTGGAGTCTGCTTCAAATTCTGTGTCTTCCTCTCTCTCTGCCCCTCCTTCTCTCACGCTCTGTCTCTCTCTCTCTCTCTCAAAAATAAATAAACATTAAAATATATATATAATATACACATACATATATATACATATATGTTTGTGAGACTGCCCATAATGCTCCCAAATTACTAGTACTTGAAATAATTAGTTAATGAGAGCATCAATTTTCAATCAACTTACTGAAATTAATTATGAAATTAATGTAAGAAATGAGGGCCGCATAATAGAAGCTCAATAAAATATTTTATTGCCTACTAATAAAAAGCCTAGTAGATAAAATGACATCATGGCTCTTTCTAGAAGTCAAAGATTAAACTAAGAAATGTAATTTAACCCAGAAGATGTAGAAGGAGGAAGGGCTGGGTGGTATAAAATAGTGCTCAAAATAAAGTAATCTTCAAGGAAAACACTGAACCACCAGCACAAAAGCAGCAAAATCCAGACTGTGGAAAAGTCTATAGGCCAATAACCCAGGCTTTTTAACAGATAAACTATAAGAATGGAAAAGGCCAGGAGGGTGAATCTATAAATTAAAAGACGTATCACAGGTTTTCTTAATGGGTAAGACTAAATTGTTATGTCGAGGAATGCATAATTAGATGGTTAAACTATAAAAAGTGCAAGAAAGTAATTACTACCCAAGTCAGGGTAGTAGTTACTTACAGGGGAGGGGAGGGGCTGTGGTTAAAAGGGAGCACATAGGACATGTGATCCCAGGAGGATGGCAAAATTTTATGTCTTCACCTATGTGGTGATTGCAAGGGGACAAAATAATAGATGTTTTACATACTCAGTTCCTCGTAATCCAAAAAGAAGTTTAATGGGCACAGAACCAAACACCATGGAGATCCCGTCTCTCCATGATCATGAGAAGCTCAAGGTGAAAGGAAAGTGGGGAGAGGAGAAAAAGGGACTGTGCCAGAATCCATGCATGTTGTGCATAAATTTAATGTGGGTTCCACTTTTGAGATATTATTTTCTTTGAGGCATTTTCCCATTTCCATTTCCATCCTACCACCCTCTGCACTATGGAACAGGTGTACCAAAAGACATTGATTTAGACTGGAATCAAGAGATTTAGACTTCTAGAGAAGTATGTCAGGGCTGGAAAGCAGGGAGGGGATGGGGTCACAGGGATACTCAGCAAGGTTACCAGAACGCCTGCAAGGGAAAATCTCAAAAGTAAGGTCAAGAGGCCCAGGATCCCACTTCTCAGAAAACTGAAGCAGCAGTGAGACATGAAAAACAAAACAATGGCATCCTGTTCCCCGGGATAGTGTGGAAGCAACATTATAGTTTTTGCAAAGTATATAAATATATCAGGTTAAAGGTTATTCATTCATTCTTCCTTTCCCAAAGAGCGGTGACTTTTTAAATGGCGGGGAGAGGCGGAGGGGGGGAAGGGGGCGGCTATCCCTCTTTACAAAGGTTCTTGTTCCCGGACCTAACTCTGAAAAGAAAAAGATAAACAAAAGACACTCAACTTTCACGCACTTGAAAGCACCTCAAATGCTTATGCAAAACAATTAGGGGACACTTACAAATTAGGTATTCATAAACTGTCATAACGTCTTTATATAACAAAGCAGGGGAAGCCAAGGGCAGAGGGGAGATCAAAAGTTAGCTTAACTATGATTTGCAACAAAGCAGTGTATTCAACATGACAACACGGCGGGAAATCAGTATCTTTTGTCATTATCTTTGAGTTATAAAGAGGGCACCAGAAAAATTACAGAAAAATTTTGTTCCTGGATATCACGGTTTCAATCTTATTACAACATACCAGACTTACAACAGTATTTAAAGGTCAGCTTTTCAAGAGAAAAAAATATCTACCCCTCCCCATTAAAACTTGAAATTCGCTTCCATTTTAAGAGTGTTTCAACAAGAAGCAAAGCTGAATAAAATAAAAAGGATGAGTTTGCAGGACAATTTATGTGGAAGGTTTGTGTTATTATTTCAAACCACGGGTTGAGGGGGAGGAATATTATGTGAGTCCAAAGAATTCTTAATTGTTAATGGAATTAAAATTTCAATATCATATAATTAATTGGATGTGCTATGGCAAGATCATAAACCGTATTTAAGCATGAGGAATTCTTTATCTGTAACAGGATTCCCTGTGATGTTCTTCCATAATGTATAGGGCTGTAACAGATAGTCAACAAGAGGGTTTAACACAAGGCGTATCATTTAACATACTCATCAAATGTCACCTTACACGATCTTGTCACACATACTTAGAAATTTACTAAGTTTGACATATCTATCCTGTGCTTTTTTTAAGGATGTCATAGGCAACTTTTGGCACAATTGGTTGCTATTAGACATGCTATCGCCTTATCACCTGTTCCAAGATGACCCGACACACAGCCTGGGCCTTCTGGCATTCTCCAGAATTCAAATGTCAGGTTAAACTTCACACTTCACTATTCAAACATGGCTAATTATTGAAGTCATCACAAGACATGCCCAATTACAAGGACACGTCTTTAATTTAGGAAGAATAGATACTTTTTTTTTTAAGTTCCTATCAGACTTCTAAAGGGCGTATGGCTTTGAAAGAATTACGATTAAAAACAGAAAACCAAACAAACAAAACAGTGGAGGGCTAAGGCTGTCCCATACAATTATCCGGCTTGTCCTTGCCTCACATGAAGAAGCCTGCCATATAACTGGGAATTTTTTTTTTTTCTGATCAACAATCTACTTTATACTTTTCAATCAGTTCTCCAATAGCTAGATGTCTTAAATTACAGAGTGTGCTGACCCTAGAAACACAAAAATAGTAATTTTGCAAAAAGCTCCAGAAGTTGATAGCACTAGTTTTTTCATACCATATAATGAAACACAATAACAATGCAACTTTAAAAAAAAATGTTTTTTGTTTGAATAGGATCAAGACAGTTATGCTGGGAACTTTTTAGGGACAATAAAAGGAATGAACGAAGATTTCTTGTAGTACAATGGCTCTTGTCTTGCCAAATACTGTGCAAAATTCCCCACCCTGAAAATGATCCGCAGGGACCCCAAGCCGGGGCACCTGACGCACCTGTTGTACCCAAGCCCCCAGAGAGCTTCAACTTAACACAGCTTCATTAAGCCCCGTTCAGTACAACCCGAAAGGATACTGATGCAAAGGGGAGTTATTCCTGGAGGAGCGCTCCTCCTAAAAGGTCAGCAACTAACTAGTTAGTGAAAATGCCTGAATAACAATAGGAATGACCTTTCAAAGCAGGGAATCTTTTTGGGGGGGGGGGGGGGGGTTCACGGAGGTAGGTAAGGAGTCTACCCTGAAATCTTTAGCAAACATCCAAATGTGTACAGATGGGTGAAACCTCACGGGAGACGGGTTCGGAATATTTCATCGCACGTTCAAAGCAGTCTAAGACCCTTCCCTCGCAAAAGCCAGTAACCGTTATTTTACAGTAGAACTAAATGGCATCCGCGTTATAAAATCAGTTTGGGGAATTCTGCGGCCCAACACCTTCCCTAAACAACTAACGTCCAGTCCCCCACCCGCAGGCTCCCAGCCCAAGTGCATCAGGGCATCACTCTCTCTGTAAGATCAAGGCAGCCTCTTTTCAGGCCAGTTGCTAAGAGTAGCAGGGTGGAGGTGGGAGGGTGGAGGTGGGAGGGCGGGGGTGATGCTGTGCACGTCCCAAGTGGAAGCAAAATCGTCTTTCTTCAGGAAAGGGACTTTCACGGGGTCTAAGAATCCCCGCAGCAGCGCGCCAAGCAGTGAAACCCCGACATGCATTTCATTTCACAAACCTGCACGGTGCCCATTATGTTGCGAGCGCAGTCCTCTGCGCTGTATAAAAGTTAACTTGTTTAAATTCTAAAATTAACCCTGAAAGGTACAGAAAAGGATGCAAAACAATCCATGAAGATGGGGACTTCCTACCCAGCCCAGCCGCCTTACAGAGAAATACCCCTCCTCCTCAATCCCCAGGTCACCCAGCATCCCGGAGATAAAAGCCCGCGAGGGAAGCGGTTAGGGGCTAAAATCGCAGCCACGCGGAGGCCAGTCGTTACCGTCCAGCGGGCACTCGCGGTCCGAGTCGCTGCTCATCGCTGCTCCCCGACTCCGGGTTGTCCCCCGCGCGGCTCCCGCAGTCTAGGCAGCGGCTGCAGTTGCTGAGGCAGCGCCCCCCTTGGGGCCCCGCAGGTGCACCCGGCGGCAGCTGGGCGCGCGCCAGGGCGGAGGGAGAGATGAGGACACACTCCTGGCGCTCCTTTCACTTTGCAACCCGAGGCCCCAGTGCCAGGCTCCTGCAGCCCAAGGCTCTCTATTAATACTTGGTGGGCGGCTGGCTGCATGCCAACGACTTGACCCTTGTCGGGGGTCCCTCTGCCCTCGCTGGGAAGGGGTGGGGAACAGCGTGCAGGAATGTGGGTGATTTGCCTGGGAAGAAATAGGCAGAGAGCAGCTCTCCTAGGCAAGGCAGGTGAGTGAGCCTTGGCTTGTGACTTTTCCAGAGGCCGGCGTTTGGGAGTAACCACCTCACAGCGTCCGATCTGGCCCCAGAAGCCCTCAGCTAAATATGTGGCCTGCTCCAGGCCACCAGCTCAGGGAACCTATTTTAGGGCCGCTGCCGTGAGCTCCGTCTGCTACCCATTCATTCAGTACTGCCTTGACATTTCAGAGTTCTACAAGCGAATCCCTTTTCCCCTATCGGATTTCAGCCTCTCTTGCCTCTGCAAAATTCCAGTTTGGAGAAGGGAAAGGCCAAGGGCTAGTGAGCCAAAGGAGGTGGTGAATTAGAAAGGCCTGGTATTTGTTTGGTCTTGAGGCTGCAATTTTCTCAACACTCTGGTTCTTTCAGCCAGACCATGAAGTTGGGTTGCAGCCATGTTCCTATTGTAAATTTAAATTTAATCAGTGGATGCGGCTTTTTTGTCATCCTTCTAACAAGCTTTATGGTTAAAGTTAAATTCCCTCAGGAGCTTTTAACTTAGGCTGTTGATAGGATAGGAGCAAAATCAGTTAATGCCATTTCAAAGCATATTTATGACAACTACATTAGGGAATTGCATTTGTTATCTAGATATTTCAACGGGCTTAAAAAAAAAAAGTCCTGGTTTATTTTTGCACAGAGCCTCCTATCCACCCTTAGCAGGTAAATTCTTTCCAGGCTAGCAAGAGTTTAAGTCCCTATCAGTGAAGACAGGGCAGATCTTTGCTCTCAAGTAAGAAGTGGTTATTCCTAATATATCTACAACTAGACTCATTAGAAATAGTAAAGACAATGCAGACAAATTTTATCAAGTTCCTGAGACCCTCTCCTCCGTCTACTGTCTTGTATCCAGTTTCAGCAGAAAAAGGACTGAGATCTAGTGATGGAAACATAAATAAGAGCTTCAGGAATTAACCTTTGGTAGCTTGATTCAAAAACCAGTGAAGGACATTGGGCACTCGGGTGGCTCAGCCGGTTGAGCATTGGACTGTTGACTTCGGCTCGGGTCATGATATCACAGTTTGTGAGTTTGATCCCACATCGGGCTCTGCACTGACTGCACAACCTGCTTGGGATTCTCTCTCTTCCTCTCTATCTCTCTCTCATAATACAAATAAACTTAAAAAATACCGAAGGACGTGTATTTACACTCTGGCGAATTTTCTTTTTGTTTTTAGCATTGTAATAAGCGAACCTTGTGTACTCCAGCTCGGATCAGTGACCAGTGTCAGCCACTGCTAAATTATACGTCTCTCTGTACGAGACAAACCGGGACCAGCTGGGCCGCAGTGGATTGCAGAAACGTCAATTTACACACCTGGGCAAGAAGCCCTCCCTCACCCACCTCTCCCTCTCCCCCACCAGCAAATATACCATTCAGAATGCTTAGACTGAAAACCAGAAACTGCTCTTTGAGCTTACCTCTTACTGGCTTATCTCAGTGCTCTCATTTATTTACTTATTCATTCATTCATTCATTCATTCATTCACTCATTCATTTGACTGACACAACAGAGATTTATTTTCTCAGTCTATAGTCTGGGAAACCCAAGATCAAGGTGCCAGTGGATTAATTTCTGGTGAGAGCTCTCTTCCTGGCTTGTAGATGGTCCTATTGAATCTTAAATGAAGGCATTGTGTCATATTCTTTTGTGCTTTTATTCTTCAAGTACTGGGTACTTCTCCCTGTACCAGTTACTAGTAACTTAAGGAAAAATCTTGCCCTCAGAATGCTTTAGTGCAGGTAAGACAGGCTTAGAACCAGCTAACCTTTCTTAAATATTTTATGTTCTATTAAAGATATAGGGGGTCAAGAAGCCACCTCCGAGAAGATAGCTACTTCTCCTTGAAGGATTAAAAGTTTCCAGCCAAGGTTCCCGGGTGGCTCAGTTGGTTAAGCCTCTGACTTTGGTTCAGGTCATGATCTCACAGTTCTTGAGTTTGAGCCCCGTGTTGGGCCTGTGCTGACAGCTCAGAGCCTGGAGCCTGCTTTGGATTCTGTGTGTGTCTCTCTCTCTGCCCCTTCCCCACCGGTGCTCTGTCTCTCTTGCTCTCTCCAAAATAAATGTTTCCAACCAGAAGCGACCCTTTTCACTAATATTGGTTGCTATCATCTTTAAACATGTACTATGAACTAGGCACTCTGCTAAATGCTTTTCATACATTCCCTCCTATAATCCTTATAAGAACAGAAATTATCATTGTCCCCTTTTTACAGATGGGCAAGTAAAGGCTCAGCTTCAGTAACTTGCCTGCAAACACAGAAGTGAAGAGTTTCAGAATCATGATTGGAATGTAGTTTCTATGATTACAGAGCCTGTGCCCAATTTCTACACTGGATTCCCCTGGTTAGCAAAAACACTTGCCATGATCTGTAATAAGAGCTCTTCACCAAAACCTTTCAGAAAAAAATTGGCCCTTAGAGGGTAAAAAGATAGGGCAGTTGGTGTTGTAGGAAACAGACTGCACTTAGCCAGTCATAATTCCTTCACAAAGAAGCTTCTACTTTCCATAACAAGGCAGGACATAAAAATGGCTCTTAAGAAAGACCTTGGCAATCAATGTCCCAGGCACACTGGCTGTGAGAAAAGCATTCATCAATTCACAGATCCATTCAGCTTTTATTGAGCAACTACTATATTACAAACACTTTACTGGAAACTGATTTCATCTCAACAACAGATTCCCCCAGGAATCCTCCAAGGAATTAGAAATTTACATTCAGAGAAAAGAAAAAGAAATATCTCTGCAGTGCAGAGTTGGCCACTGGACCAAATTAACTGAAGGTGAAAGCCATGCCTTTTGCTGGATAGGACATGGAAGAGAAGAAAGAACATTCTGAGGATCTATTCCAATAAGAAAATTTCCAGCAGTCAACTGGGTCAATCTTCTCTCTTCGGCTTCCCCAGGTGCCCCAATTGTTACCATACTCAACAAAGGGACCCCCACACACATAGGAAGGAGGGATAGATGCAGGAGAGCCAAAAAAAAGGATAAATACCAACTCCAGTGTCCCATTGAAGCAAGCTGTGCTGAGTACTTGGCATGTAATCAGGAGAAGCAATTATTACTACTTCCATTTTATAAATTTAAAATTAGGTACTTGTCTAAGGCTACACAGTTAGTAAGCCACAGAGCTGGGATTCAAATCTGTGGATTCCAAAAGCTCTTCCCTTCTGCAATACGTAGGAAAAGTTCCATGTTTGATTTCATCTGGATTTGGCATTGTAAGGAAACATCCGCCTCACTGGGTCTTGGGAGGGTCTTTGAGGATGACCTTGAGATATTAAAAGCCATTTGACATTGCACGTGATTCTTGTAGCCAGGACACAATGAAGACACTTGATACTGACTTGACTACCAATCGGTCGCCTGTTTACCTCTTTTCAAGGGTTTTTTGGTGTTTTGTTTTTAATTTTTTCAAGTCTAGAAGGTTAAGAACACCATTCTATTTCTCCCCATGTACACACGACTTAAACAAGAAAGGTGCAGATACACCTGACACAATTGAGACTCTTGCTCAGCTATGCCTCTGTCCCGAGACAGGAGGATATGTCATCTGAAAAGTACCATGATGGAAGTTGATGGGTCAATCTCAGATATATTTTTAACCGTCTGCTATGAGAACCCCTAGATAGCACACTAAGTTTTCTGGAAATCCCACCATCGGCTTATATTTGGGGTTTGGTCAGAAAGGTGTTGGCGAAACCTCTGGAATGGTACTTCTCGGAGTGTGGTCTATAGACCAGTGCCAGTCAGGGAAGGGCTCATAACTGGTCCACAAAAAGGTAAAGACAGAACACGAGGGAGTCATTTAGAAACTATCATACACACAACCTTGGCACTATTGACTTCTTGGGCCTGGTGACTGCTGTGAGGTTGTCATGGGCGTTCTGGCATGTTCCGCGGCATCCCTGGCATCTACCCATTGAATGCTACCCCTCTACCCAGTTTCAACAGCCAAAAATGTCCCCAGACGGTGACAAATGTCCCCATCAGACAAAACGCTCCCAATTGAGTGAGAACCACTGCTTCATAGCAAGGTGGCAGGCTGATTTTATGTCTGTTGTGTCTAATAATATAAAAATAAAATTGGGGCCTTGCATTGTGTATGTCTTTTTATGTCATGGTTTTTTTCTAGTAATTTATTATCATATTTTACTATTAATTCATGCCAGAGTAAAAAAAAAAAATGGTCCTTCCCCACAGATAGCTTCAAACACACTGATCCAGGGGCACGTGGGTGGCACAGTTAAGCGTCCGACTCTTGATTTCAGCTTAGGTCGTGATCGCACCAGTTTTAAGACTGGGACCTGCGCTGATAGCACAGAACCTGCTTGGGATTCTCTTTCTCCCCGCCCCCCTCCTGCCCTCTCTGCCCCTCTCCTGCTTGCACTCACTCACGCTCTCTCTCTAAAAATAAATAAATATACTTTAAAAAACAACACACTGATACCGAAGGTCACTGTTAAAATACAGAAGCGGTCTTTAGAAGAAAGGGTATAAATTTGTACTGTCCTTCGTCTCTCTGCCATAACAGTCGAACATCATAAGGCAACTTATTAAGAAACTAACTAGCCTTTATGTTTTATGTCTTTGCTCCTAGAGCCTACCACGGAAAAGTCCACAGCATCTCCACCCCTGCCACGGAGAGCAGCAGCCAGCACTAGGCTCTAAACTTCCAGGGAGGGCAAGCAGTTCTCTTGTGTTTCCCAGGTCAGAAAATTTGCTAGGAGGGGAGGGCTACCATACAGACAAATCATAAAATTCTTACGGCAGAAAGGCGTGGGTTACAGGTCACAAGCTGCCCAGCCACCGGCTGAATCTGGCCTGTAAGCAAGTTTTATTTGGTTCCCACCGTGATGGTTTTAAAAATCAATTACCGGGGGTGCCTGGGTGGCTCAGTCAGTCAAGTGTCTGACTCTTGATCACGATCTCACAGTTCGTGGACTTGAGCCCCGATTCGGACTCTGCACTCAGTGTGGAGCCTGCTTGGGATTCTCTCTCTCTCCCTCTCTCTCTCTCTCCCTCTCTCTCTCCTCTCTCTTTCCTTCTCCCTCTCTCAAAATAAACTTAAAAAACGTAAATTAAAAAAAAATAAAAATTACTAAATTTTTTTCTCACAAAAATTCCATTCCTAGCATCTCTTGAAAAACTAGGAAGAACCCTTTGACCACGATGGGCTGCCCTCCCTCAATCAGCTGCAACTGAAAAGCAGCCACCATCCGTAGCGGCCTTCTGCTGTCCCCTAACACAGCCACCTCCTGGTGCATGTGGGCACATAAGTTGTCAGTGACCGGGCTAGGCCTACCAAGCAACAAATCTGGGTATTTGGAGCGACAAAGAGGACAGAGAACTTGACCTTCGAGGGTGGAAAGAGATGAGGCCAAGGACTCCCCAAGCCTGGGCAAAGGCACGTCAGGGGTTCAAATGCTTCCAGTAACTAGGTCGTAGCCTGGGTCCTGAGCCTTGGAGATAGGCAGGCGTCAGAGGGGGCCGTCAGCGTAGGCACCTCTGTAGGTGGGGACTGATTGCGTGGGCCTAACCTTCCCGACTATTCCATTGCAAGCACAGCTACGATTCCAGTCTGCCTGGGCAATGATGATCCTGACCAGCCAGTGTGCAGGACCCTCGCCCATCATCAATTACTGGGTCTTGTAAGGCTCAAAATTCCCCTGCACAAGATTTCCACTGGCGAGTGAGTGTTCGAGCCAAACCTAATGGAGCTTAGGAAGATAAGTAACTGTGACACTGATTGCGCTCTGAGTGCCAGGGAGCAATTGCCATCTGTTAGAATAACACTCGGTGAGGATCCACTGCATGCAGGCTCTGAGGCTAGAGGGACAGATCCGACACATCAGTGGTCTTTCCCTGCGATGCTCTGTGCTGAGGGATGAGGACAGATGGGTAAGAAGGTAATTCAGATGCACTAGGTGAATCCAATCCTGGAGCAGCCAGAGCATAAGTCACTTGGTCTCTGCTTGGGGGCCCCGGGGCTTCCCAGACGAGATGGCATTCAACTGGGTTGAGAAAATATGGCAGAGTTTAACGAAATGAAGAAAAGAAGAAAAGGCATTAGTCAGAGGAGTCCGCTTGTGCAAATCAAGAGCCTGGAGGCTGAAGTGAACAGCAGTGGAGGGTGGCCGGAGCAGAGTGGGGTGCCAGGAGTGGTAAGGGTCTGGCATGAAATCGTATCTTCAAGTCAAGGGGTTCAGACCCCAGCTCGTACGTTGAATGTGGATATAACAGAGATGTATTTTCAACTTTGTTTCTCTGGGAGTCCAATCTGGTGACACATTAAAGACAGACAAGGAAGGAAGAACCACAGACAGATCAGTTCTGAGATCATTTTCCAACCTGAACTGAAGCAGCAGGGAGGCACTTTCTAGAAAGTTCAAGACTTGCATGAAATGTGGGGGTAGGGAGTTGAGGACGAATCAACCTTCTGACTTGGGAAATTGGGTAGGTGATGAAACTATTCACAGAAATAAAAAAAAAAAGAGCTAAAAGCGTGTTTGGGGAAGATACACAAATGACGAGTTGTTTGGGATAAGTTTGGAACAACTGTGGGGACTTCAAATAGGTTTATCCAAAAGATGCTTAAAAGTATAGTACAAGACTTCCAAAGAACAAGAGATTGAGAAAGAGATATTAAGACAGGGATTTCATCAAAGATTGATGAAGCCATGGGAAAGGAAGGCTGACATTGGCAGAGGAGGGAGAAAAGAAAGTCCTGGCACAGAAATTCGGGAAGCCCCTGAATTTAAAGAGAAGAGAGGATCCAGGAAGAGCAGAAAGACCCTTGGAGAACCGGGCAATAACAGCTCAGAGGGAGGGGGTGTCAGGAAGGGGTGAGCCCTGATGCAGTGTCCAGAGGAGGTGCTAGAACTTGTGAGAGGCCACCTGAGACCTTCATTAGAGCCCCATCACAGGCGTGATGCTGGAAGCCAGAGCTGGTAGGCTGGGCAGGGGACGGAGGGTGGACCCGGCAAGGTGGACTGTTAATTCTAAAGGTTTGATGTGGAAACCAAGGAGGGCAGTTAGAGGGGTCAGGTAACCTGTGATTGGGTTGTGGCTTTGCCACGCGTCTCAGACTGGGGATGTCTCGAGCATATTTGCAGGGAGAGGGAAGCACCAAGTAAGAAGACACAGGCTGACGGTACAAGAGGGAGGGGCTCTGGGTCACGCTCCAAGAGGGGCCCTTGTCTGGGAGGGGAGACTGGTCCCCGCACCTGGAGGGTAGGGAGGGGTGATAAAAAGAGGCGGGCCTCTCCCGGTTGGTAGGTGGCAGGTTCAATGAGGCGAAGGGAACTTACACCCGAGGGTTGTCTTGGGCGGCAGCTCAACACCACATCCCCGCACCTGCCCACCAGATCTTAAAGTTTACTTGGAGGCCTTACCTGGGTTCAGTCACATAGACTTTGCCCTGGTTCTCAACAGCACATCACCATCTCAAGGTTGCATCCTGTGTCCTAGCTGGAAAAGCAAGCCACAGCCACGTTCCGAGGACGGGGGTGGGGGTGAGGAGTTCAAAGGGCCTGGGGTCGGGTCAACTGGTGGTCCTGTCTTCTCAGTGACCTTCCCCAGCAGTATTGGTGAGGCAGGAATGGGCTGGAAATGTACACGAAATGTGAGCATCCATTGTTTTTACCTGACGCCTCTGTCATAATAGCTCCCAGTTTATAGTTTGCCCACCAATCCCCAAGGAAGCTTGCTAAAATGCCAATTTCCCCTGCTAAAAGGGCAGAGATTCTGATAGAGCTGGTCTGGGGCGGGGGAGCCCAAACGCTGCATTTTAGACTACACCTCCTCTTCCCAGGTAATTCTGGTGCAAGTGGATACAAGGACAACATTTCCAGAACCATTGTTGTGTAGGGTGAAGCCCGGCATGAGGCTGTGCCTTGTTCCCACCTCTACCCACACGTGGGAGGTCAAGATGGCCAAGAGGTCTCTTGAAACCCTCGCGAGAGAACACAAGGAGAAGAAAAAGGGCTGCCAATTAATTAGACTGATTGTGAAGATTTTTAAAATAACTTTTGCATCCAAAAAACCCTTGACTCTCAACTGCGTTCCCCCAAATGAGTCATTTGTCGACTTTAATTGCTGCTGGTGTTTTCTTTGGGGGGAAAGCTCTTTGAAAAGAGATACAAGTGTATACACAGGAACTAATTTTCAGAGATCTGTAGCTACTTTTCGGTGTGTGAGTGTGTGTGTTGTTTTCAAACCTGACTTTATGAAAAACAAGAGCTGGAAATCTCAATGGGCTCAGCAAACCAAACCTTTTCTTCCAATTGGGTAGTGGTTCTACAATTTCGACTTGAGTACTCAGCACAAGGGATGGCTATTTATTTTCTTAAATAAAAGTAATGGAAAAAATGATTGGAGGTGAAATTAGATCCCTCCAGGCAAGTCTATGTAAAGAAGGGTAATTGAAAAGGAGAAGCCAGGTGTCTGGCCTCCTGCGGGCAATGCAAATGAAACTCACTTGCTTATTTTTATTTTTATTTTTTTTTCTGGGCAACTGTAGTTAATTAAGGATGAGCACCGCCTTTCAAGTCTTTCCTGGATGGCAAGGGCGGGGGTGGGAGGCAGGTGTCCTGGAGCCTCCTGCTGAGGAAAAGCAGTGACCTAGAGGGGCAACTGCTGTTATTCCCATGGATTCATGCGAATTTAGCAGGGTTTTCTGTATTTTTGATGTAAAACCTTTGAGCTTTGCTGCTTACAAGGCTTCTAAAATCATTGACCTGAGGTTGCAAATGGGTTGTCTAAAGCCATAACTGACCCACAGTTACTTTCTTTGGACTGCACGGTATTTTTGAAAAATGTCTAAACAGCTGCCATTTTTTTTTTAATTAAGAGAGTTCACGTTAAATTCGGATTTCAAGCTCTTAAAAAAAAAAAATTCAGGGTCATGACCCATATTGCCACCTGATTACAAGAGGAGCCAAGGACCCACTGCTCCCTTTATATAGGAAATGTATTCCATGTCTCAATTTCCTCATCCCAAAAACAGAGACAATGATTACGCCTATCTCTTTGAATTGTAATGAGCGAAGAAGATGATAAATATAAAACACTTAGTGCCTGGCATATAGTAAGTGTCAGAGTCTCCACTCAACTCAATTTATTTAAATTCCTATCAGCCCTTATATGCCTTTGCATTTGTGACCCTTCCTATAAGCCATGCATAAGATAATAGACCTAGAACTTTCTAGAAAGCAAAAGAAGTTGGAAAGAGCTAGCACCTTCCTGCCAGAAATTTCTGGCCCTAGGGAATTTAAGGTCTAAGGAGGACCAAAACTAAACCACTGAGGAAAAGAAATAAAGAGGCCAAATCTGTCATGCATTATAGACTTCAGAGCACTGGCGTTGCTAAATTTTGTAGTGTATGTTGAAGCTTTGTGATTTTCCTTTCTGTTTATGCTCTATCTCCTTTGTAACTGGGAATACGAACACTCCTTAGAAAACCTCCAAAATGTTAGATGTGTTTAAGAAAAAGTAAATAAAAGGTTCAAGACAAGATTGTGCCCCTGAAAAGTCTCCAGTAAGACCTAGTAATGATGGGATCTTGGGACGATGGTGGGGCTCAGAGCCAAAGGCCAGGAAAACTCCCAGAGATGTCACTGGTGCAAAAAAAGGTGACTCCATCAAAGCACAAGGACAGGACTCATGGACAGAAAGAGCTGCACTGGGGTTGTGACCAGTAACTGATTATATACCCTTAGGTTGGGAGGGGGTTAGGGACAGCGTAAGTTTCTAAGGAATTTTGGAAGCAAGGGAAACACCATTTCTTACCGGTTGTTAAGACCTCAGTCATGAGACCCTTCAGGTGTACATCAGGGGCCATAAGCTTGGAGTATGAGTCCCAGCACATATCTTGGGGTACTTGAGATAAAGGAAGTTTCCAAAGGAATTTTTACATGTTCAAGTGGACTTACAGGATCCTGGGGAGTGGGAGGTGGGGGGGTGCGGATAATGTTAAGCCCAGATTCCTTTTTGCCCCTAACAAAGTGTCATCTTCAGGGTAGCCAAACTCCTAGAGGGAGGTCACTCTGACTGTTTCAAGGACTTGTCAATGGGCTGTAGGGAGTAAGGGAATTTTTCATATGCCTTAGTTTCCATCACCATGGCAAGCATTTAAACCCCTTTCCTTTGTTCTTGGGTAACCAGGAGTGTCCGAGAAATATCACACATGCTCCGTCTGGGGGTGTGCTAGCTTGTACTTTGCTGTCAGCTTGGGTTATGCTCCCTCATCAGTAACACCATTAATCATGTGAAAGGAGCATGGGCCTGAGCAACCTGTCAGGGGAGAAAGGCCAGTGGAAGAGGTGTGCACGGTCACCAAGGACTGACCCGTCTTACTGTGCTGGGTATTTTCCCAGATCCCCTCTCCACCTTGCTCTGTGACCTGGGAGACTGACCTATATGGACTGTCTCATTGGGCTTTCTTGCCCTCCAGTGCTGAGCTGGATTCAACCAATGAGAGGCTTTGGCAGGAGGTCAGAGAGAGGGGAAACGTGAGGTCCGACGGTCCCTCTCTGTTGGTTCCTACAAGCCACTTGTGTCTCCCCACCCATGGTGGTTCCTGACACATGGCCCTCACCAAACAGCTATTCTCTTTGAGTTCCAAGAACTGCTCTCTTCCCTTTGCCTCTTCAGGCAGGTCAAGAGCTCCCATGTTGCCAGCCCAAGGATATTGTATCATTCTTCATTGGTTTCCCTTATACCTGCTGGCGCCATTGACATAATCGCTTTGTTAAACTCTTAATTGTTCCAGCGTGAACGTGGCATTGGTTTCTCACCAGGACTCTGATAAACCTGTCTACTTTATACTACCCATTACCACTGATATCTTCCTTGTGTTTAAGAACAGTCCTTTCACATTTTTCTCAACCATGTCCTTATGGGTAAGTTACTGGGTTTGACTGCATTGCTGTCTGATAAGCAACGCTTGGTCAGTTGTAAGGGATAACACCTAATGTTTACGTAAAGGCAGTTCTGATATTCTTTATACAGTCTCAGCAAGTAATTTTATGCCCTGAAACCAAGCCGTGGAATAAACCACTGAAAGTAGCAGATTTTAAATTTCATTCATTCATTTATTCATTCTTTCATCCATCTATTCCTTCCTTCATTCATTCATCAGTCATCAGTCATTAAACATTTATCATGGCCCTGTTATGTGCCTGGCACTGTGCTAGGAATCGAGTAAAATATGTTCCCTGCCCTAAAGAGGATTATGACGGTGGGTGGTAGGAGGAGAGGCAAGGGGCCAGGCAAGTAAACCAGCGAAATAATGCGTTTTTCATGCCGCTACGACTGACGTGTGACATGCAGTGGGAAGTGTGGTATGTCCTCTTTGAAGAAGGGGGATCTGACACTCTGGGTGTTGAATGATGAGCTGACTTTTGCCAAGAAAAATGGGTGGCAAAAGCAAAAGGTAGCAATATTGATCATCTTGGTGTTTTTGGTGAAATACGAACTGTTCTTGATAACCAGAGCAGAGTTTATGTTATTTGACCCTATGCTGGATTCCTGTGGGATTGGGAGAATTATAAAATACAGAAACCTCAGCTCTATCCCAAACATTTTGATTTAATTGGTCTGAGGGCTGGCTGGGCCATCAGGAATTTTTAAATTTTCCAAGGGGATTCTAAAGTGAAGCCAGGTTTAAGAATCACTGACTAAAAGCACAGTGAAGCATAAAATAGGAATAAGGTGGGGGAAGGGGTGTTAGGCAGGGGTCATCACAGAGAATTATACGTGCCCTCCTAAGGAAGATGCATGGAAAAAAAATTTTTTTTTTCTGGTCGCGATTTCCAACATCTTCCTTTTTCACTCTTCCTTTTTTCCATCTGTGTCCAGGTTCTCTTGGCTTCTCATACGGTGTAGACAAAAGCATTAGAAATGTTTAGAATTTAACACATCATCTAGGTGGCTAGAAATCAGAACATTTATGCCGTGGACTGTATGTAGGGCCCACCCCTGACTAGCCCCGTGACCTTCAACAAGTTATTTTCTATGCTGTTGCGCCATCTGCAAAACTGAGACAAATATCTGGTAACTCAGAGGATACTGGGAGAGATAAAACCTGTAGGGCAGTCAGTGCCTGGCACATTGCAAGCCCTTGGGAATAGTCACTTTGTTATTATTATCTGAACCTGCTACTTAAAGGGAACCTGGGGAATTGTTGGAAACAAACAAAAAAATACACTTCCACAGAAAAATAGTAGCACTCAAATAGCTACTAGTCTCCAAAGAGGACCCATTTTGACTCTAGAATGTGGCAGACAGGACTCCCGAGGCTAGGTCAAAAGAAGTCTTATAGCTTCCTCCTGGGGCTCTGGGAATATCAGTCCAGGCTTGGCTCCCCTGAAATGTCCATGCTGTGAAGATGCCCACACTAGCCACCAGAAAGGCAGCGTGGGGAAACAGAGATGCCTGGCCAGCCTTTCTTCCAGCCACCATAGTGAGGTGCCCGGACATGTGCTTGAGGAAGCCATCTTGTGCAGCTGGTGCTGTTGAGCCTTCAGATGACTCCAGCCTTAACTTCCAAATTTGACTGTGACCCCATGAGGGTCCCCAGGCAAAAACTGGCCAGCTGAGACTGGCCAACAAACTGACCCATAAAAAAACATCGTTTTCCATCACTAAGTGTAGCGTTTGGTGCAGAGATCATCTTACTCTGAAGTATATCCCCAAGGAGCACTTGAGTCAGGTCTGAGGAGAGTTGAACTTCTTAGATGGTGGCTGGCTGCCCTCAGCATCAACATTTCAAGAAGCTGCAAAGCTTTGGACCTTCTGCTACATTCTATAGTCAAAAGTGAAATCACAGGGCTGGCCCAGGTTCACTGGGAGGGGATCGCTTCAGGGCATGCATACAGAGGCCATGCATACGGAGGCCATCTTTGGAGACTAGAGCAGATAAAAAGAGGGCCACCCCTTCTGTGTAAGGCTAGCTTTTTAACTGGCTGTCAAATCGTTACACCTTGCAGCCCAATTATTTTATCCATTCTGTTCATTGAATTCTATTCACAGAAAGACACCGAGAGCTGCCAACCCAGAGGACCAAAGAATGAACTGAATAATCTGTCGGCAGCTTTCCAGGGCTGAAGGACCCTGCACCACTGATATCCCTCAGTTTGTCTGCATTGTAGCCAATTATGATCCTGCCTTAGATTCTAATATTAAGGAAAACTACATATTCATCAGTATGGCAAATGATTATTTCTTCTGTCATTATTTTTTAAAGCATAATTAAGGTCTCAAAAGAGAAAAGAAATATCTGCCTCTGTTTTTATGTTTTGCCTTGTGTAATTTGGAGACGGTGTGTTTTGGAATTGCATTAATTAATGCAATTAATTAATTAACAGAGACACTCATGTTCTGGTTAACTTTGCCTGTTTGCCTGGGTTAAGATTATTCCCACCACACCCACCACACTCTGACCAGTAGGGAGCATTTAAGATTGGTGTAATAACTATACTTCCTTTAGTCTAACACATACTTCTTTTTTTAAAAAAAAATTGACTATGTTTTAGAGTAGTTTTATGTTTACAGAAAGTACTTTGAGCAGAGGAAGATCCCCCCCCCCACCACATGTCCTTTCTCCACCACCTCCTCTCTCTCTCTCTCTCATGCGCGCGCACACACACACACACACACACACACGCACGCACATACAGTTTTCCCTGTTATTAACATCTTTGTGATGGTGTGGTCCATTTGTTACAATTGATGAGCCAATATCGGTACCCTATTACTAACTAAAGTCCATAGTTTACATTACGTTCTCTCTTCCTGTTGTACATTCTTTGGATTTTGACAACTATATCATTATTTGATTATTTGACAACTACATCATTAAGTATCCACCATTACAGTATCATACAGAATAGTTTCGCTGCTCTCGGAAACTATGCTTGGTCTGATTTATTTCGTTTTCACATTTTAATGTCTCAAAATGGGGATATCCAAGTACCAGTGATGGCTATAATTCATGCAATATGTGTTTTCCTTCCTTCCTTCCTTCCTTCCTTCCTTCCTTCCTTCCTTCCTTCCTCTTTCCTTCTTCCTTCTTGCACTTGAGAGACTGCTGTTAAAATGACAGCACCTTTTACAATTGACGGAATCTTAGTATTCAGGAAATGTGGTAGTAAAAAAGACCTTGGTTGGAGCCTCACTTCTCCTCTGTTGCATGTCGCCTAGAGTGACCAACAGGATCCATTCCGTTCTTCCAGCTGGAGAAGTGGGTGAAGTTTCCTGATGTAGCAGAAACTTGGTCTCCCTGCAGCCCCCTCATGCACACATCATGTTCCTCCCCGAACACACAGCCCTGTTTTGTGCTCTGAGGCATGGTGGGTTTCCTATTTTCTTCTGCACATCCACCTTCCTCCATCTGTCTTCCCCCTGTTCTCTGCCCCTAGAGACTGACCTGTTTGGATTGCATCAACAATTTCCTCTTGCTCCCTTTTGGCTTACCCGTGTTGTAACCATGAGGAGTCCAGCAGAAGAATGGAAGAAGGGAGGAGGGTGTGGTCTTGTATGGATCTTGATTGGAATAAAGCAATTTTGCAAAGGAACATTTGATGCAATTTGGGAAAATTGAATAAGGACTTGGTATTAGATGATATTAATAAAACATTATCAATTTTTTGTATGATAACAACTGCTGGGTACTATTAAAAAATAGTTCCTATCTTCTAGCAATACATATATATTTGCAGGTAAAATTATATGACTGTGGGATTTACTTTAAAATAGTCCAGGAAAAAAATGGGCAGTAGATAGATGAAACCCATACAGCAAAAAAAAAAAAAAAAAAAAAAAAAAAAAAAAAAAAAAAAGAAGTTGGGGGATGGGGGGGGGGGTGAGGGAAAGGTACAGATCCGGCATTGGTACCTTTCTCCTTATTCGCACCCCCGTACAAATTCGAGATGGGTG